>NC_048600.1:86763147-87132655 GCF_003668045.3 Cricetulus griseus
GTTTGTGTGACTTAGCTCTTCCTCGAGTGTGTACAATGTGATTGTTTTATATGTAAGTCAAGATTCATATCACTATCCTGAACCCCAGTAACAAAAGCCTCATCCCCTCAGCCTGCCTTGCAGACAGGTGAACTCCATCCATGTCTGGCAGCTTATTTCTGCGCATCCTCCCTCCCCTCTGGCGGGTTCTGGAGGGGCCTTTGAGAGAAACAGGTTACAGGGATAGCTTGGCTAGAACAGTACCCTGTGCCCACCTGCTGACGTGCTTTCCGGTAGAGAAATAAAGGTGTGTGTCTGGGGGATTGGAGCTGTCAGCGTCTTGTGTGAACTGTTGGCTCCTATCTCTGTGGATACCAGGGGCCCACCCACCTAGGACCAGCTAAGTCAAGGTCTGGGATCCCCACATTGCCAGAGTCCATCTCTTACTCAACGATGGGGCTTTGAGAAACACTTAAGTTGGAATCACAAGACCACACCCTAATAGTAGAAGTGGGGTAAACCTGAGTCTTATTGGGCAGCCTGCTTACCGCTCTACTGCTTGGTAGTTTAAGAACAGCACTCAACAGTTTAATCACATATTTTATGATTAACATGTCACCTCAACAGAAAAGGAGCTGGGGGTTGGATGAGACAGAGCTGGGCCTGGAGCCTGCGTTTCAGGAGCCCTTGTACCTCAGTATCCTTGGCAAATGCCTGCCCTGGAAGTGTTGTAGTTCCTGTTACTCTCCCTGGGCTTTCTTGCTTGCTATGTCTTTATCCCCCAGGACCCCAGCAATCTATCCCATCTCAAAGTTTTCTCCCCCTTCCCCACAGCTTCCCTCAGCTCCCACCACCTAGGGGCATCTATATAATGGTACCTAATATGAACCAGCCTCTGCAGGCAGTCCTGGGAGGCAGCTGTAGAGAGGGACTAGCCATGTCTCTAAAGAGAAGGCTCACCATGAAGGTTTAGCATCCATCCTCTAGCTGTTCTGGGATGGAAACCTGGATACCCCAGCCCTGTTGCACAGGGAAGGAGGCAGGACCGACTATATCATTTGCAGAGCCCATTGCAAAGTGATAACCTGAGGCCTCCAAATTACTCACTAGGCTCCAGCCAGCAAGAACAAAACAAATAAAAAAGACCAAGGTACTACTGGGAGGGGAATAGAAACCAGTGGTAGAGCAGTTTGTGGTCCTGGGATTGGGGGAAGGAAGAAACCCAGAATTCCACTGCCAAGTGCAGGGATTTTCTACATGTGGTTCCAGTGCCATTATCTAAGTCACACATCTGTGAAGCAACAGAGGAGATAGCTCATACCCTGAGGAACTCTCAAGGATTTATTTTTCCAGCAGAATGGTTAGACGTATTCTTGGCCACACAGATCTCTGTAAGGCTCTCAAATATATAACCCTGCACTCCTCTTTTAGAATCTCAGATGAGCCCCACGACTTGGGCAGGCCAAGGGCTGTGGTTCCAGCTAACAAATGAGGAACCCGTGGGAGGGCCTATCTTCTGGCTTTCATCATGGTGACAGGGTGTGGAAATGAGATAGTGTGTGTGTGTGTGTGTGTGTGTGTGTGTGTGTGTGTGTGTGTGTGTGTGTCTCCAGTGTCCCCCGCACCTTCTGGGCCATGGCGGCCTGGTCCATTTTGCCTCCACCCCCACCAGGGCCTGCCCAAATCCATCTCTGTCCAGCACACAGCATGGAGTCTACAACCCAAGGGTGGGCAGCCAAGGCAAACAGAGAGGTTTCCTCACCTCACCCAGGAGGGAATTCCCAGGCAATCCTGCCATACTCCTCTCTGGTTCCAAGGTGGCAGCTGCCAAGATGCCTCTGGGTCCCCTTGCTTCTCTGGAAACCAGGACTTTGTGCTCTCCAGGCCCCCTCTGTGAGGGGAGGGAGCAGGTTGGAGCTGTGTTATGAGACACAGAAGAGCAAAATAAAGACAGAGCAGAGAAGGGAAAACGGACATCCAGAGATCTGAGCCCAAAAGTCTGGGGACACCTGTGATGTGTCTGTACAACAGAAAATCTTTAGCAGCAAAGGCACACATGACCGTGTATATATAGAACCACATATAGACAGCTTAAAACCACTGTGATAAGTCAGCCATTGTGGCGCACATCTGAAGATCTCAGCAGTAGAGAGGCTGGGGCAAGAGATTGCAGCAAGGGCCAGCTTGGGCTACAAAGTGAAATCCTGTCTCAAATATACAAAGAAATAATCATTGTGGGCTGGAGAGGTGGCTCAGAGGTTAAGAGCACTGCTTGCTCTTCCAGAGGTCCTGAGTTCAAGTTCCAGCAGCCACATGGTGGCTCACAGTCATCTATAATGAGCTCTGGTGCCCTCTTCTGGTATGCAGGGATACATGGAGGCAGAATGCTATACACATAATTAATAAATAAATTTCTTTTTAAAAAAGAAGTAATCATTGTGTTGGATGAAAGAGACAAGATATATATATATATATATATATATATATATATATATATATTTCATCCTGTGTGCTTGCAACTCCATGGACTTGCACAAAAGGCAGGACAAATCTAAATGATCGTCGATCAGTGGTTGTTGGGCTTCGCTACCTGGGAAAGAGTTACTACAAAGGATCAGGAGGAGCTAGAGGTGGTGGTGCACATCATTAATCCCAGCACTGAAGAGTCAGAAGCAGGCAGATCTCTGAGTTTGAGGCCAGCCTGGTCTACAGAGCAAATTCCAGGACAGCCAGGACTGTACAGAGAAACCCTGCTTCAAAACATCAAAGTAGAAGGGATCAAGAGAGACCCTTCTAGAATGATGGGTCAGAGAGTAGCTACATGTATTTGTCAGAACTCATCCAACTGTCAAAAGTGGAAACAAAGCAAAAAAGTGAATTTCACCTCAACTTGGTTTGATTAAAAAACAAAACAAAACAAAAAACCAGAGGTGTATCTTGGCTGGTAAAGTGCTTGCCTGGCATTCACAATACCCTGGGTTGGATCTCCATCTCCACATAAACTGGACTTGGTGGCACTTGTCTATAATCCTGGCACTTGGGAAGTAGAGGCAAGAGGATCCAAAGTTCAAGTTCATTCCCACCGCATGGCAAGTTCGAGGCCTGAAATGCATGAAACCATATCTTAAATGAATAAGAAAGAGCCATAGAAGAGGTAAGTGTGCTGTCTATGGCTACAGAGGAGCCACTGCCTTGAGAACTGATGAAGAAACAAGTCTCTTGAGTGAGTGCTTAGTGTTGAGGAGAGGGACCCATGCAGTCAGAAAGAAGCTTCTTACTACTGGACAGAAGAGGTCTGCAGGGAAAGACCCAAAAAGAATGGAGATGAACTAGCAGACCATGATGCCTTCAACATTGAAGGATAGAAGCCAGCCTGGTTATGGCCCACAGTGGGAGGGAAGAGGTCTGGAAAATTCAGACAATGAAGAAAAGCCAGCCCTGGGGCCATGGCTGGTACCCAGCCTTCTCCATAGACCTCCCCTTGACTGTTAGGTCAAGAGCTCTGTTCCAACAGCTTTGGAGGGGCTGTTGAGTATTGGGGTGACTCCCTTGAGGACACCAGGGCAGGCCCATACAGTGTGGGAGTCAGACTACCAGGGATAAGCCTTTGGTACCCTGAGTGGCTAAGGAGACAAATTGGAATCAATGTCACCCACCCTGTTGAGGACTCGGACTGCCCTCCAGGCCTGGGCAGTGGCTCCAGGATGGGCACTGACCCCCTCCATACCCACAGAGTGCTAAATTTAGCCAAGCAGGGGAGGTTGTCCTGGGGCCGAGTCCTTGGCAGCAGGGCCATGTCTCCCTAGAAGGCCCGGCCCAGAACCAGAGCTGGCCACACATCCTTTGGGCTTATAAGGCAGGCCTGGCAGATCCCAAGTGCTGGAGTCTTTGGGTGGGACCTGGGCCAAGCCCTTAGACTTTGGGGAGCCTCTCTTCCAGCCACAAGCAAACTCGAGAACTACTTGTTCCATGACCTTTGACCAGGTGTTCAACTTCCAGAGCCTTGGATTCTGCATCTGTATAATGGGCATTCTACTACCTACTTTACAGGGCCATAGTAAAGAGAAGGCTCAACACAACTGGTTGGAATTCTGACATCTGTTCTACCCACCTGTGCTTACAAAGCCTAGGGCTACAGGTGTTTGTCCCTAAGAGTGAACCAGTGCAAGAGACATTCACCTTCTGTGTGCGTGCGTGCGTGCGTGCGTGCGTGCGTGCGTGCGTGCGTGCGTGTGTGTGTGTGTGTGTGTGTGTGTGTGTGTGTGTGTGCACGCTCGCTCATGTGCATGCACACAAGGCCACAGGTCAACATCAAATGTCCTCCTCAATGATTCTCCATCTTATTTTTTGAAACAGGGATTTTCACTGAACTTAGAGCTCGGATGGCTGGCCAATGAGCTCTAGAGATCTGCCTGTCTCCACTAGTCCAGCACTGGGGTTGCAGATGCAGCTGCTCCACCTTGGGTCTTCTAGTACCTTCAAATGGTCCTCCCTACCATGTTTCCCAAGAGCGAGGGCTGATGCCCAGGCTGCAGCAGATGTAGGCCTGACAGTCTATCCAACTAGCTATAAACCTAGCTTCTTGGGGATAGGATGAGAAGATAGAAGAAGAGAAAGAACAGGAAGCAGAAGAGGAAAAGAAAGAGGAAGGAGGGTGGGGAGAAAGAAGAGAAGGAGAGAGGAAGAAGGGAGGAGGAAGAGGAGACGTGAGGACGATGAGGAGGAGGTCGGTGGCTGTGGCATGAAGCAGCAGTCTGGACAATGACAGCCTTCCTCTTCCTGACTTCTCCCCATCCCTTCTCTCCTCCCTCATTTGGAGCTAGTCCTTCTCTAGAACATGGTGAATGTCATGGAGGAGGGCGCAGGTATGGCTCAGCCTCAGCACCGCCCCCCCACTCCTATTGCAAGTGGCTCATCTCCTGGGGCTCCTGTTCCAACAGCTGAACGTGGAATCAGCTGGGAGAGGGACAGGCCCTTTTGTTTGGGGTCAAGACAAGGCCAAGGAGCCTGCTGCAGTTCTGGCTCCTTAGGAAAAAAAAGTGAAGGATGTGGTTCTCACTGCCCTGACAGTGGCGTCAGACAGTTGTGAGAGTTCCTACTGGAATTTCAGTGGCTGTGTGTGTGTGTGTGTGTGTGTGTGTGTGTGTGTGTGTGTGTGTGTGTGTGTTCTATTCAGAAGGGAGGGACTGGCCCTGGGTGCTTGGCTAGGACATTCAGAAAGCAACCCTGCTCGCACAGGGGCTTGGTGCTCTTCCCAGGGCCGTTTGCTCCCTGCAAGTGACTTACGAGGAAGAAGATTGCTTATCAGTACTAAGAGCGGGTCAGCTTGGCCTGGCGTGCAGGGCAGTGAAGGCTACTAAGGAGGCCTGTGCTTCAAGCTGGTTCTTCTTGTAGGCTCAGAGTAAGATTGCTCCCCTCTGACCCTGGGGTATAATATGAGCCAGCCTCAGATCAGGGTCTTGGGACCCCTATGCTCAGGGTCTGGGTTACTACTGAGGAAGGCAAGGGCTGCACTGGACTTGAACCCCTAACTCAACAGTGGCTTCAATTCTCTGTCCTCGCGATGCTGGGACCCCTCCCCTAAGGACTTCACTCTGAGGAAAGTGTTACATTGTCTAACTTTACAGGAAGCAGACTTAGTCAGGCCAGACAACTCAACAGCGACAAAACTGCCTAATATTAGGGTTCCTCATCTGGGTCTTAAGACTTTATAGGGATAAGAAACCCCAGTCTTATCTAGACGTCTACCTTCCTGTCCCTTCTGGTGACAGGGATAGGATGGGAGTGGTGTCAGGGGGTACAGTAAAGGTCAGATGAAGGGAGAGGAAGGCTGAGGATGGAGATGCCAGCCTGATGCTGAAGTTAGCAGCAATAAGCCAGGCTTGGATTTGAAGGGACTGGTGGACAGCCGGTGTCCAAGGGCAGTTTTAGGCTACAGGACCTGATATCCATTTCTGCTCATCTCCCCACAGGTCCCCAGGACTGAACTGCCCACTCCAAGACTTTAGGTGTAAGGATGGAGGTGGGGCTCTGGGGGATCTCACCCCAAGTCCTGACCAGACCCCCCAGTTCTGTCCTGTCAGGTTCTTGGTGTGGGGGCAGCCAGTAGCTTTATCTCTGGCCCTGTGACTGGTGGCCATGGTGGTTTCCGGCCAGCAGCTTCTGTTTCCGGAGGCCCAAAGGGGGCCCAGGCGGAGCCTAGAGAGGCAGTGGGGCTGGGCCTGGGTGGCCCCACTGGCTCCGCCTCTGTCTATCTTTGGGAATTTATTTCCCGGGCACCACTGGCCGGTACTCCACTGCCTGCCAGGAGCCAAAAGCTTTTCTGATCACCCAGGTTTTTCCCTCCCAACCCAGAACCTGTCAACTAACCCCTGCCTCCTGGCCTCCGGTCCCACCTGTCCTGCTCTCTTCTTAAGGGGCTGAGGAGTCTCCAGTCACTCCACTGCTACAGCTGTGGGTGCAGATGCTGGCCTGCCCTTGACCACAGAGGCCGTGTGGGGGCTCAATTCTGAGCCCTTCCTGGCCCACCATGGCACGGCGGCTGCAGGATGAGCTGTCAGCCTTCTTTTTTGAGTATGACACTCCCCGGATGGTGCTGGTGCGAAACAAGAAGGTGGGAGTCATTTTCCGTCTGATCCAGTTGGTCGTTCTGGTCTACGTCATTGGGTGAGTCTGAGTCCCCTCCTTACCACCTTTGGGCACCAGTCCTCTAATGTGCCAATCCTCCGAGCTCTGGGGTACTGATTAGCCCCTCATCTCTCTATGGACTGCAGAGCCTTCCTGATGAGCCTCCATGTTATTAGGAAAGAATAGGCCCTGTTAATCCACTGCCAAGACGGAGACACTGAGGCAGGATGGGACACAATGCTCTGGGTGCATTATGAACAAGAGGCAATGCCATTGTGGGTCCTGAGGAACTGACATGGTGAATTGTCCTGTCAAGCCATTGAGACAAGGCAACACTCATTTTACTAGCCTGAAGATAGGCTCAGCTCCCATCTCTCCAGTCTGAGTGAGGAACAACCTGGGGTATTCAGGAACCTGAGAGCTGAAAAGACCCTTAAATTCGGAACACTCGGCATATAGACGGAAGCTTCAAGCAGGAGGTAGTCTCCATTCTCAAGTGTGACATCTCCTTCCTGGGCAGAGGGTCAGAGCAGACAAGCCTACCTCTGCCATCTGGCTAGCCTGGGAACTCTGCAAAGACCACATTTTAAAGTTCAGTCTGGTGTCCTAGAAGCTAACAGGCCTGGCAGAATCTTGCATGTGTATTGTGTGGGCTAATGTCATGGTGTCATGCGGATGTACCTGTGTCCTGCCCATGTATCTAGGCATGTACCAATGGTTTTATGTACCCATCACTGAATGTATATGCATATGGCTGTGTCCCTGTCTGCCCTGGGTCTGAGACATCTATGTGCCTGCCTGAAGTGTCATATGTAAGGGGCATCATGTTTACTCAGTCATGCTGAAAAGAGCCCTTAGAGGCCCTGGGGTCCCTAAAAGGATCAGGCCCTGTTGAGAGCCTGCCAACACCCAGCATCCTGGCCTGGCTATGCTGTGCCGTTCCAAGGGCTCAGCACAATCCCATTCGGGGACTGAGAATAAGGGCCTGAAGAGTTACCCAAGTAGCATTCATCCCTCGGGAGTGTCTAGCACCCAGAACAGCCTTCCTTCTGCCCATTGGTCCCCTGAGATTCAGAGCTGGCCAGATGCAGCCAAGGCCAAGACCCTCCCGATGCCTTTTGGGTCTGTCTCCTTCTTGCTCACAAATCAATTTGGTTGAGCTTGGGAGGAAAACTAAGGCCCAGAGAGGAGCCACGGAATTTCCAGGTCACAGGGCAAACCAGCCTTGGCCCTGGGCCTTTGCTCTGCCCCCTCGCTTCCCATCCTACAAGGTTTCTAGGAAACTTTCTAATTGACACCAATGGCCACATGTCGAGCACCATCAACTTATTTCTAGTTCCTCCAGGAAAGAGAAGTCACTACTTAGGCTCAGCCTGTTCCTCACCTGAGGAGGCCAAAAGTTTTCCCCACTCAGACCCCTGAAGCCTCTCTACTGTGTTTTCAGAGCTGTGGCTGTGAACAGTTCCTGGCTGCCAGAGCAGAAGGGACAGCCCACCTAACCCAGCCCTGCTGTAAGATGAGACCCAACTGCTCCCCAGTTCTGATACATACCTCCAGTGATGGGAACCGCATCCCCTCCTTTCCTTTCTTCTGGCCCAAGACCCATGATTTTCAAATGGCTGTAGCCCTTGTTAGTATGAGAGGTGGGGATATCAGAGATGAGGGATGCAACTAGTCTCACTAAAATGCCCAATTCATACAGCAGGGCCCAAGGCAAGGTCTTCAGATCCCCAAACCTAGGCTTCCCTGCCCACTGGAGCTCTGGCTAGCTCTGCCTGTGTCTCCTTTGTCTCTGTCGCCCTCATCTGGTCCATGCCTTATGCTACACTGACCCCTACAAATAGACTTCCAGAGCCTCAGTTTCCCCATTGTTATATAGAACAGTGGTTGGAGAGGACCGCACTCTTCCTTGTGAAGGGAAGGGCTTTTCTCTAAGGATCCTCCCCTTTCCTAGATGTTTGTCTGGATGTCTGGTCCTGTGGATGCTGCAGGGAAGATGGGGGGTGGTAGGGACGACCAAGGGGTTCAGGGCACCAGATAGTGTGAAGTCCATGTTGGAAATAGGCAGCTGGCAGTGGAGAGAGACAGATGATGAAAGCAGCCTTGAGACCTAGGAAGTCAGTCAGTCAGACAGACAGGCAGACAGACAGGCTGAGATGTCAAGACCTGGAACAGGCTTAGAGGTGGGACGCTTAGGCTGTGGTCTCTATTGGTCTCGTTCTTCCTGGAAATCCGAGGCAAGTGGGGGAAGTAAAAACTCCAAAAGGCAGAGACTCCACTGGCCCAGATTACAGTGATATCACAGATAAAATGCTCCAGGAGGTCTGAAACAGACTGGTCCAGACCCTCCTGCTTGGAAGCAGAGGGGACACAGGGAACGAACTCTTGTGTGAATACAAGTGGTCCAGTCGGGCCAGGCAAGGTGGTACACATGTTTAACCTCAGCACTCGAGAGGCAAAGGTGGGTAGATCTCTGTGAGTTTGAAGCCAACCTGGTCTACATAATGAGTTCTAAGACTACAAGGCAGACAGTACTATAGGGAAAGACACAGTTTAAAAAGAAAAGAATTGGTCGAGTTGAATTTTGTATTTGTTTGTTTTGTGAGACAAGGTCTCTCTACATAACCCTGGTTCTTCTGAAACTCACTATGTATACCAGGCTGGCCTCAAATTCATAAACATCCACCTGCCTCTGCCTCCCAAGTTCTTGGATTAAAAGCTTGTGCTACCATGCCTGGTTTCTGTTGATTGTTTGTTTGGTGACTGGAACTTGCATGAGACTGACTTCAAATACCTTAGTATCTACTCTTTTAATTAACTTGTCTTTCATTTATTTGATGCTAGAGATTGGACCCATGACCATGAGCATGCTAAGTACATTCTCTACCATTGGTCTATTCCTTAGCCTTCACAACACACACACACACACACACACACACACACACACACACACACACACACACACACACAAACAAACCCCTAATCGGATCAGGCAGGGTAGGTGGTATTTACCTATAATAACAGCACTCAGTAGCCTGAGGCAGTCATAGTATGAATTCAAGGTTAGCCTGGCTACATGGTAAATTCCAAGCAAGTCTGGAGTACAAGATAGATACTGTCTCAAAACAAACAAAACCTCCCAAATCTGTGGTCACTATTGCTCACAAGGTTGAAACATTATCACTTCTAATTACATTTTCATCACTAAAAAGAAACATTGTACCCCTTAGTAATCAACCCCCTTTCTCCTCACAGCTTGCCTTGCCTATTCTGGATATTTCCTATCAATAGTATCATACACCATGAGCATTTTTGTATCTGGCTTCTATTACTTGCCATGTTGGTTGTAATGTGTACCAGTAACCCAATATTTTTATGGTTAAATAATATTCCATGTGTCGATTCATCACATTTTGTTTATTAGAGTATCTGTGGTTGGACATTTTAGACTGTTTCCACTTTTTGACTCCTAAAAGCAATGCTGTCCTGAGTGTTTGTGGATCAGTACTTTGGTGAACATATCTTTCTTTCTCCAAAGAATATATCTAGTAGTGGGATTGGGTCAAGTAAAATCCCATGTTCAAATTTTTGAGAACTACAGAGCTGTTTCCCAAATAGTCCTGTGGCATCAGAGATATCTTTGGGATGTCTGGTGTGGAAGGCAGATGTGGGTCCCCAAATATATTACTTAACCTCTTTTATAGCTATGACAAAATGCCCAACAAAAGCAGATAACGGTGGAAGAGTTTATTTTGGCTCATGGTTTGAGGATACGTCTATCACAATGCTGAAGGCATGGTGGTAGCTCCAGGTGTGGCAGCAGGGGTGTGGGGCAGCCAGTCTCCCCTGAGCCCACCATCAGGAAGCAGAGAGAATGAGGGATTCCGCTTGCTTTCTCCATATATTCAGTTCATGGCATGGTGCTGACCACATTCAGGGTGGGTGTCCCCTGCTCAGTAAAACTTCCCTTGAAATGTCCCCTGCCGGGGCTGGGGATGTAGCTCAGTTGCATAGCATGCACAAAGCCCTGGATTTGATCCCCTGACACATAAACAAGGAGGTTCATCCCTGTAATCCTAGCACTCAGCAGGCGGAGGCCGGAGTTCAAGGTTATCCTTGACAACATTGTGAGTTTGAGGCCAAGCTGGGATGTATAAAACCTTATCTTAAACCATCCAAACAACAAACCCAACTTCCTCTCCAAACAATTCACTTTATTACTTTTGAATTCAGCCTCATTCAAGTTCTTAGGACAGAGGCAGAATGAGGCCAGATTCTTTGCCAGTATATAACACGAATGACTTAGATGGCCCAGTTCCTGAAAGAGTTTTGTTCCCCTGTGAGACCTCCTGATCGAGGCTCCCCACTGTCTGCATTTCTCTTAGCATCCTTGTCGCCTAAATTCCTACCAGAATGGCCTAGTAAGCTGTGCTTACAGCATTCAAGGGTTTCTCCGGCTCACAGCTCCAAACTCTTCCACCAAGATCTAAGGTTTACATGGTCAGGCGTGTCGAAGCAATGGCCCCACTCCTTAGTACCCAGATCTGTCCGAGAAGGGTCGTCTCCAGGGACAGCACAGACAGCATGTATATGTAATATTGAAAGGGGGTCACCAGATTGACTTCTACAATAGATATGGGCCAGGTTCTTTAACAGTGGCTGTCTACATGCTGGAGAGGCCGAGAGCCTGATAGCTGATCAGTCCATGAAGCCGGTTACCTCAGGGGTCCCAAGGTGGTACTGGAGGACTGGAAGATTCCTGGAGAGTCACTAGTCCTCAGCTCACGCTGGATGACCAAGAAGCTGGGTTTCTGATATCAGCTGCAGCAATAGACACAGACCCCAGGAGGAGGCGAAGGCAGGCAGGCCACACTGCTTTTCCTCTGACCTCTGTATCTCTGAGCCTGCTGGAAGGTGCTGCTCACTGAGTTCACTTCTCCTCTCGGTTAATCCTCTCTGAGCCTGTCCCGAGACGAGTCTCTTAGGTGACTCCAGATGCAATCATGTTGACAATATCAACTAGTGCACCAAGCAACCAGAGATGCTGACAGTCTGTTCAGACTTCTTGAGGGCAGGCTCCTGGGGTTTGCTCATGTCTGTGGTTTTAGTGTCGCAAATGGTGCCTGGCTCTGAAGATGGGCTCGATGCATACATGTTTATTGAATGACTGACTGAATGTGTATGGCTGAGTTGTAGGGGCAGACCACGGTGCGGAGGTGGATCTTGGGACAAGTATACCTGTGACAGCTCACTCAGAGCTCTGCCCTGGGCTGAGAATGGAGACCAGGAGAATGGCGAAGATTTGATGAGAGATCTTTCATTTTCATTTTCATGTCTTGAATACACAGCCTTGCTAAGGATTTTCTGAGTGAGCAGTACATTCGAGATAGGGGCATCCTCTGTTTTACTGAGGAAGTCAGGGCTCAAGAAGTTCGGTCTTTCATCTGAAGCTAGTACATCGGACAAAAGGCAGGTCTAGTACTTAAACATGGGCCACTTCACTGTGTGTCCTTTTCCCAGGGACCACTGGAGAAGGGAGTCCCAGGGGAGGTGAAGAGACTGGCAAGGGTCATTCCTGGAAGGGGAGGGCCTCTGAAGACGGCCTTCCAGAGTGGTACCATAAGGCCAGGCCAAGACATGTCTTTGGGGGAGATGGCTCAGCAGTTAAGAGTATGTACTGCTCTTGTAGATGAACTAAGTTCAGTTCCCAGCACCTATGTCAGGCAGGTAGCTCATACTCACTTGTAATTCTGGTTCCACAAGATTCAGTACCTTCTATTGGTCTTTATGGTTATCTATAGTCAAATGTTCAAACCCCCCTTTACTTTAGTAAAGTACTTTTAGTAAAGCAAAAAAATATATATATATATATATATATATATATATATATATTTTTTTTTTTTTTTTTTTAAAAGACATTGCTTTGGAATGACAGGCCTGTTGCCATCATGTCAAAGCTATTATTACCAGGGTTGAGGTCACAAATGCCAGATTTGACATTTCCTTTTGACCTCCAAGACCAGCAGCCCCAGGGGCAGACACAGCCCAGAAACTGTATTGGTCCTAACCCACAGCTGAGGTGGGGGAGGAGCTCTGGGAAGACACACCCATGCCAGTGCTGCACAACCCTGGATAGAAGGCCTCCAGCCCTGGGTCTGCTCCAGCCCTGGGAAGAGAGTGTCCTCGGACTTCAGTTTCTCCACTTATTGTGTGATGTGTTGCTACTGGGCAAAGAGAAACCGAGGTTCTGAGGATGGAGATGTGGAGAGGGAGACCAGTGGCCTCTTAGGGAGGACTCAGAATGTGTAACAACACCCTCCTCCAACGCAGCCCGTTTAAGCTGGGGTACCAGACTACAGAGGCCTGACTACAGAAAGCACTGTGGGAATGGGGAACCCCTCTCCTCGAGGGGCTCCCCAGCAGGGCAGCCTGGCGGTCAGCCTCAGAAGAACCCAGACCTTTGTTGTGTCTCGCTTGTTGCTATTTGAGGCCTGCAGGGGGCAGCAGCGACCACACTTTGGCTTAGAAGGGTTTCAAAGCAGGCTTCGGAGGAGAGAGGATTAAAGTAACAAGGCAGTGGTCTGCTTCCCTGTGACGGGGAAATGACAGTGACTCTGGGACTAAGGCTTGGAGAATCCTGCCCCCAGAGTAGATGACTTTGAGCTCTTTGTCTAGGTAAGGTAAAGGATGGAGGGAGCAGAGCATACTCACCTGCAGTCTTCTCCCTGGGGAAGGCTTGCTGTACATGTTCCAGTGGTCAACATATCTCGAGTCTACTCAGACAATTTCTTCTAAAGGAATAGGCTATCCCTGGAGAGAAGTGAAATACAAAACTCCCAGTGTAAGGAACAGAAATACAACCTAAGCTAGTTCCCACAGCAGAAGGGTCTTCATTGGCTCATGTTTTAGTTAAGTCCAGAAATCCCCCCATCCACACAAGGGGCTGTAGCACCATGGTCAGGAATCTGGTCCTCTCCATCTCCTGGCTCCATCCTCAGGCTGTTGCTTAGAGGTGGCAAAAATAACTAATGGTAGTGTTGGCTTCACAGCCACCTTGCTTAGCCACCCAGCACAGTGGAAGTCTCTTTCCTAGTAAATCTCAGTAAAGAATCTGGCTTTGCTATTGATACCCTTCTAAGGACAATTAGGCTCATCACTGCTGCTAGAGGGGCAGGGCATTGATTGACATGCCTTGGCTGTATGCCCCATCCCTGGGAGTGAGGTCAGTCCCACTGAACCTCCTGGATTGAACATGAGCCACTTACACAGCAGCCTGAGGGAGGGGGCTGGATGCTGCAAGGGAGAACGTTATGGTCTCTAGCCCCATATCCTGGCTTCCTTTCTCTTTCCCACGTTCTCCTTTCCACCTTCTACTCAGTAATGGCAGACAACTTCTACTCAGCTTTGCTAGGGGCCAGCCCACATTCTAAGCAACTTTTCTGCATTAACTCTCTTAGCATAAACAAGTACTAATGTTACTCCCATTTTATAGATAAGGAAGGTAAAGAGGAAGGATCCACTACAAACCCTCCAACACTGAGGAGCAGGGCTGGCTAGGAGACAAAGCCAGACTCTTGGTAGTCCTCACACTTTGCTGGAAATTGTGTGGGAAGAAACAGGGTGTTGGGAAGGAGGATTGGGGTCAAGAGATGGCCAGCTGGCCCTGGCAGACAGCTCTTGGGAAAAAGGATTAGGAGGGACAGTCAGTCCGTAGCTGCATGGATTGGCCTCCGCTGAAGCATTTGGAGTGGTGGGAATTTAGACACAGGCCAGCAGGGGGTGATAGGTGAGGGTGTCCTGCCTTCAGGAAACTAGTTAAGAACCAAAGAAGCTCAGAAACTCCGAGGAAGACAAGAGGAAGTCCAGAGGATGCCAGAAAGGATAGATGTTCTTACAGCCATTTGTGTCCTAGGATGTCCTGGCCAACACTGCACAGAATCTTAACTCCATTTTCTCCGGACCTGGCAGGTGGGTGTTTGTCTATGAAAAGGGATACCAGACTTCAAGCGGCCTCATCAGCAGTGTGTCTGTGAAGCTCAAGGGGCTGGCTGTGACCCAGCTCCAGGGCCTGGGGCCTCAGGTCTGGGACGTGGCTGACTATGTCTTCCCAGCACAGGTGAGCTAGCTCAGGATAGCACCATCCTCCCTCCCACAAGTCATGGCTCAAGGCTCCCCCAAGGGACCAGTTCAGCCTTCTGCTTGCTGGGCCTCAGTCTCCCTTACAGTGAGACTAGTCCATTCACTCCATGGTGATGTCATGGGACGTGGCATCTGCTGGGTGTCAGGTGGGCTCCAGCGTCCTGCTGGGGCAGTGTTTGGATGCTTGGGGCTGTTCTACCAACTCTGCCTGTTCTCTCCCTGCCCTTCACTTCCAGGGGGACAGCTCCTTTGTAGTTATGACCAATTTCATCGTGACCCCTCAGCAGGCTCAAGGCTATTGTGCAGAGGTGAGGACTCCGCCCCTCTCTTGGGCCCAGTGGGAGATAACGTGATGGAATCCCCGTGGGCCTTGGTGGTGATGCAGGACAAGCTTTCTGATGAGGTTATGATGCAATGTTGGACAGAGCCACACAAAACAACTCTCAGCCGTTGTTAGTGCCATTGTTGGGCATTGGGCCTCTCCATCCCAACCTTCAGTCCCCCTGCCAGTGTACACCAGCACTCAGCAGCTGGACAGAAACCTAGGATAAATGGTGGGAGGAGGCTGTGAGCAGGGGTCTCCCACAGAATCTGAGAGTTTGCTCCACGTCTACACTGTGACCCTGGGGGTGGGGTAGGAGAGAATCCTCCCCGGGACAACACCATAGGGCTCAGGCACAGCAGCTCTCCCCTCCTCCAGAACCCAGAAGGTGGCATATGCCAAGATGACAATGGCTGCACTCCAGGTAAAGCAGAAAGGAAGGCTCAAGGTAAGACCAGCCCCTTCCCGTCACCTCCACAGCCACGTTGCCTGTGCCCACCTCTCTCAGTACTTCACATCTCACTAAGCTGTTCCCCACTGAGAGTCTGTCCTGCTCTCATCCTGCCTCTCAGCTACCATGCTGCAGAAGTCTACCATGGGTTGGGACCCCGGGGATTGCTCTCTTGCTACAGGTATTCGCACAGGCAAATGTGTGCCCTTCAATAGCACAGTGAAGACCTGTGAAATCTTTGGCTGGTGTCCTGTGGAGGTGGATGACAAGATCCCAAGGTAACTGACGTCCTGTCCTTCCAGGAAGCTAGAGACAGGGTTCTGACCCACAAACATCTGGATCTGGAAGAATGGGTTCTTTATACTTTTGATCCCACCCCTCACCCTGTCCATATGGCCCAGGCCAATGAGTCTTCCTGGTCTAGGAGCCTGTAAGCCTGTACCCCATCTGGAGAGTGGCCAACCCCACCACACATCAATGCACGCTGCAGGGGAACCCCTGTGATCCTTGCTAGTGCCAAGCCCTTTCAGCCATGTGAATCCTCTTGGAGAGGGGCAGTGAGTGAGTGCTGTCTTCCCCAGACCCGCTCTTCTCCATGAGGCTGAGAACTTCACGCTCTTCATCAAGAACAGCATCAGCTTTCCACGCTTCAAGGTCAACAGGTTCGTGGGAAAGGGAGAGCTGCAGGTGGCTTGAAGCAGCTGCAGCTGCTCTCAACACCCCTGCTGCTTGCACTCACTCTGGAGATAGCCGCCTTAGCTGACCTGGAGGCTGACTGCTCTGGAGAGGGGGGATGCTCTAGAGTTCTTGGGGGTCACTAGAGCTGGGTGGAGTGAGCACCCTCTCAGTTGGCACATGGCTGCTACCCATGACTTCCACACAGGCGCAACCTGGTGGAGGAGGTGAATGGCACCTACATGAAGAAATGCCTCTACCACAAGACCCTGCATCCACTATGTCCAGTCTTCAGCCTCGGCTATGTGGTACAAGAGTCAGGCCAGGACTTCCGCAGCCTGGCTGAAAAGGTATGCATGGGATGCGGTGGTGCCAGCAAGGAGAGTATGGCTCAGGGTCACAATACTGGCCTGCCAGCCCCTTCCTGCCTCCAACCTCCCCCCCCCACCCCGGCACAGGCCAAGTGTGTGCTCTAGTACCAGAGTCCCTGAGGGTCCTCTGCAGGGCCTGGTCTGATTCTGCCATGGAGGAGGTGTTAAAATGACGAGATGTGGGCAGACAGCATCATCTGGATGTTCAGTGCTACATCCCTGCCTTCCCTCCCTCCCTCCCACCCTCCCTCTCTCCCTCCATCCCTCCCTCCCTCCCTCCCTCCTTCCCTCCCTTCTTCTCTCCCCTTTTCCTTTTTGTTGTTTTGAGTCAGGGTCTCCCTGTGTAGCCTAGGCTGGCCCCAAACTCCTAATCCCCCTGCATCAGCCTCCTTAATGAAGAGTACAGGTGTGTGGTCACCACACTCAGTTTATTTTTTAATTATTTTTTTTCTGCTGAGGATGGGCCTCACACATGCTGAGTAGTATACCCTAACCCCAAGCTGTACCATAGTCTAAAATCACTGGGCTACTTTGTTTTATACCATTGTGGAGATAGAACTCAGGGCTTCGCATGTTCCAAGACCACAGTCCCTTTGTGAGAGGCTCCAGATCCAAATCCTGGTCTGCCTCCCAACCAGACAGTTCTCTTAAGTGCAGTGGATCTGAGAATGTCACTGAAGATGCTCATAGCACCATTCCCATGGTGGTGCTGTGAGGACCAAGTGAACATGCACCTGCAAGTTAGCACTTCAGCTCTGCCCCAGAATGGGGCAATCCTACATCCTGTTCTAGGGGGGTCCTTCTTGTGCTTGTTCCTGCAGCTGTCTATGCAGAGATGGCAACCAGTCCCTTTTCTGTGAGGTCACCAACAAGCTTCACTCATGACACACTTGTATATAGCAGAAGTTTGCAGGTATTTGCATTCAAGAGCTACATCGAGGTGGAAGCAGACAGACAGTGGTTAACTGTTGGTGTTTAGGTCTCTGTTTGTCTGATCCTATAGGGTTGTCATGATTTACAATTCACCCTGTTTCTAGCACCCACACCTACCCTTGCCCACTGAGTGTGGGGATCTCTGTTCCTGCCTCCATACTGAGCTGCTCAGCTCCCTGACCACTTCTCTGATTGCCTTTCCACTCTTGGCCAGAGCCACCCACCTGTCCTGTTCCCTGCCTCACTTCACTTTCTGGAGTGTTTTCTTCCCAGACGGAACAGATCACTTAGTTCAAAGGCCTTTTGCTTGTCTCCCAAACCACTGTGACTTCAGCCAGGAACTGAGAAACAGCGATGAGTGCCAGATGATTCTGTCCCCTTGGACCTGACAATCTTAGAGGAGAGAGGTCAATAAGTAATCGGTCATAAGAATACACATATGACAAGCCAGGTGTGCTAGCACACACCTGTGATCCCAGAACACAGGAGGCAGAGGCAGGATGATCAAGAGTTCAAGGCCAGCCTAGGCTATACAGTAATATCCAGTCTCAAAAAAACTAGGAACTGGAGAGACGACTCAGTGGTTAAAAGCACTTGCTGTCCTCCCAGACGACCCAACTTTAGATTCCCAGCATCCACATTGGGTGGTTCACAATGACCTGTAACTCCAGTTCCAGGAAACCCAATGACCTCTTCTGGGCTCTGAGAGCACCCACACATACATGGCAGATGTTCACACAGATATGTGCTCATAAATTTAAAAATAACACCAACCAAATAAAAACAAAAAGTGACAAATGGCCTAAAAGCAAACACATAGCATCATAGGAGGGAGTAACAAGGGACATATTTTAGACTGAGTTGGTGGTCAGGGGAGCCCTCAGACAAATGACCATATAATGAGAAAGAGCCAGGTTTGTGAAAGAACAGCAGGAACCAAGGCCCTGTGGCAGGAAAAACTTATTATATTCTAGAGATGATCACTCAGTGGTGGGAGAAGAGATGGTGACAGACCTTCACCCCTAAAGCAAGATCTCAGTGTCCCTTCTCTAATAAAAAGTATCTTCTCTTTGAAGTGGTGCAACAAGGTGGCTGAGTGGGTGCAGGTGCTTGGTGGAATGCCTAATGATTTGAATTTAATCCCTGGCCCTACATGATAGGAGAAAGCCCACCCTCAAAAGTTGTCCTCTGACCTCCAGTCACACTGTACACAATGGTGTAAATATCTATACACAGAATTAATAGATAATATAAAACAATTTTTCAAAGAGAGTGTAGGCACCAGCTATAAGACAGTTTTGGTGTTTTTTTTGTTTTGTTTTTTTTTCTCTCTCTTCTCTTTTAAACTCATGAAGCCATCTTGCCAGTCTAGACAGGAGTTTTAAAATCCTGAAGCCCGGATCCTATGTGCTTGTGTCTCTGGCAGGGTGGGGTAGTTGGCATCACCATTGACTGGGAGTGTGACCTGGATTGGCATGTGCGGCACTGCAAACCAATCTACCAGTTCCATGGACTGTACGGGGAGAAAAATCTGTCTCCAGGCTTCAACTTCAGGTACCTGCCTATTTCTGGAATGCCACAGGTTGACAAATGTTCCCAGAAGGGACCAGAGGACCCTGGGTTGCCTCCATCCTATATAAGTTGTCAAGCAGGAAGCCATCAGGAAACAAACCCTTAAAGGTTTGAGTCACCAGCCCTGGGTCTTGGCTCCTTGGCTCCTGGGTCTGCCTGGTGAGAGAGTCAGGAAAGGGCTGAGTTCAACAATCCTGGAAGCCATGCTGGAGGGGCTCTTCCTAATACATTTGGCACTCAAGGTGGTTTTGTTACAGTCTCCTGCCCCCTTCCCCCCACCCCAGGTTTGCCAGGCACTTTGTGCAGAATGGGACAAACCATCGTCACCTCTTCAAGGTGTTTGGGATTCGCTTTGACATCCTTGTGGATGGTAAGGTAAGTGTCCCATGTGAAGGGACAGCTGCCAAGGCACCTTTCTGTTTCGGATGTCTGTTGTTATGGATATGAAATGGGATGGGATAGGTGTATTCAGAGATCTGCTTCTAGTGACCACGGGACATGGAGGATGACTCTGGCCAGACTTAGAGCCACTGTCATGACTCCCCTACCATCTCCTTGGGTCCAGGGAAGCAAGGCCAGGCACAAAGCCCAGGTTTACTGACCAGGAACTGGCTCTCAGAAGAACTGGGCCACAGGCAGTGGGGATAGTTTGGAGCTGAGGAGGAGGGTTTGACTTTTTCTAGCTGGGTCCCTTCTGTTGACCTGGCTCTTCTCTGGGCCCTTCCACCAGGCTGGGAAGTTTGACATCATCCCTACTATGACTACCATCGGCTCTGGGATTGGCATCTTTGGAGTGGTAAGTGCTAGGGACATGTTTGTTGTGTTGGGTTTTAGCTGCTCCTCTTCTGCATTCAGTAGCAGAACCCCAAAATGTGACCATAGCTGCCTATCACTACTGAGGCAGCAGCTGCTTTTCCCACCACACTAGACCCACTGTGTACCTGGGGAAACTGAGGCTCCGAGTTAAGGTAAGAGAGAGGAAAGATGAGGCTGATTTGGTCCCAGGAGGGGTTTGCAGCACCTTATTCTGTCTTCAGGAAACTGGGTTCTGGAGAGGCAGGATTCAGCCAGGACCACAGTCAATAGGGACCACTGTGGGACATGGAAGGTCTCTATCTGCCTCTGCTTCCCATTCTCCATGCCTGCCCTCCCTGTCCTCAGGCCACAGTTCTTTGTGACCTCTTATTGCTCCACATCCTGCCCAAGAGGCACTACTACAAGCAGAAGAAGTTCAAGTATGCAGAGGACATGGGGCCCGGGGAGGTAAGAGGACTTGTGAACTTCTTGAGCAGGACTCTTGAAAGACCTTAAGCTTGTGTGTCTGCATTGACAGGCTCTGTCCTGCGGGGCAGTGCTTCTGGGGCCTAACTTGCATTCCCACATTGCATACACAGGGTGAACATGACCCGGCGGCCACCAACTCCACTCTGGGCCTGCAGGAGAACATGAGGACCTCCTGACCTCAGCCTTGGGCTCTGGACTTGATTCAGTGTGTGGCTTCCGGCAAGGGCTGGTGGCTTCGAGCCAGGGCAGAGGCCATTCCCAGGGGCTTTCCCACTAGGCAGATACCAAGTTGCACCCCAATTCAGAATGGAGACAGCCAAGACACTGCAATTCAGAGCCCTGGGTCCAGTTCCACACTTCCCCTCCTGAGGGAGGCCCCCTCCAGTTTCAGCCACTCCGGGTCCATATGGTTGGGCTCCTCACACACCTATACCATAGCTTTGTGTTTATGGCGCAGGCTCTCACTGTCCATCCCGGGGCCCCACCAGCCAAGATTTGTGCTCTTCCACATGGAAGCCACTAGCCAGATGTGACCATTTGAACTTAAATTAATAAAAATATGCCTCATTTGAACTAGCTAAGTGGACACATGTAGCCTATGGCTGCCAGGCTGGACAGAATATGATGTTTTTCATTAGAGGAAGTTCCAAAGGGATTCCCTGGGAGGCTCATCACTAGAGCCTGGCACACATCCTTCCTCCTAAACCAGAAACACAGGCTACTTTGTGCATGAGGCATAAGAATTGCCATCCAGGAGCTTTCTGATTTTTAGGCTCCCAGTCACTCTTGGGTCAGCACCAACTGGCAGGTGTAGACACTGATCAGGGTCTCAAACACCTCCAGCAAGTGTGTAGTGTGCTCCTGTGCCACACAGGAATTCACAAACCACCATGTGCACACACACCCCCTACTCACACACATACAACCCTCTACCCCCAGTGTGGGTTGGAACAGCTTGGGTACTGCAAGTGCAGCCATCTGAACACACCTACACCCCCAGGCAGGGACACATGGTCTCCATACAGTGTCACCCCCATGGGATGATGTTCCTTCCTGAGGCAGTCAGGCCAGACCAGCCCTTCTAGCCACAGAACCTTACCCAACTACCTCAGGTGGAGGGGTAAGCCTGATGAATCCTGGCTCCTTGCCTGTGGCCCAGTCCCAGCTTGGTTGGAACATGAAGGCTGAGGAGGCAAGGGGTGGGGCACAATAAAAAGAAATGAGGACAAATTTCTGTCTTCTTTGGTTTCCTTTCAAACCCTTCTGAAATTCAGTGTGCTCACTTGCGAGGCGCACAGCTGAGCTGAGCATCTGAGGTCCCTGTAGGCAGGCTGGTGAGTGGTGCCTGAGCCCAGCTGGGTCAGGGAGCTCACAGCAGTCCCTGAGCCCCATCTCCCACACAGGACAGGGCATCAGCACTCTTCCCAAACCTGAGCAAGCTCTTCTCCTGGCTGTGGGGCAGTTGGGCACCCTGGAAGCAGCTTGGGAAATGGGATTGAGAGAGGGGCTTGTTATCCCAAGGGTGGGACTTGGGGGGCACTTCCACAAAGGAAGCAAGCTTGTGGCTGGAGAGGAAGAAGGCCCCATATGGTCACGCCCTCCAGCCTGGGCTCACAGCCAGCCAGGGGTTCTGAGTACCCCCACCCTGCTCTGTCTAGACCAGTCTGTCCGGCACAATTTCTCATACTGTACAGATGGATCTGTACTGTTCAATGCGGTGGCCGCTTGCCAAGGGGAGCCAATAAACACCTGGAGCCATTTCACTTTTTAATGTTTTTCAAACAGTGCCTTGCTATGCGGTCAAGCTGGTCTGAAATTCATGATCCTCTTCTCTCGGCTTTTCAAATGCTAGGATCATAGGTATTCGGCACCATACCCAGGTCTTATTTACTTTTAATTCACCAAGATAGCTGTATAAAGCCAGTGGCTAGCAGAGTGGACAGCATGGGCCAGTTGTTCTCTCAGACCTTGGCCTTCTGCCACCTTCCCCAGCCAAGAACCTTCCACCCTACTCTTTCCCAGCCCCCAAAGCCTATGCCTCCTGTCCCTTTCTTCCTGAGTGGCAGAAAAAAAGGATCCAACCAGCCCAGATACCTCGAGCCAAGGCGGCCTCCCTCTTCTCACCCTATGCCCTGCGTGTTTTCTTCTCTTGCCTCCTTCTCTGGCTTATGTTTTGCTGCAGACAAGCCTACTCCCTCTTCATTGCCACCCTTCCAGAAAGACCAGTTCACACTTGTCTGCATCTGGCCTCCACCCCCATCACTTCCAGATGCCCTTGCCAAGGCCACTAGCAGAGTCCTTGATGCAAAATCCATGGGGACACTTGGGCTTGCATCTTTCTTGGCTCCCAGCATTTAACAATTATTCAAAGATTCCTTATAGTGGTGCCCCAGTGCAGCCTCTCCTGACTTCCTGGCAGGCCTGGAGTGTAGGGGAAGAAGGCTCTTGCAGCTCTCATACAGCTCATCCTGTGTCCTTGGCAAGTGGCCTCTCTTCAAGACTCCTCTGTGCGTTAGGGGTACTGCAACGTCTGCTAGGGTTGGAGTAAAGGGAAGTGCCCCCAGTACAGTGCCTGGTACACACACACATATATATGTTGTCCTTGGTTGGGCATAGTGACTGCCTATAACGGAGGTTGCATTTCCATGTTCTATCTCTTGTAACACCGGTCATGTGACAAAATGTGAGGTAGTGGAATGTATAGGGGAATCTTCTGTGGCACTTTCTGGGCACTTTTTTTTGTTTATTTTTTGAGACAGGGTTTCTCTGTGTAGCTTTGTAGACCAGGTTCTGGCTCCGAACTCACAGAGATCTGCCTGTCTCTGCCTCCTGAGTGCTGGGATTAAAGGCGTGAGCCACCCCCTCCCACCCCCGACCCCTGGCTCTGGCACTTTCTTTAAGAGAGTGTTGAGCTGAAGAGATGGCTCAGTGGTTAAGAGCACTTGCTGTTCTTGCAGAGGACCCAGGTTCAGTTCCCAGTACTCACATGATGGCTTAGGACCACCCATAGACACACACACAGGTGCATATACATACATACATACATACATACACACATACATACATACAGGCAAAACACTTATCCACATAAAATAAATAATTTTAAAAAGAGTTAGGTTGATCTTTTGCTGTTTTTCTCCATTCCAAAACCTGTAGTATATATGTGATCACTGGAACTCTGGCCCCTACTCAGAACCATGAGGTCAAAGGCCATTGAGAGCTTGCTGGAACGGGGTAGAGAGAGCCAGCTCTGGGAGGTTTCTGTGGAGTAGAGCCATTATATCCACCCAGAATTGTTTCTCAAGGCTTACATGTGAGAATTTTATTGATCCTCCTTGGGACAAGTGTTTTGCTCTTGGCCTTGTTTTAGTTGATCTGCTTCATCCTTTCCATGGGGCCACTTTTGAGTGTGGGTTCTTGAGGACTCTCAAAACCGTCTCGTTTATATTGAGGTGCAGTTCAGCAGTAGCACACTTGCTTAATATGAAGGAAGCCCTGGATCCAGTTTCCAACATTGGGGGGGGGTGTCTCTTTGGCCCAGCTCTTTCCTGAGTTCCTGCCCTATAGATCCAATCCTCCAATTGCTAGCCCCAGGTCTTTCCTGAGTTCCTGCCTTATAGATCCAATGCTCCAATTGCTAGCTCCATGGGGGTGTCCCGGTCTCAGCTATCAGGCTGCTTCTTAAAGATCCCTAAAGTCTATCTACTTCACCTGAGTCTTTCCCATCCCTGAGTCTTTCCCATCTGAGCTAGGAACTCTTTTTTTTTCTTAAGATTTATTATGTACACAGTGTTCTGCCTGCATGTATCCCTGCACTCCAGAAGAGGGCGCCAGACTACATTACTGATGTTTGGGAACCACCATGTGGTTGCTGGGAATTGAACTCAGGACCTCTGGAAGAGGGGGGCAGTGCTCCATCTCTCCAGCCCTAAGCTAGGAAATCTTGAGACCAAGAGTTCTTTTTGATTTGTCCAGCATAGCCTGACCCCTGATAGGTGCCTAGCTGACCAAGGACTGCTGGTATTGAGCCCCAAAAGACAAGTGGGGGTTAGGCAGGCTGGTGGTGAGATGTGAGCTATGGAGGGCTTGAGGGGACCTATTCTCAAGGTAGTGGGCACAATGGAAGATCCTAGGATTCAGCTATCTGGTGTTTCTAAAAGCCTGTCCTGGTTGTCCCAGAAAGGCCAGTGGGAAGTGAGACTGGATGGGATGAGAGGCCAGGAAGGACACTGCTGCACTAGTCAAGGAGAGACACGGCTAGTGGTTGAGCTCAGGGAAGGGCAGGGAGTGGAGAGAGGTAGGTAGACTTTAGGATCTTTAAGAGGTGGCATGGCAGAGCCTTATGCTACACTGGTTGGGTCAGAAAACCTGCTACACTGGTAGGCTTCAGGTAACTCCTGGTTTCGGACTCCAGCTGGAGACAGGGACACAGTGGAGACCCAAGTTGGAGACAACAAAAAGGGTCTGGAATTGAGGCAAGCAGTGATGTGGGATTCTCCAAGAGACTAACAGCAGGATCTAACCAAGAGTCTGTGAGGGCTAGAGTCCCCAGGCACAGCCATAGCCAGGGCCTCTCGGTCCTGCCGGTCTCTTTTCCATTCTCTCAGCCCGTTAGGGGCTTGTTGCCTCCTGCTCCTCCCCAAGTCTGAGTGCCGCCCAACCCCAGCAATCTGCCGGACCTCCGTCCTCCTGGCTTCCCCTACCCCCGGAGAACACTCAACTCCAGGCCCTTCTCCCTCAGTCTCCGCCTAGCCTCACCGTGGCACGCACCGGGCCTCATGCCCCGAGGGAGGGATGCTCTTGTCTCTACAGACCAAGACACAGGGTTGAAGACTCGGAGAAAAGCACCGTACGCTTCAGGCCAGGCTGAGGAGCCCACGACGAGGCCCGAGGGATTTCGGGTTCCCTTAGCCTGCCTGTCTGCGGGCGCCGGGGGCGTGACGCGTCGGGGCCCAGCCGCAGGGCCCCTCCCGAGCCGCCCCCTCCGATCCCGTCGAGACCCCGCCTCCCCCACCCGCGGGCGGGAGGACAGGGCTCTGATTGGACGGTTCTGCAGGGCGCTGCGCGGCGCAGCCAATGAGAGCGGGCCGGCGCGGCGGCGGCGGGGGGGAGCGAGCGCTGCCTGGAGCCGAGGCGCCGGCGGGTTGAGCGGGGCGATCCCAGCCCGGCGAGGCGGGCAGGGCGGGGCGCGCGCCGCCGGAGCGAGCCTGGCGCCCACCGTGGAGACTGTCGTGAGGTGCCAAGGTAGGGGTCGGCAGCAGGGACTTGGAGTGGGGAACTGGGGTGTGGACCGCTAAGCCGCTCTGTGTAGCGAGCGTGTTGTAGAGGGGTGGTCTGCGAGGCCGCGACTACGTGGGCAGCCCGGACCTAGCGTATAGCGATCCCCACTGTGTCTCCAGGGCCAAGTCCGAGGGGTGGCTCCCCGAGCCTGCATCTGTCTAAGCCAGCTATGCGGGCGTCCGGCTACCCACAGCCCTTCCGCAGATGCTGTCTGCGGGACTGCATAGGAGCCCCGCGCGCGGTGCCCCGGGCCCCGTCTCTGGGTGGAGGCCCTGTCTATGCGGAGTGGGCCTGGACGGGTGCACCCACGTGTGGATCTCAGCGGAGCGCTCCTCCCACGGCCCTCCCGTGAGTCTTCCGTGGAGAGCTGGGGGCGGGGTAATGAATGGGACGGATGCGGCGAGCGACTTCAGCTGCTGCGTAGTCGTCCCCTGGCTGAGGGTGGCGGAGGCGGGCGCTGCGGCTTCTGATTCTGGTGGGCACAGGATTGGTGCTCCGAGGGTGCACACGTGCGCGGGGAGCTGTGTGTGGTGTTTGGAGGCGGGTTGCGTGTGTCACGTGGACACAAGAGTGTGCCTCTGTACGTGGGGGGCTGCGTTTCAGGATGGAATGGTGTGTGAGCACGGGTCATGAGGACATGGGTTACATGTCAGGGAAGGGGTGTGTGCTTGTCTTGAGGATGCTGCAGAGTAAGCAAAGCTCTCTATCACATGCCCTGGGTCCCAGGACTGTGTTGCAGTGAGTGCCTCTTTGCCTTGGCCAGGTTCAGGATGTGAGAGAAATACACAGCTTGTGTCCTTGAAAATCCCAGGGAAAAGGAAGGACCAGGCCTTCTGCACATCCTTGTCTCCTCCATCCAACACACTGTGCACAGGTCTGGGTGTTCTAGACCCACACACTTCAGGAACCCCACTACTTGCTCCTCGGTCCCTGCACGCTCAATCCTCACAGCAAGAGTGGGATTCAACTTAAATCTCATCCAACAGAATTGTTTCACTGCTTAAGACTCCTCTGGTGTTGGAGGCTTTGTGATTTCTGTCTACGAAGTCCTGCCCAACCCCTCATCAAGCCCTGATTGGGAAGGGACTCCCCTCAATCCTGCCTAGTGGTCAAAAAGGAACATCAGTGTCACCCCCTCCAGGAAACATCTCTGAGGCCAATGAAAGTGGACTGTTGCGTCTCTCCAGATATACCCCTCCGTCAGGGACCTCACACAGAGCAAGCACCTACGCACCTCAGGGCACTTGCTTCTATGAGCCAGTCTAGAGATGCTCTTTGCACACTGCTTACTGCCTTACTCCTTTCATAGCTGCTTAGATTTTGCATCTGAAAATAAGTCCTCCCTGCACTGAATCAGTAGTGTCTCCCATCGTCTTATCCCTACTCTGTCTTGTTGGCAATAGCTGTCTCCCCAGGGAATTCAATGTAACCTATCTTATATTCATTACTAGCAAATTACTTGTTGCTTCCTGCCTCTACCAGAAAGCAAATGGTGAGAGCAGGGACTTTGTCTTTTGAATTCACTGGTTTACCTCCTAACTTATAAGCAGATACCCAATGGTTAGTTGTGGCAGGACTGTATGACTCTGGATTTGCATATCAGGAGTCAGTATGCCTGTCTGTTCCCCAAATCCTGAGGCCCCTGAAGAACTACGGGCAAACTCCAAACATATTTGCATGTTAGAAATCCTCCCACTAGCAACTGGTGTGGAGCGGGGAGTGGGATATGAATCAGGAGGTAGGGAGACCCCCCCCCCGGAAATAGTGAAAAGACAGTGGAGGTCAGAATCTGGCTGTTTTATTTCCAAATCTGTGCTGTTTAAGTGGTTCGACTTAGTGAGCTCATCCAGCCAGCAGTGGGGAGATCAAAGAGTCATCTCAAAGGAGGTGATGTCTGAACTGGTCTTCAGGCAGTGAAGCCAAGGGAGGAGTGTTCCTGGCAGAAGGCACAGCTTGTGCAAAGGCCTGGTGACACAGAGCCTTCAGTTCAGGAAGCTTGAAGTGATGGGCTGCAGTCAGGGTGGAGAGTGGGTGCTGAAGGAGTGGGGGGGGAGTGAGAGAGGGAGAGGAGGGGGAGCTAATCCCTCTGACTCCTGCCTTTATGGACCAGGTTCTATGAGAACTGGGGAAATTGTTCCCGCTTCTGTGATGGGAACAGAGGAGGATAAACAGTACAGGGATGATGCTGAGTTGGATGGGTCCCTGATGGAGTTGAGCTACCCAGGAACAGAGGGGAGGAACTCTCTGGAAAGAGGGTGGAGGCTCAGAGCTAGCCACCAGTGTGGTGGCATGGGCCTTTCATCCCAGCACTCAGGAAGAGGAGTCCCACAGATGTCAGTTTCCACAGGTGGGCCAAGGGATGCCTTGAGGACAGCTGCAAAGGGGGAGGCACGAGCCCACCTGGCTGTTCGGGGATCCCCAGAGGTAGTGGGAGGACCATCCTCACAGCAGGCATCCTTGAGCATGACTTGGCACCACACTCCTGGGTCTCCCTTAAGGGAACTGAGTCATCCCAGCAGGGGCGGGAGCTGCAGAGGCCACCACTGCCAGAACCATCAGACCCTTGTCAGAAGCATAAACAGGCTACAGTGAAGCATCCCTGAGATGTCAGGACCACTTTGGTGTGTAACACACATGGCTACTACCTCCTTGCACCCCGACCCCAGTCCTTTGCTGATCAGGGCTGCTCATCTGCTTGGATGGTAATTGGTCCCTGGTTCAGCCTGGCTCTGGAACATTCTAACAGAACTCAAAATGAGATCTGAAGTCACTGGTCTATGAAGTTACCGTAGATAGGGCTGCTTGAACCAGTGTTGGTGACAGCAGGGTCTACTTGTTCTTTCCTCTTCTGGCCTTTGGTGAAGGGCCTAGCTGGATGGGGCATGTCCTTAGAAGGAGGTCAGACGAAGTGGGCTTCTGAAGCCAACAAGGGCTTGTGTCCATGGGAGTGGCAGACATGTGGAGGGTGGGGTGCAGCTTCCAGGAGAAGCCTGAGCTGGGCCAGTCTGGAGCCAGGCACCTAAAGTGGGTTGTGTTTGGTAAAGTGGGGCTCACTCTGAGTGGCTTCTAGATACACACACATTCCAGCCACATATCACTCAGGCACAAACCGCTTCTGTGTCCACAGCTCCATCCACTTCCTTCTAGGGCTCCCAGAGAAGACAGTGCAGTAACCATATGTCTTATTCACCTGTGAGGAAACTGATGCTTCTGGAAGCTTAGTGTCCTAGCCCAGTGTGGTGGCATGGGCCTTTCATCCCAGCACTCAGGAGGCAGAGGCAGGCAGATCTCTGAATTCAAGGCCACTCTGGCCTACAGAGCGAGTTCTAGGACAGTCAGGGCTACACAGAGAAAGCCTGCCTCAAAATAAACAAAATAAAAATACAAACAAAAAGCTTAGTGTCCTAACCCAGGCAGCATAGCTCCCATCTGGGAGAAGAGGATTTGAACTTTGCCTAATGAGGGAGGACCTGTGGCAGGGACTGTTCTCTAGGCCAGTGGAGGAACACCCACACCCACACCCATCAACAAGAGTCTTTGCTGTGCCCTGGAACTGGGCCTTGGTCTCAGCCTGTGTGTCCATCTTTCTGGTTGTCTGCTTGACCACTTTACCTGCTGAGTCAGCTTCTACAAAACATCCTCAAGGCTTTAGTTTGGGTGGGGCCTTGAGAAGACCCATTGGGTGAGCTGCCAAGGAGGGAAGACCCTCAGGCCAGCCTTACAAACCGTCACCACTTCCAGGCTGATGGGACAGGTGATCCTGTGGGGATATGCAGACTTGACCTCTGGAGTCCAGCTCCTCTGGCCCTGGCTGCATGTGTATGTTCAGGTCTAAAGGGACAGAAGATCAGCTGGTAAAAGGAGAGGCCAGGGGAGGGGAGAGGGGAGGGAGAACACTGCTTGTCCTAATAGATGTGCTCCTACGTGCAGATCCACAGCACAAGTATGAACAGCCCCCAGCCTCTTCTAGTATATTCTCTCTGGGTCAGACACAGGCCCTCATGCACACAGCACAGCCACAGGCCAGGCGCAAGGCCCTGTCTCCTGGACACTTGGCAGGAACTTTGGGCCTCCCTTGCTGCTTCCCTCCAGCCAAGCCCTGCTTAGTCACCTGAATTTGATCCAGGCAAGAGGGAGGCATGGATGGAGAGCCTGACGTCATCTCTCACAACCTCCTCCCACTGCCACCCTCGCATCCATCTGGGCCCCAACTCATCCCATCACAACTCACTTCTCTGGAGCTTGTTAGTGGCAAGCGCTATTCTATGTCCCTAACAGGCGCCAGATTCTTTATACCTCACAACCACATGAGTTTGAGACCCGCCTTGTGGCCCATTTCACCGATGAGGAATACTCAGTTATCTGCCCTTCCCACCTCTAAGAGCCAGAAAGTGGGCATCCCAGCCTGGGTGCCCAGTTAGGTAATAGTCTGCAGGAAGGTGTCTGCACCCACTTGCTGTGTGACTCCAGAGTCATCCCTACCCCATCCAGGAAAGGGGGAAAGGGAGCTAAAGAATGGTGACCTTTTAGGAGTTGTCACCTGAGGGAAATTATATGCAAATATTATGGGCCAGGGCAGCCTGTGGTTTCTGTCTACTGGGGGCTCCCCTGAGAGCAGAGGGCAGAAACTTCTGACTGTCTTCCATCCCCTGATGTGGTCTGCTGCCTGAGGCTGGTTGGGGTTCCCTCACTGAGGCTGCTTTCCCATCCATGTAGTGGGAAGAGGGCTGTAGAGATCACTATGACGACCACTTGTATTCAGCAAATATTTATCAAGCTCTTATGTGCCAGGCATAAGTGATCTTATGGAGACAAAGCAGACCGAAGAACTAATCTCAGCGCTTAGGACCTGGTGGGGAGGCCTGCCCTATGGGGAATGGAAGAGGGGGTAGAGGAGGAGTCAGGCTTGGGGAGGCTCTTCTCAGCTTTGAAGTCCCCCCTCGCCTTCCTCATTTCTTCCAGGGAGGCCTCTCAGAGATACCCCACCCTCTTCTTTTCTTAATGCCTGCAACAGCTCTGCTGTCTCTGCTGCCTCCTGGCTCCCAGTCACTCAGCACATGTGATCCCAGGCAGAGGCTCTGACCCTTGCCCTGTTACAGTCTACCTCCAAGTCTGATGGTAGTCAAAGCAGCTAGGGAGGCACAGCATCCACAGTACAGAGAGAGAAGCCTGGCTTGCCCCAGACCTGTGGCAACTTGGCAGCAGAGGTGGCTTCCTGACCAGTGTCTAGGGCATTTCAGCCAGCCCTACCACCTTGACAGCATTCACAGTCAAGGATGGAGAGCCAAAGGTAGAATGAGCATGGCACCATGGAACCTGTGTTCTCTGAGTTGCAGTCAGGATAGAGGAAGTCACCAACAGACCGGAAGGGCAGGGGTTCAGGAGTCCACTTACTTCCTTTTCTGAGAAGATGCAGAGTGAAGCCCAGGAGAGATCATTGGGTGGAGGTGGTGCCAGAGTGTGAGCTGTGGCAGAGATGGTTGTCCTGGTCTGAGAGTAAGTCAGGATTCAGTCAGGGCCAGTGTGTAGCTAAGTGTCATGGCTGAGGTGAGGGGCAGGCCTGAGGCAAGGGGATGACTTGAGGTTCAAGACAGGGCTGCTGCTAGGTTGGGTTTTTTTTTTGTTTGTTTGTTTTGTTTTGTTTTGTTTTAGCTGATTGGAGACACAGACTGCAGTAGATGCAAGGTGTGTGTAAAGCCAGACCCAGGAGCACCTCAGCCCCAGCAGAGCAGCCATCAGGGACATTTTGTCACCATTGACATGCTGGAAGAAAAAAAAAAAAAAAAAACAGTAGGAACACAGAAGCTGCACTAGTGTCTTGTGTGACAGACCCGCCCCTAGTGTACCCTCCTCTGGGCTGGAAGCTCTGCTGGGGCAAGGAGGCAAATGATCAGATTTGCCTTGGGGTCTTGAAGATAGTGAGAGGGAGTGACAGAGGCCTGAGACTTCAGGAAATGCTCTTGAACACAGTGAGAGGGACTAGAGTGACATCCAGGGGATCTAGGACATCCAGGGGGCATTCCTGGAGGAGGTGTCTGGGTCTGCAGCTCCAAAGCTCAGCCTGCTGTAATGCTCTGCCAGCAAGTTTGCCATACTGGGCTGCCTGTATGACTGGGGCTGAACTGACCTGGGACTCTGTGCCTTTGTGTGTCTCGGCCTCCAGGCCTGCCACATCTGCGTGTCTTGACTGCAGAATTGGTTTTGTTGCACTTCTTTATGAAGCCATCATGGCAGAAGTGACTGTATCTGTTTTACAGGCAGGGGCACTGGGGGCTAAAGGCTGGCATGCAGCTGAGCCAGGTGAGCTACTAGGAAGCCCTGGATTTATGTGCTAGCAAGCCAGGCCAAGGGGACAACTGGGAGGTAGATCTCTAACACTGTGGTTTTAGTGGGAAAAGGGTCTCGGCCCAATCCACTTTCTTGGCCAGGAGTGACACTTTCTCCTCTCTCAGGTTCCCAGCAAGGTTATACAGAGGATCCACTGACTGAAGATGGAGAGTGGCCCCGCTGTCTGCTGCCAGGACCCTCGGGCAGAACTGGTAGATCGGGTGGCAGCCATCAATGTGGCACACTTAGAAGAGGCTGATGAGGGCCCAGAGCCTTCCAGGAATGGTGTAGACCCTCCGCCCCGGGCCAGAGCTGCCTCTGTGATCCCCGGCAGTGCTTCAAGACCCATGCCAGTGCGGCCCAGCCTCTCAGCTAGGAAGTTCTCCCTGCAGGAACGGCCAGCCGGAAGCTGTCTAGAGGCCCAGGCTGGGCCTTACTCTACCGGACCTGCCACTCACATCTCTCCTCGGGCCTGGCGGAGACCCACCATTGAGTCCCACCATGTGGCCATCTCAGACACGGAGGTTGGTGAGATGGAGTTAGGTAGGAGTTGTTCATGGGCCTGCCAGGAAAGCCTGGGTTTTTTTTCCCTACCATTGGTCCCATATACTTAGCTTTCTTTGGTTTGCATACTTTGAGAGCTGAGAAGCTCACTACCCAGCAGCAGGGCTTCTTCCTTTCAGGGAAGGCCATCCAAAGCAATAGCTACCTCCTGATTTCTTCCCATCATCAGCTCAGGCATAGGACCCTCTTTTGCTCCTAAGCAGCCTTCTCAGAGCTTTGGAAATAGATTGTGTACATCCCTACCCTGCATCATCCCAAGCTTGAGCCAGGAGCCATAATCCTGCCTCCGAGAGTGCTCTTACTTAAAAGCTGCAGTTTCTGGTCTTTCATGAGCTTGGCTTTGAATGTGAACTTGGGTAGTTGATGGGAGCATAGCATAGCTAGGGCTTCACCCTTCACATTTTCACATATTACCCTAGGCTTCTTGTCTTTCATGGTGTTGATGCTACCCTCCAATCTTCCCTGATCCAAACTTGAAAGGCTGGTGAGAGACTGGGCCCTGAACAGTCTCCCAAGATGGGAGCACTGTTGTATCTGAATGAGCTGTCCTTGATGCTCCCCTTCCCCCTAGGACTGTGTGCAACTGAACCAGTACAAGCTGCAGAGTGAGATTGGCAAGGTAGGACCTGGGTAGGATGGGGGTGGGGCTGAAGATCCATCTCTGAGCATCTTTCTTTCCCTCTGGTGGAACTGGGGAACAGAGCTAAGAACACCCAGCCTGACTGGGAGATCACCAGAGGAGGGTGGAAATAACTTCTGACTCCCAGGGCTCTTGATGGAGATTAGGGGAAATAAGAGGGTACATTGAGTTGTGAGGCAGGGGAAGTTCCCAGGGTATAGGGGTCCCTGCCTCATCTCTCAGAAATGTGAGCCCAAGAACCATATGGTAGGAGATAGGGTGGGATTGGGGTGCAAGGGCTGGGACCAGAGCTGTCAGGCCTGCCATTTCCTGAGCTAGACCCAGAGAGAAGCTGCCTGTGTTTTGTGGGACTGACCAGTGGCTGTCTGCAGGGTGCCTACGGTGTGGTGAGGCTGGCCTACAACGAAAGTGAAGATAGACACTATGTGAGTCTGGGGCTGGGAAAGGGTGCTGCCCACGTAGGCCCTGGAATCCTGGGTAGTAGGCAGATGTGCTGGGGAAAGGGGCTAGTACTTCCTCTTATTGGGGAGGTTCCTATTCCTGGGGTGTGCTAAGGGAATGAGCTTCCTGTTTCTTGGGGGTATGCAAGCAGAGGCCAGCTTCCTCTGAAGGGAGAACAGGGGGAAGGCCCAGACTCAGCTACGGCATAGCAGACACATACCTGGCCACATGTTTATTGCCAGTGGCATCTGCCAGTGTGCCCCTCTGTCCCCATATAACCAGCTTTTCCTAGCCCCTGGAGGCTGCACACGTGATATTTCTGTTCCTTTGTCCATAGGCGATGAAAGTCCTTTCCAAAAAGAAGTTACTGAAGCAGTATGGCTTTCCTCGTACGTATACCTTGTCCCTGGGAGCTGCTAAGCTGGGGGCAGAGGAGGAGGGAATGGTGGGTGTGGAGGGTAGGGAACAGGAGCAGTGGCCTGGGGATGGACTAGCCTTGGTGGGCTGGAATGAGATCTCAGACTTGTAGGGGCTTTCTCCTGGATCAATGCCTTCACTTACGTTTTGGTCACAGGCCGTCCTCCCCCTAGAGGGTCTCAAGCCACCCAGGGAGGGCCAGCCAAACAGCTGCTGCCGCTGGAGCGTGTGTACCAGGAGATTGCCATCTTAAAAAAGCTGGACCATGTGAATGTAGTCAAATTGATCGAGGTAGGAGGGATGGCAAGGGTACTGGAGCTTTGTGGGTGGGTGGGGCAGGTGTTCAGCCTATTAGGGCCTAGGGAGCAGGAATGGGTGAGTCCCTGGGGACAGACCAGTTCAGATACTCTGATACAGACCCACAGATACTCTGTGGGTATCAGAGGCAGTTCAGACTGGTCTGTGGTGTTCTTGCTGAGGGTGAGGGGCAGTTCTGGAGGTAACTGTGAATATCTTCTCCATCATGAGGGAGGAAGGACCCAGTGTTATATGGAAGGCAGTGGGGCGGGTAGCATCAGTGACACCAAGGCCCCTCTGTTGGTACCTGCTGTGAGTCCAGGGTGACTGCGGGGCACAGTAGGGATCTTGGGTCAGGAAAGGACAGGAGGCCTGAGTTCCCCAACCCCATTCCTCCTCAAGTCCTGTGCCTGTGTCTACTCCTTCTGACCAGGTCCTGGATGATCCTGCCGAGGACAATCTCTATTTGGGTGAGTGACCCCGCTCATTCTCACAGCAGCTCACCGAGGGCTGGTCCCAGTGAGGGCTCCCCATGGACACACAGGATATCCAGGTGGCCATGCCCATGCATGGACTCTCAAGCTTTGGATTCCCTTGTGCAGCACTGCAGCCTTAAATCAATCAGATTCAGTGACTATCCTGGACCCCCACCCTGCCTTGACCCAGTCCCAATCAGTGTGGTTCTGCACTCAGTAGGTACAAGAAGCTGGCTGAGATGTGAGCTTGGGGACCCTGCCTCAGTTTCTCACTTATAAAATCGGATAATAGGGTTGGGAGTGTAACTCAGCAGTAGAACCCTTGCCCAGCATGCTTGGGGAATTGGGCTCAATATCCAGCCTTTTAAAATATGGTATTTATAATAATAAATGAGATAACGGTGGTATGTATCTCATAGGGTTGATGTCAGGAAATGTATACATTTGTAATTATCCTTATTAATATGAATGTAATTATTTAAGTTCCTTATCCTGTATGGTACTTAGGCTTTTTCTGGAGGAGGTTTGAAGAAATGGGATAGGAGGGATGGAGGTGAAGCTCTAGAGATTGCCCAGCATGAGCAAAACCCTGTGCTTCTGTTCATCACAGAAGGGGGCGGGGCTGGAGAGCTGGCTTAGGCATCCAGTCTGCCCCTTCTCAAGCCTCGGGTCCTCCCTGGGAAAGGGGTCCATGCGGACAGTCTCACATAGCACCCGAGGATCAGGTCAGGCAGGCCCACAGCCAGCCCGCTCCCATCTGTCCTGTCCCCCTGCCCTCTCCAGAACAGGGAGGGACCTTGGCACTGGTGGTCCTGCAGCCTTACAACACCTTCCCTTCTCTTCTTTTCTTTCAGTGTTTGACCTCCTGAGAAAGGGGTGAGTTCCCCGACCCAGTCAGGCAGGTCATTTCTAATCCAGGTCTCCCTATCCTCCCCCTTGTCTCCCTGCCCAGGGGCCAGCTAGTGTAAGAGAAAGCAGAGCTGTGCACCTGCCCTCGGGAACTCTTGCCTCAGGGGTAAATAAGAGACCTGGGACCATACTATGAAGGCTGGTGGGGGTTGTGGAGGTTGGGAAGTCAGGCTGGGAGAAGGATAGGCTTTGAGCCAGACCTTGAAAAACTAGGAAGATATTTGGATGGAAGTGGGGGAAGAAATGTTTCTAGGCCAAAGTGTAGATAGGGGATACAATTCATACTTGTATTTACATCACCAAGGATTCTTAGCTTTACTACCAACTCATGATTATGGGAGGGAAAAGCCAAGACTCAGAGAAGGGAAATGGCCTGCCCAAGATCACACAGCAAGTTGTTGCTGAAGCCTGGTGTTCTAACACTGTCTGATTACCCTGTTTGATTTACAGAGCAGCTGACATAGACTAGTGGGCACAGGACCCAAACCCCTCACTGCCAATCCTTGAATGAAGGCTGTGAACTATCCCTTTGCCGGTGCTTTCCTAAAGACTATTTAAAAACAACAACAACAAAAACAACCTGCATTCAAAACAAGAAATAGGGACTAAGCCTGTAGCTGAGCTAGTAGAGTCCTTAGCATGTGCCAAGGCAGAGGGGTCCAGTCTCTAGCACTGCATAAAACCAAGGATGGCAGCTAATACCTACAATCAGGAACAGGAGGCAGGAGGATCAGAAATTCAAGGTCATCTTTAGCTATACAGTGAATGCCAGGCCAGCCTGGGCTATGTGAGACCCTGTTTCAAAACGACAAGTATATGTTTTTTTTGCTTTGTTTTTTTGAGACAGGATCTCACTATTTAGACTTGACTGAACTTTCTGAAGTACTGGGATTACAGGCACTTGCCATAATACTAGGCTGGTTTCTGGTTTTGTTTTGTTTTATTTTGATAGTTACTGTTTTGTTTTGAGACAGGGTTTCACTGTGTAGCTCTGGCTGCTGTGTAAACTAGGCTGGCCTCCAAGTCACAGAGATCCTCCTGCCTCTGCCTCCTGAATGCTGAGGTTAAAGGTGTTGACCACCACACTAGGTTTAAAAAATAAAAGTTTATATTGTTGTCCACATCTGTGACTGATAATCTAGAACAGTATATAGATCTCTTTTTTTACTTGCTATACATTCTGAAACATTCTGTTTCAATAGAAAAAGAAAAGCAGACCCTACCTGATTGATTTCATTCATGACTCTTGGTCCTGGGTCCACCGTTTTTAAAGCCATTGACTTCAATGGCACCTTTGTAATTGTTTGGTTAAACTTAATTCTTGCAAGATCTACAAGCCATTGGAAATAGAGATAAAGCTGTCTTGAAAATATGATTGAAAGGGGATAGATAGGTCACAGCTTTTTGACATATGGGAGAAGCTATTGTTTTGTGTTCTCTGAACCCATGAGCACCAGGTTCACTGGAGGGCCTCTGTTCCCCACTCCCTGCAGCCATCGCTACTCCTGATTCTGCTGAACAGCCCTCCTCCCTCCTTCCCCACAGGCCCGTCATGGAAGTGCCCTGCGACAAGCCCTTCCCGGAGGAGCAAGCTCGCCTCTACCTGCGGGACATCATCCTGGGCCTCGAGTATCGTGAGTGAGACTGCTTGCCCACTGGGACTGGAGCTAGAGGACATAGAGTGGGCTGTGGACACGCTAAACAGCCATTGAGCCCTTCCTGTCACTCAGCGCTGGTGTACCAATCAGCTTTAGTAGAGATGGGGGTGGGGGAGTATGGGCGGGGCCATAACAGACTTCAATAGGCATGCGCTAGGTCCTTCGCCGAGTCTTGCATTCACCACTATGTCTCTGGGTGTTCTGTCTTGGTCTTTTCTGCTGGATTCTATCCAAGCGTCCCTTCTCCGCAGGGCGTCAGGAGATGTGGGATGGAAGAGATTTGTGCCCCGATGCTTAGGGAAGAGTGTGTCCTGGAGTGGTGATGGCAGGGTGGGTTTATCTGTGAGGAGCCCTAAGGCAAGAGCTCAGTGGCGCTCGCTTCTGTGCTAGAAGTACATTCATGTATTCATTTATTCCGTTCGTTCACTTCACTCAGTTATGTACACCTACCCGAGCCACACAGATGATGGTCTAGTAGCTACTAGGGACCTCTGCCCAGGAGCAGCAGGTGGGGAGGCACAGGCGCAGGGGCAGGCTTTCTGAAAGAGGCCACAAAGAGTGGGATTTCACCAGCCAGGTTTGAGGTTTAATGGTGGGAGAGTCAGGCAGAGGCAAGAGAAGAATCCAGCTCTACTGTTTGAAGCCTGGAGCTCAGTCTGGATGGTGCATCCAAGAGACAAGCCTGGTGGCTAATGAACAGTGGTCTGAAACTCTGTTCAGGTCACACGTTGAGGGCTGGAAACGCCTCTAAGGAAGATTTTCTGACTAAATCCTGTCCATATTGTGAGGCCCTGAGGGCTCTGAGCAGGGGAAGGCCTGACAGGATTTGCTTCTTAGAAAGCTCTGTCTGGCAGCTGTGTGGTGGCTGGATAGGGTGTGAGAGGCAGCCAGCTGGCCAGGGGCAGGCTATTTCCACAGCTCAAGTGACAGATGGTGAGGTCAGGATTAGGGCAGTAGCAGTGGGATGTGAAGGAGGTGGGGTGGCCAGCATGGGGTGACTGACTGGTCTAGGAAGAGGAGGTCCCTCAGAAACTTAGGTTCTGGCCTGAGTTGGGGAATGGGGGTGCTGTCCATTTCTAACATCTTAGCTGGACTTTCTGTGAGCAAATTCTCCCTCCCTAGGTGAGGTGTGACCTACAGTGAGTGACATGGGCATCTTTATACTGTTGAGCCTCTCTAGTGTCTTCAGATTGATGCTCTCTTTGTATATGTGGGGAAACTGAGGCACACAGAGGCAAGTGTTTAATAGATGCCAGCAAGGCTCTATAGTATAGGAGGGATGGGTACATTGTATCCTTGGTCTGTTGGTCTAGTCAGCTGCAGGAATGGAGCTTGACTCCACCCCCTTCCTTTTCTGGGTTCCTCTCCTCTGCTGAGGGCCTGCCTGTCATCTCCTAACTCCACTTCAGAAGCGTGTTAATCTAGGTTCTAGGTCACAGCCTCCTCAGGGCCCAGATGATCCTAATGAAGGGCATCTTTGGGGTAAGTGTTAGCACCTTGGGCTGGACAGGGGGAAGAAGAGCCCCAAAGACTTGTCCTTCTGGTCTTGTGGAGGGACAGCTGGAGCTGGTCAGAAAGGCCTGTCTGTCCCTCTGAAGGGGCAGACAGGACTTTTCCTGCCTCCCTTTTCTCTCTCTTCTTCTTTCTCTCTTTCTTTGCCCCCCTCTTTCTCTTCTTTCCCTCTCTCTCCCTTCCCTTTCTAATAAAACTTCTCACTTAAAAAAAAGACACTGAAAAAAAAAAAGACACTGAGATGCAACACACACACACACACACACACACACACACACACACACACACACACGTGCATGCATGCATGCACACTTGAGCACATTTTTCTTTATTTTTAACTTAGGCTTCACTATGGAGCCCCTAGGCTGGCCTCCAACTCCTTATCTGTTGGCAGTCTTTTAAGTACCTCAGAGTATGGTAGATAACCGTGTGTACCACTATACCCAGCTTGGATTTTTTCACCTTGGGCTCCCGTGGCTGCTTGCTCTGAGGCTGAGAGGATGGAGCTGAGGTGATCTTGGTTTTTGTTTTGTTTTGTTTTGTTTTGTTTTGTTTTGAGACAGGGTTTCTCTATGGCTTTGGAGGCTGCCCTGGAACTAGCTCTTGTAGACCAGGCTGGTCTTGAACTCACAGAGATCCGCCTGCCTCTGCCTCCCGAGTGCTGGGATTAAAGGCTTGCGCCACCAACGCCCGGCTCTGAGGTGATCTTTAAGATCAGAAAACAATAGGGGAAGAACATTGGATTTCTTTTTTTCTTTCCTTTTTTGAGACAGGGTCTTGCTATATAGCCCAGGCTGGTCTAGAATTTGCAATCCTCCTGTCTCAGCTGAGATTATAGGCATGTATCACTCTACCTGGCTAGAACAGGAGTTTTCTGTTTTGCTGGTGATGGGGGTTGTAGACAGATGCTAAGTTCTGATATTGAGATGTATATTGATAATATTGTTGTTGGACATCCACACACATACAGAGCCCGAGTTTCTTCTGACTTCCCTCCTTAGCAAGAAGTATGCTGTTTGTTGTAGAAAGAGCACTGGTCTTGGAGTCCAAAGACTTCCAAGATTCCCCTCAGTGTCTTCACTTGCATAATGGAGCAGGTGGCCCTGTTGTCTACTTCTGAGGTTCTCTCATAGCAAGAGTGGACTTGGGTTGGGAGGCAGTAGCTTGCTTCCTAGGCTGGGTGAAGGCAGAAGAGGGGCACTGGGCAGCCATCCCCAGGCTTGTATATCACCTGCTTCTCTCTGCAGTGCACTGCCAGAAGATCGTTCATAGGGACATCAAGCCATCCAATCTACTCCTTGGGGATGATGGGCATGTGAAGATCGCCGACTTCGGGGTCAGCAACCAGTTCGAGGGGAACGACGCTCAGCTGTCTAGCACAGCAGGGACCCCAGCATTCATGGCCCCCGAGGCCATTTCTGATTCTGGCCAGAGCTTCAGTGGGAAGGTGACTTTCAGGGCCTGGCTACGTGGGGGTTCAGGTAGAGGGACAGAGCAGCTTGCAGTGGAGGACTGCAAGCTGAGGGAGGGTTCTAGGCTTCTTTCATTTGGATAGTGGCATGGTTGCCTATTCCCTGGAGCCCAGCTGTGGCTTCTCTCATTTCCTAGCAAATGGTTCCATTCTCACTTGTATCTGTTACTGCTGGTCTGTGTGGGACTCTGTGCTGGACCGTGGGACAGGCAGAACCAAAATAGCCCCATTCATATCCTTCTGCATGGTGATGAGGGCTACAAGTCATGATCCGAGGAAGGTGGAGGCTTCCTCAGGTCCTGGACATGGCAGGGTCTGGCTAGACAGGGTCATGAAAAAAGAGAATGAGGCAGAAGATTGAAAGACATAGTGCTGGATGGATTTAGACTCTTGTGTGGCCAAAGGCATGAATACAGCCCAACGCAAAATGTAAGCTTAACTTACAACCGCGTGTGTGTGTGTGTGTGTGTGTGTGTGTGTGTGTGTGTGTGAGAGAGAGAGAGAGAGAGAGAGAGAGAGAGAGAGAGTGAGAGAATGAGAGAGAGAGAGAGAGAGAGAGAGAGAGAGAGAGAGAGAGAGAGAATGTTTTGGTTGCATGTGTTAGACCCCCGGAAAACTCAGGTATCTGGGGTCCCAGGCCACAACCTCGGTCACCCCAATCACCAGGCAGATTCGAGAGATTGCTGCAAACTGTATGAGGCTTTATTGTAATTTAACGAGCTTACCCCATGTTATCTCGGGTCTTTTGTTCACCCACCATGGTGGTTGGCTACAAAAGACAGTTTGAACTGGCTGCCGAGAGATCTTGTAGGACAGTGTAAGGGGAGTGTCTAGGGGTACGCACAAGCTCACGATTGGTGTGCCTCCAGGCTTGGAGGGCTTGCCCTGTGTTGATTGGTCAACTGGTTGTTATGGCCCATAGGCCCTCCCAGGGTGGTTGCTATGCTCTGTGCGTCATTGCTGTGCACTTGTCCGTAAAGTACACCCAGGGTCGTAAAGCATAGCGCCACCAGCTAACTTCTAATTGGTTCCTTGTCATGAGGCAGGCACCTAACCTCTAGTGACTAAGACAAGGTCATAGCGAGCACGTCATGGCTGCTGAAATGGGGGGCTTGTCCCTTCACATGGTGTTGTAGTATTAATGTAGATGTGCTGCAATGTCAACCATGCCTGTGCCTGGTTTATAGGCTTTGAACTTTTTTTTTTAAAGATTTATTTATTATGTATACAGTGTTCTGCCCACACATCAGAAGAGGGCACCAGATCTCATTATAGATGATTGAGAGCCATCATGTGTTTGCTGGGAATTGAACTCAGGACCTCTGGAAGAGCTGCCAGTGCTTTTAATCTCTGAGGAATCTCATCATCCTCAGCTTTGAACTTCTTATTTGGGCTGGGCAAATAGTTCAGTGGTAGAACATTTGCAATCTCTCTCTCTCTCTCTCTCTCTCTCTCTCTCTCTCTCTCTCTCTGTGTGTGTGTGTGTGTGTGTGTGTGTGTGTGTGTGTGTGTGTGTGTGTGTGTATGCATGCATGCTGGGGTTCATTTCCCAACTGTAAAACAAAAAGGATTTTTATTTTTGCTATAATTCTAAATTCACTGAAAAGTTATAAGAATAGCATAAAGGAATACCATGTAACTTATAAGATCAGTAATGTTGTGAGTTTTTGGCTTGCATGTATGTCAGTGCATCGAGTATGTATCTGGTGCCAGCAGAGGCCAGAAAGGGTGTTGAATCCCCTGGAAATGGAGTGACAGAGAGTTGTGAACCACCATGTAGGTGCTGGGACCTGAACCCACATCTTCTGGAAGGGCAACCAGTACTGTTAACCTCTGAGCCATCTCTCCATCCCCCCAAGTAACTTTTCACCCAGATTCATCAGCTTTGTCAATAAGCTTTTTCATTTATGTTTCTGTATATTTCTGTTACATTTTTATGAACCATTCAGAAATTCACTTGGAGAGAGTGTATCTGTTTATCACTCTGTACTTTAGTGGCTTTCCTAAGAGGGAGGACATCCTTATATAATCTCAGTACAATGACCAAGGTCAGGAGTTTATCAGTGATGAGACTGTTCTATAACACATTGCACAAATCTAAATTATAAATTATTATGGCATGGTATTGAAATGTTATCAGCTTGCCTGGTGGTTTTTGTTTGTTTGTTTGTTTTTTCTTTCCTGATCCTGGGGATCATCCATCAGGCTCATTTGTCACATCCTTAAGAGTCTTCTGATCTGGAGGAGACCCCCCTTTTTCTTGGTTGAGGTGTAGGGACAGGGCTCACATATCCCCTGCTGCCCTAGAACTTGCTGTGTAGCTGAGAATGACCTTGAACTAGTGATTCTCCAGCAGCTTCCTCCCAAGTGTTGGTTTACAGACAGGCTATCCTGTGTTCTTCCCACCCTCCAGCTTCTTGGCCTCTCTCTGCCATTCTGACCTTGATGTTTTGAAAAGTAGCCTGATGTCCTATAGTTTACACTTGTCTAGTGTTCCCTGGTTGGATTCTAATGATGATGGTGATGATGATTATGATAATGGTGATGGTTGTCTGTGTCAGAGGCTGCACACACAAGGAGCCTATGGGGAGCCCCACCTGGGCCTGAGAGGAGTTGTAAGAGGGCATGGGGTAGGGTGGGCAGGGGTTACCTCTGTCATTGGAAGCAGTTGCACAGTAGCTGAAATGAGAACCTCTTGAAACCAGAGCTAGTTATTGAGCGTTAGTTCAATACATACTGCTATTTTGGGAGTGCATCTATGTCATGGAGGCAGCAGATGACCGCATGGATTGAAATGTGGCTTGGAACCTGCTGAGTGAGAAACAGTATCTGTTTTGAACTTGTCCCTAGAAAGTCTACAATCCCAGGAGTGTTGCAGTTCTGTTCTGGTCATCCTTGTGATTGTTAGACCCCCTGGAAAACTCAGGTATCCGGGGTCCCAGGCCACGTTCGCGGTCACCCCAATCACCAGGCGGATTCGAGAGCTTGATGCAAACTGCACGAGGCTTTATTGTAATTTAACAAGCTGACCCCATGTTAGCTCGGGTCTTTCACCCACCCGCCATGGCGGATGGCTAGCAAAAGAAGTTGCTGCGTACAGATCTTTATAGGGCAGCGTAAGGGGAGTGTCTAGGGGTACACACAGGCTCACTATTGGTGTGCCTCCAGGCTTGGAGGGCTTGCCCTGTGTTGATTGGTCAACTGGTTGTTATGGCCCATAGGCCCTCCCAGGGTGGTTTCTATACTTTGTGCGTCATTGCTGTGTGCTTGTCCGTAAAGCACACTCAGGGTCGTAAAACATAGCGCCACCAGCTAACTTCTGATTGGTTCCTTGTCACGAGGCAGGCATCTGACTTTCTAGTGTCTAGGACAAGGTCATAGAAGCACGTGTTCGGCTATTATGGCTGCCAAAAGGGAAGCTGGTCCCTTCAGTGATATCTCACAAGATATTTCTCTCTTGATGCCATTCACCCCCAGGGCTCAGCACAGGGCCCAGCATAGAGCAAGCCTGGGAGTGTTTGTTGATAAATGCCTGCCTGGGGAAGGAGGGTCCCAGCAGGGCTCCTCATAAAGCTGGGTGGGGAGGGGGTGAGGTGGTGGAGGTGCCATGTTCACTGACATGAGCTTGTTTCTTTCTAGGCCTTGGATGTATGGGCCACCGGGGTCACCTTGTATTGCTTTGTCTATGGGAAGGTGAGTCCTGAGGAGCCTATAGAACTGACTCTGACTGGATCCAAGGAGCCAGGAGGATCCAAGGACAGATGCAGGACCTTCTTTTGTGTCCCTAGACAAAATGGCTTTTGAAAAAGCCCACCTGGGCCAGGAAGGCTGAGGGAGGAGAGACCTTTTGTTTTTCTTTCTCCCCTTGGGGTGGGGGTTGATGTGGAGTCCTGGGACAGCACACATCAAAGAGGAGGTGACAGAGGTGTTGCTTCCTCTCTCCAGTCAGTGAGCCCTCTCCTTTTCTCTCTTGATGCCATTCACTCCTTCATTCACTCAATCATTTGTTCAAATTGTTGGGTCTTGGGGCCCTTTAACACTGATGTGACCAAGATTCTTGCCTTCAGGTGCTTTGGTTCTGGTGACCACACCAGGCGGGAGTGAGAGGGTGGGAGGTGGAGATCAAAGTGAATAGGTCCCCACACACCAGACCCTGGGAGAGTGAAGGCTTTGCTGCAGGCAGCTTTAGTGCTGGTGGCAGATGCAGCCAGCCTCATTCTCTAGTGACTCATCCGCTCAGTTACATTTGCTGAGCCCTTGCTGTGTGCCCTGAACAAGTTAGATGGGGCCCTTCCCATCTGCTGGGGTGGGGGTGAGGCATAAGCTGCCTCTAGCCCCTGACCACCTGAGGTATGGATCAAGGCCTACATCCTGTCTGTCTCTCCTTCCTACAGTGCCCATTCATTGATGAGTACATCCTGGCCCTTCACAGGAAGATCAAGAATGAGGCCGTGGTGTTCCCTGAGGAGTGAGTTAGCCATGCAGGGGACCATGGAAGCTCCTGCCCACTCCTGGGGAGGGTATCTGAACTTTGGCAGAGCGCTGGCCCTGTTAGGGTTCCATTTTAGCCTTCAGAGTTAGTGTAGGGGTATTGATCCCTGGGAGGGGCCAGAGCAGATGGAGCCTCTTGTCTTTCCATTTGAGGAATGTGATTAGGGTTATTCCTGGTCCCAAGGAGGGGAGAAAGGAACCCTCATCAATGGTGGCATCCGCATCTCTTGCCTTCCCTCTTCCTAGGCCAGAGGTCAGTGAAGAGCTCAAGGACCTGATCCTGAAGATGCTAGACAAGAACCCTGAAACAAGAATCGGGGTGTCTGATATCAAGGTGGGTCTGGGCCAAAGTCTCAATGCCCCTTCTGGAGGGACCTACACTGAAACATGTATGTTGGGTTTGGGGTTTGAGGACTGAGGAGTCCTTCAAGATCAATGCTAGGGTTGCCTGGGCACCTTTGCTGGTTATGTCTGTATGCCTATGGCCCTGACACCTCCCCATCTCCTGGGCTCTACAGTTACACCCTTGGGTGACTAAGCATGGAGAGGAACCCCTCCCTTCAGAGGAGGAGCACTGCAGTGTGGTGGAGGTGACTGAGGAGGAGGTGAAGAACTCAGTCAAGCTCATCCCCAGCTGGACCACTGTGGTAAGAGAGTGACAAGGTGGGACTCTTGTCTTAGAAGTGTGTGGCTACTGCCTGGGACTGGCTCTGCTCTTGGCCTTTGAGGGAACAGTGGGGCATCAGATCAGTCAGCCACAGTCCAGGGGTCATGGAAGCCCTGCTGGATTAGAGTATAATGGAGGAAGGTCACCTTATTCGATTGTGGCAGAGACCTGAGGTTTGGAGAGGGCCATGGCAGGAAGAAGCAGTTCCTTGCATTCACGCATTCAGTGAACTGTTGCTCTTCCCTAGGTACCACACTGGTGCCTAGGCATGACAGTGAAAGACCTGGACACCTGGTTCAAGGCCTCCACTGTCAGTTAGACCACACCCTACTCCCAGAAGCCACCTGCTTGCCTAGGCTGGGTCTGGGTGTTCAGGCTTGTTCTCCATACTGACTTGTGCTCCCCAGATCCTGGTCAAGTCCATGCTGAGAAAGCGTTCCTTTGGGAACCCATTCGAGCCCCAAGCACGCAGGGAAGAAAGATCCATGTCTGCTCCTGGAAGTTTACTGATGTAAGTACAGGGATTTGAGGCCTGTGGGCCACTCTGTGAATTGAGGTGTGGCATTGAGGCACATCCCCGACTTGTACTAGTGTAGGGCTGTCCCGAAAGCCTAGGGATATAACCCAGTTTCAGAGCAGGGCCCATTTGCACCCCTGTCCAGGCCCAGTGTCCTTCACACACACATTGAAGGGAAGATCTTTTGGAAGCCTGCTGTGGTCAAGCTCTCACTAGATCCAGCACAGCACTCCGGCTCCCAATCTGTGCTTCCCTCAGCCTTTGGTAATCAAAAGTCTGCAGAGAGATCAAGTCTCCTCCTTACAGAAGGCTGGCGTCCATGGAGAAATGGCACTCTCTGACCACTTTCCCTGCCCCAGTGGCTTGTGTTATCCACAGCCAGCACATATTGAGTGTTTTTCCAGCAAGTCCATGTGGACAGTCTAGCTGACCCCTGCTTGCTAAGGGATCCCTACTTTGAACCATATGTATGGGTTCACCACTTTGCGGGAGAAGCCAGGAAAGCAGTACTCTGAACATTGAGTCTGGCTCCCAGATTCTCTGCTGTAGTAAAATTCACTTGCCAGTGAATTTAGAGTTTGTGTACAGACTTTCAGAGAGAACTGTGAGGCGTTGTGTACCAGCACATCATAATCCTAGGGCAGTTGGGCACCTCTCTGGGCTGTGAAGGGAGCTCCAGGAAGAAGGCTGTACTTTTGGCTTGCCCTGTGGTAAGGGCACTTTCCCAGGGAGGTAAGCATGGACATTGTACAAGTGCTTTTGGGCCTGCCCTTACAAGGAGTGGCCTCACAGTGAGAGGTGGACCTCTCTACAAATTTCCCAACTCTTCTTGAGGTAGTTGATATGGGGTAGGGGTGGAGGACTGATGCTGGAGTTGTGCCTGATGGATCATACAGAATTTGACAAACTGGGACAGATCTGAGCATAAAAGGGAGTCTGTTAATGATTATGTAGGAACAACAACCTAAATCACGATTGTGCAGTAAACCGAACATCAGGCCACTCCCGCTCAGTACTTGTATCTCGGCGCCCCCTGGTGGTAGAATGAAGCAGTCACCGATTAAGGACAGGTCTAACTTCCAGTTTGCTCCCTGGAACTGCACAGCAAAAAACAAGGGTAAAATATGTTTTAAACTCATCAAGGACCTTGGGGTCCTCGGTAGACCCAATTTTTTTTTACGTTTCGTGGTATTTTTAGTCCAGTTCCATGAGATTGATCGTTTGGATATTTTTAAAGCCAAGGGTGGGAGTGGGGGTTGCATCATCAGATTCAGGAATCTATTGAATAATAGAATTCCAAGACTGATGGTAACTCTGTCCTGTGAACAAGGTGAAGAAAATACAGATGAAAGGCCTTCTACCCAGTGGGGACCAGTCAAGGTCAATGTGGAAGACCTTGGGATAGTCAATGTGGGATAGCAGGAAGTCGTCTGGGCCAGATAGCGAGAGGCTCCTGAGAGGTTTAGATTTCATCCCAGAGCAATGGGGAGCCACACAGGGTTGTGGGTCGAGGCTGGGGCCAGGGGAACTAGCGAGGAAGACTGCTATGATGGAAGAGATCCTAGGGTGCCAGAGTGGGGTGGGGCTGTGGAAGGCTGCTGGATAGCCATCCATGCGTGGGTGGGTGTGAGGATCCTGGTGTGCACTTCTTACTCCTGAGACCCCGCTGCCCCTGCCGTTTCCTAACAGAAAAGAAGGATGCGTAGAAGGTGGCAAAAGCCCAGAGCTTCCCGGAGTCCAGGAAGACGAGGCCGCATCCTGAGTCTCTGCGTGTGCTCGGGGCCATCGGCAGCATGCTCATTCCGCGCCTCCAGAGGCCCACCGCCCTCATGCAATAGTCGCCCCTGCAGGCAGGGGGCTGGGGACTGCCGCCCCTCTCCCGGCCCCCCTCCCCATTGTGCTGCATGACCTGCGCACAGGCACATCCATGGACAGGATTGGAATGTGAGGTTCCTGGTTCCCTCTGCTCTGATCCATCTTGTGGGGAAGCCTGTGGCCCACAGAATATTAGAAACCCTACCTGACTGGCTGGTGAGGCCCAGGGCAGAAGGCAAGAGACCCAAATGGCAGATGGAGGCCTGGTGGGCTGCATCTCAGAGAACTCCCATAGGGCTAGGTGGGCCTGCCCAGCTGCCTCCCCACAAGAAAGGACGATTACCTCACCTCTGTGTGGAAGGTGCTGAGTGCGACTGTGCTCAGATCTCTAGCATGGATTCTACAAGTAGTGACATGTGCCCGGGAGAGGAGTGGTTTGGAGAATTCAGATTCCTTTTTTGTTGTCTTTTACCTGAAGGCTGGGGTGGGAGCCGCTGTTGTGGGGAACATCTTCCTCCAGCTTTGGGTAGTTCCTGGCACATCGTTTGGCAGTCACGTGGACCTGACATTCATGAATTGTGTTTTATACTCGGCACTAGCCGGAAAAAGGGCTGAACTGAATCCACCTCAGAGCATAGGCCGGAGCCTGGAGCAGCGCGCCTTCCCTGCCTACCTCTCCTCTTCCCTTATGGATCTCCAGAGCCAAGGTTGCAGAAGAGAAACCAGGAGGGACGCTGAGGGCCATGGACTCTCAGAACTGCGGCCCTGCACATGTGGAAGTAACTGGGTTTCAGTCTCTGATCCTACACTGGCTTACCCATCACAACCCAATGATGAAGAAGAAACTGTGAGAAGGGAGGCCAGCCAGATGAGGGACCCTACAGGATGCACACCCTGTCAGGCAGGTGGCCCTTCTGTGAGTTGCTTCAGCACAGGTCATCAGTTAGCCCATGCAGGGCAAAACTGCACAGCTGGCATACATACGGACGAAGCCCTTCAGGAGCGAGTGTCAGATCTCTGGATTCTGTGGTTGTCTGGCTATTCTGATGTTTACTGACAATGCTCATAGAGGTTGGTCTCCAAAGGGAGATGAGCAGGACTCAGGTACCGCCCACCCCAAAAGCATCCCACAAGGAGATCCCAGCTGCCCACATGGGTTTCAGAATGCAGGAGGTCTAGACTAGAAAAGAGGCAGGCTGGGTGAGAGCACTGAATTCCATTGCATCTCTGTGCCAATGGGTGTGCATTGCGCCTTCATGTGCACACGTGTGCGCGTGCCCGTCTGCTGTACACAGCACACTTGCATGTCTCGTACTGGCACATGCATCTGTAATATAGTTTCTACATCGACTTAAGCCTAGGAGCAGAGGGCAGCCCATTGTCAACAGGCTCCCATTTCAACCCAGCTCCTATGTACTAAGGCAGCCAGTGTAACCCAGGGCTTAAAAACAGATCGTCTAAACATATCACTAAGAATACTTTTATAGAGTGAATGAGAGGCAGGTATTAAATGGCAAGGAGTCAGGGAGCTTTGTGAATGGGGCCCACTTGGAGAAAGCTTGAAATGGGTGGTTGGCCTCACTGCCCCCCAGCAGAGCCAGGAAGGCAGACAGATCTCACCTGTTGCTGAGATCTTTGGTTGGCATTGGTTTTGAATGTAGCACAAGTGAACAAACTCCATAAGAGTGTTTTAAAAATCAACTTCTTAGGAAGTGAATTAAAAACAATAAAAAGCCCTTTGTTGAGTTAAAAAAAAAAAGGCTTTGTATCTCTTCTGTGTCCCGACATGTGTGTTTTTCTTGTCTCATCTGATTTGGCTTGATCTTCTGGAAGGCTCTGAGGCACTGTAGGCCCCTGAGCAGCATGGCAGTGTAGTAAGTGGTGGGGCCAGGAGAGGTGGAAGGAAGAAGGAGGTAGAAGAAAGGTGGGCTCATGAGGCTAAGCAACTCCTGTCCTCTATGCAGCTTAAGTCCCAGGGCCCCTAGCTGGGAAGATTTGGGTGCTTGATAACCAGTGGGGTGAGCCGGGCATTGGTGGCACACACCTTTAATCCCAGCACTTGGGAGGCAGAGGCAGGCAGATCTCTGTGAGTTTGAGGCCAGCCTGGTCTACAGAGCAAGTGCCAGGCCAAAAAAAAAAAAAAAAAGGAGCAGACCCTACGACCCTACGTAAGGTACAAAGGTCTGAGGATGGAAAGGTCTAACACAATGGATAAATGCAGGTTATGAAGGTCTGAGAATGGAAGGTATAAAGGTCTGAAAATGGAAGGTCTAAAATGGTAATGTAAGGTGTATGAATTAAAATTATGAAGGTCTGAGGATAAAAAGGCTTAAGTGAGGATAAAGTGAGTTGAGACATTAAAAGGAATGAAATATGTTCCTGATTTCTCTATTTCTCATGCTACTGTTTATAGTAAAGTTCTACAATACTACTATACGAGAACCAGTGTCCATGGGATATACTTCCTGTCTCATAGGGGTTCAGGAAGGCTAGGCTGGGGAGCTGGTTTGTCCAGTGTCTTCCCCATGCCTTCTTAGTCTCAACACCAATACTAGTCATAGGGTCCTCCAGGGTAGTGATATCAAGTGTCATTCTTAAGGTCACTCAGCCCTGAGCTTGAACACAATTTGTTGACCTACCTGTCTTAGTTAGGATTTCTATGCTGTGAAGAGGCACCATGACCATGGTAATCCATAAAAGAAGTTTAATTGAGGTGGCAGTCCAGAGGTTTAGTTCATTGTCATCATGGCAGGGAGCATGGCAGCGTCTGGGCAGGCATGGGGCTGGAGAAGGAGCTTGTTACATGTTGGTAGTCAGGTAACAGGAGTAGACCGAATGTCACACTGAGCGAAACTTGAACAAAAGAGACCTCAAAGATTGCCTCCAACAAGGTCACACCTGCTTCAACAAGGCCACACCTCCTAGTAGTGCCACTCCCTTTGGGTGGCATTTTCTTTCAAACCACCACACTACCCAATAACCATAACACCTTTGGCGGGTCATTGAAGGAGCTTTAGTTTGTTTATTGGTATAGTGAAAATAGTATTAGCACTTTTATGGATTTCTTGTGATGGTCAATTTGAGTCCTTGTTTCAAAAGCCTGGTTTATAATAAATATTCAGCGAATGAGCCCCTTATGGGGAAACCTGGAGGTTACTGCCCAGCAGGCCCTATATGGCTGCTGTTTGCCCAGCTGTGAACTTTCAGCTAGATGAAGCCAGAGACTAAGGAGTGCTGAAGGCCAAGAAGATGAACAAGCTAGAGGCTGCTCCCAAGTTGGTGACCAGTTTTTCCAACTGAGAAATGGAGACCCTTAATGTTTCTAGCTGCTTCCTGGTCACTTTATGCTCCTGTGAGGCACAGTAAGTACAAGGCCTTCTCCAGAGGGATGATGGTGGCCAGACAAAAGTTGGTCAAATACACTCCAGTAAGTGGGTTTTGTTCCCATTTCCTCCCTATTCTTTCAGCCCTTACCTCTCACCTAACTAGTCTCTAGAACTTATCCTTACTACTGCCTTGTAAGGATCCCCAGTCTGGTATCCAAGGCCTGCTGCTGCTCTCTGGGTGCCTGCTGACTCAGGCTCTCTCCCCTTCCCACTTGGTCCATCTCTCCTGTCTCTCCAAAGTATCATTCTTCTCATACCCCTGCCCCTGCCTGCCAAAGTCCATTACATTGTACTCTCGAGCAAGGTCTATTGGGTCCTGAGAACTTCGAAAAGAATGACAGGTGGTTGACGTGATTTCCCCAAGAGTAATCCTTTTCGAATGCACACTGGTGGGACAAACGAGGCCCAGAGGAATGTGGTTTAGAAAAGTGCCATGTTAGAGCCTGCATCTCTTGCTCGTTAGCCCCCACTCAGGCCTTTTCACAAACCTCCCAGAAGAACTACACATGCAAAGACGTCTGGGAAACCCAGAGTTAGAAACTACTATATAGTTTCTAACCTATACCACATAGGGGAACTGAGCCCCAGCCACTGGGTCTGGCTAAAGGTTTGGGAGGCAGTTAAGTGTGTCTCAGGGAGCCCTGGTGCCTACCAGAGGATGGGAATGTCTGCAGGCTTTGAAACCTGTAGACCTTTTCCTGGCCTCTGTTTCCACATTCACTCAGCCTATATGATGGCTTAGCTGGGGATGTGGGCTGGAAGCTACTGATGGGGTTCCAGCTTTCCCAGGGGATACATACCTCAGGTTACAGGGTTACCTTCACTATATACAGATGAGCACACTCTAAACAGCTTTTGCCTTCTTGAGTGCAAATAGACAGTATGCCCACTAGGGAGCCAGGTGGTAGGTGGTGCCAGACATGATCAGTACAACAAGTAGTGGCCTGGTTGGACTAGGCCTTTGAGGTGTCAGTGATTCTTAGTTCCAGGCTTAAATGGCTGTCCCTCTCTAACACCCTTTGCCACCCCTCCCCCCACATATGTACTCAGGACTGTACCTGGTGGTCACAGACATTCATTTTTCCAGCTGATATGAGAACAAGTCAAAGCTTGGGTCTTCACTGTCCTAAAGGTCTAGTGTCCTTTCTGCTCCTTTCCACGACCAGGGGCTATTTACTAGAAAGTCATCTGGTTGGAATTATACAGAATGCAACTTTTCTCTGTCTCGGGTAGTTTTAATGAACAGTAGGATTTGACATGGGGAGGGGTGGGGTTCTCCTGTGTTCCAAGCTGACCTTAAACTTGCTGTGTAGCCAAGAATGGCCTTGAGCTTTCTGATCCTTCCTGCCTTTACCTTTTGAGTGCTGGGATTACAGCTATTGTGTGCTATTATGCCTAGTTTATTCTGTGCTGGGGTCTGAACCAGGGCTTTGTGCATGTTGGGTAAGAACTCAGTTAAAGTAGCTACACAGAGCCCACGTCTTTATAGTTGAAAGTCATAAGGTTTTTGGTTTTGTTTTTTGTTTTGTTTTGTTTTGTTTTGTTTTTTGAGACAGAGTTTCTCTGTATTGCTTTGGAGCCTGTCCTGGAATTTGCTCTGTAGACCAGGCTGGCTTCGAATTCATAAAGATCCACCGCCTCTGCCTCCTGAGTGCTGGGATTAAAGGCATGCACCACCAACGCCCGGCTGAAAGTCATAAGTTTTTAAACTTCAACAGTATTTATTTTATTTTACTTTTTTTATAGCTCAGGATAGCCCCAAGATTACAGGTGTGAGCCACCATGCTACCTGACTGTGTGGGCATGTGCTTGTATTTAAGTATGTATGCATGTATGTGTTCATGTGTGTGTGTGGAGGCTAGAGATTGATGCTGGGCATCTTCCTTGATTACTTGACAGTTATTTTTTATTTCTATTTCCTATTTTCTATTTTGTTTTGGTGTTTTGAGATAGGGTTTCTCTGTGTAACGGCCCTGGCTGTCCTGGAACTTGCTCTGTAGACCAAGCTGGACTTGAACTCAGAGCTCTGCTAACGTCTGCTTCCCAAGTTCTGGGATTAAAGCTGTGTGCCACCATGCCCAACTTATATTTTTTTTTAATTTTTTTTTTGTCTTTTGAGACAGGGTTACTCTGTGTAGCTTTTGTAGACCAGGCTGGCCTCGAACTCACAGACATCATCCTGCCTCTGCCTCCCGAGTGCTGGGACTAAAGGCATGCGCCACCACCGCCTGGCTAAAAATTTTGTTTTAAAATTATATGTATGTGTGTGAAATTATAATTTTGTAAAAATTAAATAAAAAAACAGAAAAAGTAAAAAAAATTATATGTATGTGTCTGTGGGTGGGTGTGTTTGTTTATGTGAATATAGTGCACTCAGAGGTCAGGAGAGGATGCCACATCTCCTGGAGCCGCAGTGGTTGTAAACTGCCTGATGTCAGTGCTGGGAACTGAACTTGGGTCCTTCGAAAGAGCATTATGTACTCTAAACCACTGAGCCATCTCTCCAGCCCCCTCCACTTTATTTACTTATTTTTTAGACACTTGAGTCCTCTGTAAGAGCATTCTGCACTTTAACCACTGAACCATCTTATCTTCACTTTAATTTTTGAGACAGGCTCTCTCAGTGAACCTGGACTCCCAGATTTGTCTAGGTTGGCTGCCAGGTCGGTGAGTTCAGGGATCTGCCTGTCTCTGCCCCTCCAGGTTTTAGATGCTCACTACTTTGCCAGGCTTTTACATGAGTGCTGAGGATTTAGAGCCAGGTCCTAGAGGAACTTTACCAGTTGAACCATCTTCCCAGCCCCATAAATTGCAACTTTTTGAAAATTATTCTTTACCACCTCGGAAACTCTGTGTGGCTTCACTTCATCAGGCTGCACTGTGGACAGGGTGGCAGAAGAGGCGGGTTGGGTGATCAAGTAGAGAAAGGTACTGAGCTGTCCCAGTAGCAGCCTTGGAGCTTACTGCTGACTGCCTCACAGCCTCTTTGAATGGCAATACCAAATCCCTCTGAATTGAATCCTCAAGCTGCAAGACTGTCTAAAGAGGGAGAAAGGCCTGTGTAGCTGAGTAATTAACTGCTCCTGCTGCCTCTCCTCCCTCCCACTCTATAGGTCCAGAGAGCTAGTGTAATGGTGGGGTTTGTGACTGTCACCCACAGCTGGCCATCCCAAACACAAACATGTCTTTAAAATATACACTTGGGAGCCAAGTGAGGTGGTACATGCCTGTAATTCCATCTCAGGAGGTGGAGGGAGGAGGATTAGAAATTCAAGGTCATGCTCTGCGGCAAAGTGAGTAGCAGGCAGACCAGTGGTACATGGCAAGATCCTGTCTCAAAACAAAAGAGCTGGTCTATAGCTCGTTGGTAAAGGGTTTTGTTAGCATGCTCAAGTCTCTGGGTTCCGTTATCAGTACAGAAAAAAAAAAGGGGGGGGAGGGAGAAAAGAAAACACATTCCATTCTGTCAACCTAATTTTGTACTTACTTTTGCATTACAGTCAATCAAAACTACCCTTCTAAGGAATTCCATCTTTGTCCCATGGTGTAGGCCCATTTTAAGAAAACTTGGATGTGTTACACCACTTCTGTTGGACCTTATAACCACATATAGTTAGCTCATTTAGCCCTCACATTCTTCTCTGGGGGTGTGTGTCATTCTTTTTTTCTGATGAAGGGCCTGAGACTTGAAGTTTAAGTGGCATGCCTAAGAATACCCCTGATGTGTTTTTCTGTTTCGGAATTATTTGTTTCTCTGTAAATAGATTTTCAGGGGCTCAGATAGACTAGGAGAGAGGTCTAGAGAGGACCCAGACTTAGCTAAAGGTGAAACAGGAGGAGACAAAATCAGCACTCATGACAAGTCAAGAAGCCCTTCCTCTTTCCCAGCCAGACTCCTCCTAGAAACGTTTGTGAAGTCTTTGATCGGTAGAGCCCCCAGACGTGAGAAAACGGGGTCTAAAGTCTGTCTCTGTCCTTTGGGGTAGATCACTACTACCTTGGAGCTCTCTCCCCCTTTAAGATAGGGTCTTCTGTAGTTTAGGCTGGCCTCAAGCTAGCTATGTATTGGAGGGTAACATTGAATTCCTAATCATCCTGCTTCTATCTCCCAAGTGTTGAGAATACAATGGTGTACTACCATGTCTCACCTTGGAGCCCTGGATGGCCTGGAACTCACTACCTAGACTAGCATGGCCTGGAAATCATAGAGGTGCACCTGCCCCTGACTCCTGAGTGCCGGGATTAATGCATATAACCCTATGCTGGGCCCCAGCTTAAATTTTTGACTACATAAAATGGCTCAGTTACTGGAAGACTTGTCAGAGGCAAGGTTTCTAAACGTTCAGATTGCCAAGAGATGATAGATTCTATGTAGTTCATTCTGGGCTCTGAAGCCCGATTGTCGAGGCTCAGATCCAGGTAATCATTTAAATAGCCTATACCTGAGGAAAACTATGCCCCAGTTTTCTCCTACGTGGAATGAAGGTAATAAAATCTTATTCGTAAAGTTGTAAGAGTTCAAGTCTTGGAAGTATTGGGCGCATGGTCACTCAGTAGTTCTTAAGAGTATAGTCCCCTCCGGTCCTTGGTGGTGCACGCCTTTAATCCCAGCACTCAGGAGGCAGAGGCAGGTAGATTTCTGTGAGTTCGAGACCACCCTGGTCTCCAGCGCAAGTGCCAGGACAGGCTCCAAAGCTACACAGAGAAACTGTCTCGAAAAACCAAAAAAAGAAAAAAAAGAAGAGTATACTCCTCAAAATGCAGGTATTTTGGAACCTCAGACGACGCCCCGCCTCCGTCTCGGTTTGGTCCTGCCCACTCCTCGCGAAATCCCAACCCAAACCTGCCCCAGGTTCCCGGGCAATCAACGGGGGCGCCAGAGATAAGGACAGCTTTTTGGTAGAAACGGGAGACGCTCTGGCTGCCGGCGGCTCTCCTCTGTGGTTGGCGGCCGCGGCGCTCTAGGAGGCGGGTTGTGAGGGGCGGGCTTTCTGTGGTGCAGCCGGCTGGCAACTATGGCGGCCGTTCGCGGCCTGCGAGTGTCTGTGAAGGCAGAGGCCCCGGCTGGGCCCCCGGCTTTGGGGCTTCCGTCGCCCGAGGTGGACTCCGGCTTGGAGCGTGGCGAGCCGGAGCCCATGGAAGTGGAGGAAGGCGAGCTGGAAATCGTGCCGGTGCGGCGCTCGCTGAAGGAACTGCTCCCGGTACGGGCGAGGGGCGGGGGTTGAGGAGGAGGTCGCCGAGCGAGTGTCCCTTGGAGGCGGGGAGGTGGCGGACCGCGGCGCTGGCGCAAGTCCGAGAACCCGGAGAGGGGCGCGAGCGCCGAAGGGCGGGGGCCGCACTTGACCCGGAGAGAGCCGGAGCGAGAGAAGGGACACCCGGGCGCCCGGAAATGGGTGCAGAGAGCGCTGGAGGAGGCGGAGGGCTGCCAGAGAGTTGGGGGACACCCCTGTCGCTGCCCCGCGGTGTCGGCCGGTGCCCCGGAGCGATGAGCTGTGTTCGGCTGGAGATAAAAGGGAGCCGCGGGCGGGAACAGAACCTGGAACAGCTCTGAAAGGAAGTGTTAGGTGGCGCTGGCATCCAGGTCTCCTGCTGGGTCCTGCCCCAGCGGAGTTAGTTGTCTGTTAAACATGACAGTCGCTCTTCGCTTGAGAGGGCCAGACCTGTCAAGCAGCAGACACTCGTGTGGTGGTGTTGTGGGTGAGGGTCCCCATGTCCCCGCGCACCTTCACTGCACCTACTCGCAGGTCCCGGCTTCTGACGCCCGGTGACATTTCATCTACATTTTACCACAGTGGGTATGAGGAGGACTGTTTTGCTTGTGGTTTGGTAGTCGTATGCCCTGTTTTAAAAGCTAGTCTGGGGCCTGGATAGCTCGATTTTCACACACAACATGCCCCCACCCCCACTTAATTCCACGATAGCAAGTCTTGCTTTTACATTTGACATTATGAGTAAAGGGTTATACAAATGGCAATGACTTTTGTAACAACACAATGACAACTTTAGTATTTTTCACATTATGTCATTAGATTTTACTGTATTTGTGACTTAGGTGTTACCCATTCATTCAGTTTAAGTATCGCACCCCCCCACTACGTGCTAGACATAATCCTAGGTGTTTGATTAAAATCAAACTCCCTCTTGGAGTTTTCCCTAGTAGGGGACACAAATTAAACAAATAGTTTCCTTTTGTGTTAAGTACTATGAAGAAAACACACCCCTTTAATAGAAAGTACAGAGGCCGGGAAGGGTGTGAAGCAGTCAGTGTCTGTCAGGGTGTGTAGAGAAGTCCCCTGAGATAGATTTAACCATAACCCTACATGACAAGAAGGGGCAACCGTGTCAGTTGGAAGGGAGCATTTTCTAGCAGGAATGGCAGCAAGCACAGTGTCTCTGAGATGGAAACAAGATTGTTTTGTTGGGGTACATTAAGCTCAAAGGGGAGAGCAGAAGTCAGACAGATAGACAGCATAGAAGAAAGCAAGGCTCGGATGTCCAGGGTATTGAATGCAGAGCTGAGACTTCAGCCCTCACTCTATCCGTTTCCCCTCCTTTTTTCGTTGTATTGGGATGTATTTTTCTCAGATCTAGGACTTCGTGCATTTTTGTGGAGGTATTTGCTCCATCTAGTGGCCTTTCATGGGGAATTTGTCCAGTCTGGGTTGGGGAACAACTAAGTGACTATCTCATTTTTTTTTTTTTTAATTAAGCTATACATTTTTCCCCACTCCCCTTCCCTCCCCACCTCTCCCCTTCCACCCTTGCACCTGCTCTCCAAGCTCCCAATTTACTCAGGAGAGCTTGTCTTTTTCTCCTTCCTAGGTGGACCCATGCATATCTCTCTTAGGGTCCTCTTTGTTACCCAGGTTCTCTGGGGTTGTGGCCTGTAGGCTGGCTGATTGTCCTTTGCTTTGACTATCTCATTTTTGACATTTTCCATAAATGCCTTTAGAGTTTCCTTTCTGTAGATACTTTCAGTTGACAGAATTACTCAATATTTTGAACAGTTCCTGTCTGGGGTCTGGAAAAGACTTCCTGTTAGAATTGTTGATTGCTAATGCAGAGTTTCAGAGATGGACTTCCTAATAACACAGGTGTTAGGGTGGAGAAGGGCTGCTGAAAAGAATGACTTCAAAAAGAGCCAGATATCAGGCTGCCTTTAACTGTGGATTTTTCTCCCAGAATTTCCCATCTTTCCTCTTCTGTTAGGACACAAGCAGAAGATATGAGAACAAAGCTGGCAGCTTCATCACTGGGATTGATGTCACCTCCAAGGTAAGACAGACTGGGGTTATTTATTCAATTTGATAAGCAGGCAAAATTAATACTTGGTCCTTAGGACTTAGAGGATAGTAAATATTCTTTGCCTCCTTTTTTATTTTGTTGCATATATAGTATATTATCAAATATCTATATTCATCTATCTACCCAAGGATGCCCTTGAATATCCTGAAGACATCAAAGCAGCATTTGTGTATATCCATGAAAAGATTATCACTATACTTAGATGACTGTACTTAACCCCTTTCAAGAAAAATGCTTATTTTAGTATTTATTATTACATATGATGTTTGTGTGTCTGTGTGTAAGAGTGTGTCCATGATATAGCACACATGTGGAAGTTAGAGAACAGCCACAGGTGTTGGTTCTCACCTTCCATCTTTTTTTATAATTAATGCTATTTTTAGATTTATGTATATGAGTGATTTGCCTGCATATATGTAAGTGCACCACATGCAGACCTAGTTCCTGAGGAGGTCAGGAGAAGGCTTCAGATCCCCTAGAACTGGAGTTTCAGTTGTTAGGAACTGAACTGGATCTCTGCAAGAACAGCCAGTGCTTTAAACTGCTGAGCTGTCACTCTATCTCCCTCTCTTTCTCCCTCTCTTTCTCCCTCTCTTTCTCCCTCTCTTTCTCTCTCTCTTTCTCTCTCTCTCCTCTCTCTCTCTCTTTCTCTTTCTCTCTCTCTCTCCTCTCTCTCTCTCTCTCTCTCTCTCTCTCTCTCTCTCTCTCTCTCATTGTTAGCCACTGTACCACATACTTTAGCTACTTGGCCTGCATGCTTCTGGGGGATTCTCCCATTTCTGCCTGCTATCTCCTACTCTGCTATAAGTGCTGGAGCCAGGCATTGGTGACTCACACCTTTAATCCCAGCTCTCAGGAGGCAGAGCAGGTGGATCTCTGTGAGTTTGAGGCCAGTCTGGTCTATAGAGCGAGTTCCAGGACAGGTTTAAAGCTACAGAGAAAAATAGGATTTTCTAGTTGTGTGTGTGTTTAAGCTTTGAGGGCCTTGCCAACTGAATGATTTCCAGCATCTGACAATATTGCCTCTTGCTAAGTGTTACCATTGTACAACCTTCATTGTAATATCTCAGAGTGAAACCTCTTATTTTCCATGTGATAAACAGTCAGTACATTGCTTTAATTTAATTCAGACCCTTTTCTTCCTTATTTAAATGTGTACAGTTCAGTTTGAAACAGAATTTTCAATTTCAACTATATATATTTATATTGTATATAATTTTTTTTCCTGGTTTTTTGAAACAGAGTTTCTCTGTGTATCCCTGGCTGTCCAGGAATGCTCTCTGTAGACCAGACAGAGATCTGCCTGCCTCTGCCTCCCAAGTGATGCAATTAAAGGCATGTGCTACCACTGCCTGGCTCTTAAAATAAATATATATATATATATATATATATATATATATATATGTATATATTTGTATGTATATCAGTGTTTTGCCTACATGTATTATGTGCATGCCTACTACCTGTGGAGGTCAGGAGACGGAATCAGATCCCTGGAACTGGAGTTACAGACAGTTGTGAACTATACTTTGTGAGTGCTGGGAACTGAATCCAGGTCCTCTATAAGAGCCACTAATGCTCTTAACTGCTGAGCCATCTTTCCAGGCCCAATTTAAATTTTAAATAATAATCTATATCTATATATTGGATGATTAAGAAAAAGAATAAAAATAAATATGTCATATTTGGCTTTTTATAGTTTTTCTGTCTCAGTTTATTTCAGATTACTTAAAAGCCAAAAGATAGCTGAGCATGTTCTAGTTGAGAAAATAGTACCGAGTGAAAATGTTCTCATTGTAATTAAGAAGTAGACTGCTCTAACCCTACATCATTTTCTAGTACATGAAACAGGTACCCAAGGGAAAGGATTTTGTACTTAAATCGTTCCTAAAGGATTTGGCTAGGGAGATGGCTCAGTTATTAAAGTGTTTGCTGTGTAAGTGTGACGACCTGAGTTTAGATCTTTAGTGCCCAGCTTAAAATCTGCATGGGAGTGTGTTTGCATCTGTAATCTCAGCACTAAGGAAGACCTGTCTGCTCTCCCACCCTCAGATGCACACACACACACACACGTTCCTCCTACACACTATAACACACACACACACACACACACACACACACACACACACACACACACACGTGCTCGCGCTAACAAAAGTAGATTGTTGTTTGTGCTAGGAAGAGTTCAGGGTAAAAACTAGCATAACTATTAGGAAATAACAGAAGCATTTCTGCTTCCTCAGTGACACAAGCTTTGTCTAGTCAGACCTTCAGTAGATTACAGTTAGTGAAGGGTTCTGAGGCATCAGAAAATAATAGTTGGACCTGAATTTATTTTCATTCTTGGAAGAAATCTACAAAGCAGAATATTTTCTTTTTTTTCAGCAAAGTGTCAATGTGCTTTGTCACTTAAAAATGAAAGCAGGCAATTCCATGCCCATAAGGCTGGAATATAGAGGAGACAGTGTTTTTGCTCTGGTGTTATTTTTAAATGGGGGTGTAACTTTTAGGGAGTAGACCAGTCAAGCAGACATAATGTGGAAGAGCATCATAGGTGTGATTACCCTGCCCACATACAGTGTAAAATGATAATGGTAGCTGTGGAGTCCCTAGAAATAGCACTGGATCAGATCTGCTCTTAGCTAGTGGAAATATTTCCTCCAAACCTTTTTCTACTTTTGTATCTCCATTTCTGCAGTAGGAAATTTGAGAAGTTGAGGTTATTTGTTGTAACTTCTTGACATGATTGCTGATAATATATGAAATATCAAAAAACTTTATAAACAAGAGTTCCTACTATGTTCCGGGTGTAGTCATAGGCTATGATAGAATGGAGAGGATTTCAACAGGGCTACTGTAAGCTGTGCATGTCCAGTTCACTGGAAAACACATTCAAGACACAGGTTTCTTATTTCTTCTGATTTAAGGTTGCAACATGCTTTTGTGATTTAGCTTTCCTCATCTTCCTTTTACCTGTTTGACTTTTTTTGTTCTTTCTAGGAAGCAATTGAAAAAAAAGAACAGCGAGCCAAGCGCTTCCACTTTCGAGCAGAAGTAAATCTTGCCCAGAGAAATGTAGCCTTGGACCGAGACATGATGAAGAAAGGTACAGTGTGCTTGGGAAATCTTTTTCATATTATTTTAAGACTAACTTTTCCGGGGGCTGGAGAGATGGCTCAGTGGTTAAGAGCACTGACTGCTCTTACAGAGGTCCTGAGTTCAATTCCCAGCAACCACATGGTGGCTCACAACCATCCATTATGAGATCTGGTGCCCTCTTCTGGTGTGCAGATATACATGGAAGCAGAATGTTGTAAACATAATAAATAAATAAATAAATAAATAAAATCTTTACAAAAAAAGACTAACTTTTCCCTGCCATCACTTCATGTTTCTGGCTTTGTCCTGTATGACCAGTCCTCCCTCATCCAGATACCCAAGAGAAAGGACTCTGACATCATCTGTGTAAAGGTGAGATGCTGTCAGGTGTTTCTAGTTAGAGCTAGAACAGTGAAACAAAGGAGAAGGTCCAGGGAGGTTTGTCTCAAAGATGAAATGTGCATCTCTGCCTCTGTGAATCTCCTTCTAGTAATTGGGGTCAGAGAGACCTAAACCAATTGCCATCTATTTTATTAAGGTATTTTGCTTCTTAGAACACATAGTGGTATGGTTTTTTGTTTGTTTGTGATGCTTGGTGTAATCCTGAGACCATGCTAAGCAAGAGACCAAGTCACCATATCCTCAGTCCAATTACTCATTTTCTGTTTGCTTGTATGAAGCAACATCTCATGCAGCCCAGTCTGTTTCAAACTGATGATAATTTTGAACTCATGGTCTTCCTGCTTCTACTTTCCAAGTTCTAGGATTACAGAGATACACCATACTCGATAGCAAAACAATTTATAAAAAGGGAGCATTTCCCTGGAGTGAACCTGCATCCTTATTATTATCCTCTAATCTAAATCCATGAATACAAAAGACCTCTCTGTTGTACTTAACAAATATTGGTATTCCTGAAGGGCTCAGGAAGCAGCCTTCTTACTGCATGTTGTATCTCTGGTGCTGTGTGAGTCCCTTTAGTCCTGCTTGGTTAATGAAAGCAGAAGTTTATAAACCTGATGGATGAGGGAAAGAATGGCTGCTGTTTGTTGGAAACCTGTTTTCTTATGGCAGTGGGTTAAACACATTATGTATTTGTTTTTCACAGTGACCCTCTGAGGAATATATTTTATCATTATTTTACAAAAGAAGAAACAGGTTGTAGAAGTTGGTTATTTTTTTGGTGGGGGCATTTCGAGACAGGGTTTCTTTGTGGCTTTGGAGGCTGTCCTGGAACTTGCCCTGAGACCAGCATGGCCTTGAAAGCACAGAGATCCGCCTGCCTCTGCCTCCTGAGTGCTGGGTCTAAAGGCGTGCGCCACCAACGCCCGGCTAGGTTGTAGAAGTTTAATGCATTGCTCAGAACTAATGAAAAATATTTCACTGTACCCTTTGGCTTCTAGTCCCAGGCATATTTGTCCGTGCTTTTCTTTCTCTCTGCTCATTTGTCTTCCATGACGCATCCCTGATTTTGTACTCCCTCTTCTGTTAGTGCCTTTAGGGTCACAAGCCCTCATGGAATCTAGTACCAGTTCTTTTGTGACTAGGACAAGTTATTGAACCTTTTACAGGCTCATTTTTCTTGTCCACAAAATGGTAATACAATACCTATGTTATTAATAGGATTGCTTTGGGATTAAATTTTAGTCATATGGAAAAGCAATCAGAATCTTAAGTTTCTGCTGAGTTTTTGTTTTGCTTTAGGCAGAATCTCATGTAGTCCAGGCTAGCCTTAAACTCTGATCCTCCTGTCTCTGACTTCCAAGTTCTGAACTTACTGGTTTGGGCCAATATGCAGATATTTCATTTAAAAGACAGTAGCTTTGCTTGAACAGCTGGGGAATATTGCTTATTTTATAGTGCAACCTGAAAATGAGCCTTAGGCAAGATGGCCTAAATGATGTCCCTGAACCCTGGGGGAATGCTGCTACTCATCCAGATGAATTAAGGTAGAATTGTGGGTAGATAGGGTTGGATAAGCCTTAGAAGTAACTATTGTTTTTGTATCTCCTGAGTAATTTTAATGTGGAGTCAGGATTGGACAGGATTAGGTTTTGAGTGAAGGTTTTGGAATCCAGTTGTCTGGGTTCTTTTTTTTTTTTTTTTTTCTTTCTTTATAGCTCTGTAGTTTGGACAGATTGTTTAGCCACTATGGCCTCTTGGAAGACAGACAGACTTGTCAGGAGTCTGGCATAATGTTGCAGCTCTTCGATTGGTACTTGGCACATAGTAGGTGCCCAGTAGATGTTAACTATCTGGCATTCAGCTGAGTGGTCACCTGAGCAGCCCAGTCTTAGGGGAGTTGAAATAAGTATGTTCATACTCACAGCTACACCAGGTGTCATGTGATTTTTTTTCTTATTAATATCAACAATAATAGCTTACCGAATTGTTAAATGCTTACCGAGTTACAGTTGCTCTGCTTTGTGGCTAGTTTATCCTTTTAGCAGTTCCCTGAGGGATTTTACTGATGAGAAAACCAAGATGCTGAGAGGTTGAGAAACTTGCCTGTGGTTCCACAGCCACGTACATAACACGGCTGTGCTTGAAGGCTGGACTGACCAGAAACCTGTGTTCCTATTTTGCTAGCATTCAGGGACATGACTTGAGACAGGCTATATCTATTATGCTTCAAAAGGGATTTGCTACTTTTGGATGTCTTGTTGCTAAATAGCTTTGGTCCTCATGTCTTCTGGATCAGAGCTTTCATGGTTGGGAGGGACCTTCTAGGTCATTTAAACTAACTTCCTTCCCAATACGTCAGGCCCTTTGGCATCCAGAGATTGTGTGAGAGTCATGGGGCAGGCAGCTTTGTTTTAGGATACTTCCCTGTATCCTAAAGAAATTCTTGCTCTCCAAGAATTTCTGTCTGGTAGTTGCTGTGTGACTCCTAGGGAAAACATGTTAAGTACTTTGCTCATTTATACAGTGACCATTCAGGTGATAGAAATACAGCCTCACTTCCCCTTCTTTTTTTCTTTTGAGACAAGGTATTAGGATAGCCCAGCTGGCCTAGAACTCAAATAATAATCCAGACTGGCCTCAGGTGGTCCTCCTGCCTCAGTCTTATAAGTACTGGGTTACTAGTGTGAGCCACCTCATTTGGCCCTGACCAACTTTCTTTTGTATGACATGTCTTCTGGTCTCCTTTCTCTCTCCAGTTTCTAAATGTCCTACCTAAGGTGCTATTTAAATTCTGGATACAGTGAATGCATTGAGTGGCAGTCTTGTTGTTCCTTGTCCTCTTCCTTGTGCCAGTCATGACAGTAGACCTGTCTTCAGCCAGGAGTTCCTGAATTTCTGGCTCTCCTTCTACCTCCTGAGTGCTGTGCTGAGATTACAGGATTATACCATCACATCTTTTATCTATTATATGCCTTTTATCTCTTTAACTCTCTTCCTGTCTGTATCTTCTCCACCTTAAGTCCTGTAGTTTCTTTTTCCTGATCCAGTTGTTAGCTGGGTTGAGCCATGTATTCCCATCTCCAGGAGAGAAACAGATGCACTGATTTTTCTGGACTGTACACATTGACTCTTGATGGAACACTATCCATGGTATTCTTTGAATTTTGTTGATTTTGTAATCTTGCCAACAAACAAACACCAAAACCATGAGTCTAGTGTGACATTTTTCTTACTGAACTCATGTCATTTCCTATAGAAAAGATTTGGTGTCTCAAGAAATTATAGATGCTACCTAATAAGCTGCTGTTGTTAAATTTCAGACTGACAATAAGCTTTGCAGTCTGTGATCTGGAAATTTCCTCCTTTTCTCTATATCAGTGTGGGGTTAGTCCTTCTCAAGGCTTCAAGGTACATCTCTTTCCCTGCTCCTTTTTAGAGATTATTGCCTAATTCTTAAGTCAGCATGCTGGGATGTAACTCTGGACTAGAAGGTCTGACTCTATGGAAATGGTTCTTATGCTGTTTTTCACTTGTGTTTTGGTTCTGCTATCAGTAGAACAGCAAAACAGATCAGCAGTTTTGCCTTTTCTCTCTTGGAGCAAACACTTAATGAGAAAAGAAATCTATCAGCACCTTTTTGTTGTTTATTGAGACGGGGTCTCACTAGCTCCTGCTGTCCACTCATTATTTGACCAGGCTGGCCTGGAACTCACAGAGGTCCACCTGCTTCTGCCTCCTGAATGCTGGAATTAAAGGTGTGTACCACTATGCCCAGGTAGCTGTCAGACCTTTGATAGGCCCATTCATGCTGTTCTGGAAACATGGTCTTCATTAGATGCCTTACCAATCACTTGTACTCACCACGGAATATTTGGAAAGTGAAGTAAGGTGACAAGTTACCTGTAATGTGCCACCCACACTCCATCATTGTCAGTTTGGTGTGTGTTTGGGAATGAGCTTTGTTTCTGTTTTTCCCTTTGTAGGATACTGCTTCCTAACAGTCTGGCATCAGCATTTTCTGTCACTGTGTGAATGTTTCCCTTTGTCACTGCAGTTGACTCTTTTCCTCTCCCATGCATGCTTGACAGGTTGTGCTCACTTCAGTGCTAGTGTGGCTTTTCTTAAAGCCTTTCTTTTCTTTTCTTTTCTTTTTTTTTACTTTTTATTTATTCTACGTATATTTTACGTCATTCATCTTGATCCCATTCATTTCCCATCTGCCCTGTACCTTCCCCCCCAAAAAAATAAAACAAAATTTAAGAGAAAGGGGGAAATTTTTTCATCATGGAGGCTGCAGTGTGACATACTGAGACATGCAGTAAACCCCTTTGTCTATATAGCTTTACTTATAAGTGTTCATTGCAAAGTCAGTGATATGGTTCGAGGCCTCTGGTTTCTACTACACTATCAATGCTGGGCCTCTTACATAGCCTGTTGTTGCCCTATGTTGTGGAGATCCTGCAGCTTTCAGTCTGCAGGTCAGGTCCCTTCATGTGCTCCAGTAGATCATAGATGGGATGGATGTTGGGGTGGGCCAAGTCATAACCCTGGTTCTGGGTCTGGGCAACTGTAGGGTTGGTCCTCCTGCCAATTCTCCCCTCTTCTCACCAACAGGGTGAGCTCTCCAGCATTGCCCAGCTAATTCATCTCTTGCAGCAATGAGTGAGGGGTGGGGTCAGTTCTTCTGCCTTCAGGTTCAGTTCTCCCACACATACACCACCCATTAGGGCTGGCTCTATTGTGTTGCCCAGGTGAGGTACAGGGCCTGCTCTCCTGAATGTTGCAGCTGGTGGGGGTCAGGGACAGCTCTCCTACTTTTATGACCACAGAGCCAGCTCTCCCATGTGCCTAAGCATTGATGGGGGTAGAGGGAAGGACATCTCTCTATAGTCCATGCCTCCATATGACAGATAAGGGGTGGGGCTAGGTCTTTCACACTCACTGCTTTGGGGCTGGCTAATCCACAGCTCTGCTGATAGGGTTGGCTCTATTGTGTTGCCCAGGCTAGGTAGAGGACCTACTCTCCCAAGTGTTGTAGCTGGTGGGGGGTCAGGGACAGCTCTCCTATTCTAGTGACCACAGGCCCAGTTCTCCCACCTGCCTCAGGTGTCGATGGGTGGCAGGAGGTGGGGTGGGGTGGGGAGGTAGTGAGGTGTCTCTCCTCTGCCAAGCTCACAATTTTAGGGCTGGCTCACCTACACCTGCACCAGCAGAGTTGGTTCTTAGAGCCTTTTCGTACTGTTATTGTATTAGAGCCACTGAATTTTTTTTTAATCATTCTAGTATTACTGAGACCTGAGGATTGACTTTTTTCCTATGGGTTTTCTGAAATCTGCTTTCCCAAAGACTTGAATTTTGTCCTACTCAATGTTGTTGGTTATCTTCCTTTCCTATTGGAACATCCAAGATGATGGACCCAGTGCCTGACTTGTGAGCAACACTGAGTGAATGTGCAGTTGTCCCTCGGCACTCATCTCTGTCTCATCCCTTGCTGTAAGACTAGACACCTTTGGCTTTGTTTATTTTGCAATGACTTTGCCAGCAAGGTGAGGGCATTTTCCTTTGGCATTCATTCGTCCGTGAAATCCTTATCTCTGGTGGACCGTGCCTCTGGCAATTTGGTTTTCTTTTGAGAACAAGCCACATGCACATGCTAGATAAGTGTTCTTCCACTGAGCTACATCCCCAGTTCTTGTTTTCTTATTTTGAGTCAGGGTTTCATGTAGAGTGGCTTTGAACTGAGTCCTGATTCAGCCTCCTTAGTAGCTGGGATTAAGACTTATGCCACCAAGTCTGGCTTTGACCTGTTTCTTTTGAAGAAAATTGTCCACTGTTAATATGCATCTTATTCTGCTAAGTTAAAATAAACATCTCTAGCAAGAATTTTTTATTCTTTGACTCTTCTTTTGTGTTTAAACTATTTTTTTAATTTGTAGGTTTTCTTTTTTAGTATTGTGATTTTTTTCTTTCTTTTTTTCTATCTTTTTTTTTTTTTTTTTTTTTGGTTAGTGCATACTATGATGGTGTTGATATTGAGTTTTGTTACCTTTTTCCTCTGCTTGACTCAGTCCATTTTATATGTATTTTCTCTAACACTAGACTTTTTCCTCTTCCATTACTGGGAATTGTTTTTTGTTTCCTTTTGAGACATGGGTCTCACTGTGTAGTCCTGGCTGGCCTACATATCACTATATAGACCAGGCTGGCCTTGAACTCAGAGATCCACCTACTTGCCTCTGCTTCTCCAGTGCTGGGATTAAAGGCATGTGCCACCATGCCTGGCTCTCTCATTTTTTGTTACATTCTGTGGAACCATCTCTTGACTTATCATAGCTTTCTAAAATCGTAACTTTTAGTTGAAGGAACTGAGAAGCCCAGGACCCTATGAGCTAAATCTGTCACTGTTTCCCTTCTTGCACAAGTCTCTGTTCACTGTCGCACTGCTTTCACCAGTAAGTATTTGTTGGGATTAAAAAATTCTGAGGGTGGGGCTGGAGAGATGACTCAGAGGTTAAAAGCCCATCTGGCTTTGAACTTTGACAGTCCTTCTGCCTCAGTATCCCAAGTACAGGGATTGCAGGTGCCATCATGCCCAGTGATTTGTAAATTTCTTTACTTCTAGCATCATGTTATTTATAGTTTCTTTAGTGTTCATGCTTTGATGCATCTGAGGATGGAGGCTCTTCTTGAAGTGTTATGTCCACTGTTGGGCATTACTCTTCAATATGTATATATCATTTCAGAATCAGCTTGTCCAGTTCCATGACCAGTCCTTTGGGGTATTGTAGTGAGAACTGCCATGCATTTTACCATTGCTCTATTTCCTCAATCTGAGCCCCGAATGGCTGTTCTGAGTCACATCAGTCAGTGTAGTTCAGTGGTAAACATTAATGCAGTTGATCTTACCTTCTTGTTTTGTGATCTTTGAAATAATTGTTTCAGCTTCTTCCTCTTCTAGATCCTTTCTCTAAACCATTTTGTAAAGAAGTGCTAGCGAGCTGTACATAGCAGGTAGGAAAACTGTCTTTTTGTTTTGTTTTGTAGCCATCCCCAAAGTGAGACTGGAGACTATCTACATTTGTGGAGTAGATGAGATGAGTACCCAGGATATCTTTTCCTATTTTAAAGAATATCCTCCAGCTCACATTGAGTGGCTGGATGATACCTCCTGTAAGTATACTCACATTTTCTATTTAGTATGGTTTTGTTTATGATTTTTAAAGAGTTCTTGAATAATTATGGCCCAAACTGTTTATTCTTAACTTAACTTAGCTAGAAAAAAACTAGCCTGATAATACTTACATAGCTGTCATTGTGTTCCCAGAGGGCTTTCTTCGGGTAGGTCTTACTCTAGCCCAGCCTGGTCTAGCACTGGAAATCCTCTATCCTCTGCCTGCCAAGTGCTGGCATTGTTAAGTATGTGCTGCCACATTTGGCCTCAAGCGGTTCATATTCATAAAACAGTTATTTTATGGAATTGGGTTTGGGAGTGTAGCTTTAGATGATGTTCATCAGATATTCTGTCAGCCACTTTTATACTTTCTTCATGAGCTGGTTTTTACATTGACTGACAGCCGTGAGGCTGTTGCAACCAACCTGGTGCCAAATCCGCTCTAAAAAACTTACACTTGAGGGTGTTGGTGGCACATGCCTTTAATCCCAGCACTCCGGAGGCAGAAGCAGGTGAATCTCTTGTGAGTTCAAGTCCAGCCTGGTCTACAGATCGAGTGCCAGGATAGGCTCCAAAGCTATATAGTGAAACCCTGTCTAGAAACACCCCCCCCCCAGAACATATTTAAAAAAAAAAACAAAACAAAAAAAACAACTTACACTTGAATGTGTGATGTTTTATTTTAGGTAATGTGGTTTGGCTAGATGAGATGACAGCCACACGAGCTCTCATTAATATGAGCTCTCTGCCAACTCAGGATAAGATAAGAAGCAGAGATACCAGTGAAGACAAGTCGTCTGAGAAAAACAAGAAAGGTAACCACACACAAAGGGGCCCATTGCCCTTGCCCATTCTGTACACTGACCTGTTTTGGGCCTTTGAATAGAGCATCATGAATACTGCATAACCACGTGTTTCTGCTTGGGTTTATCTGTCAGTAGGAATAGAAAATACTGGGCTATTTAAATTTTATGAGATGGGGTTATATTAAGGTTCCTCTTGTCCCTCACACTCCATTTTAGACAAGCAGGAAGACAGTTCAGATGACGACGAGACTGAAGAAGGAGAAGTTGAAGATGAGAATTCAAGTGATGTAGAGGTTAGTAATAGGGCAAAGATATCTGAAGGTTTAATTAAAAAAAAAATGCTTACTGTCTTTTTAAATGTAAGACTTAAAGACTTAGTAAGCTGTGTTCTTTGTTTAGCTTTTACCATGGGACCTTCTGAAGGTACACCAGACTCTTAGCCTTTAGTTTATGTGGATGTAACTGTTCATCTTGGAATCTTAGAAGAATATACTTGTGCAGAAGAGAAAATGGGTTTATTAAGAAATACTTTGTGGCAAGCTGGGCATTGGTGGTGCATGCCTTTAATCCCAGCACTCGGGAGGCAGAGGCAGGCGGATCTCTGTGAGTTTGAGGACAGCCTGGTCTCCAGAGCAAGTGCCAGGATAGGCTCCAAAGCTACACAGAGAAACCCTGTCTTGAAAAACAAAAAACAAAACAAAACAAAACAAAACAAAAAATACTTTGGGGCTGGAGAGATGGCTCAGCGGTTAAGAACACTGACTGCTCTTCCAGAGGACCTGAGTTCAATTCCCAGCAACCACTTGGTGGCTCACAAAAACCTTGAATGAGATCTGGTGCCCTCTGCTGGCATGCAGGCCAAAAACTGTATACATAATAAATAAATAAAATCTTAAAAAAAGATTTACTTACTTAAAAAGATTTACTTACTTAAAAAAAGAAAGAAAGAAATACTGTGAAGTGTTGCCTAACCAATAAAATAAGGAAAAGCTACTAGGGTTTGTTAGAAATCTTGGAGTGTGTTCATTTGAAACATTTTGTTTGTTTGGAGCTGGGGCAAACCTAGACATGCTAGGTAAGTGCTGTGCCTCTGATCTGTGTCCCCAGCTAAGCATATTCATTTCAAGTTTAAATATTGAAGTGGTAAGTGTTTACTGTACACCAAATTCTGGGAACATACTATCAAGTAAAAAATAAAGTCCTTACCCCATTGTAGGCTACATTCTAAAAGGAAAGACAGATACACAGTTAAATGCTGATTAGGAGACACCATGAACAGGATGAAGACAGTAAAGGGAGAGAGAATTAGGGCTGCAGAGATGGTGTATATACTATGCCTGTAAAAGACCTGAGTTTGATTTCCAGCACCCATGTGGGATGGCTCACAACTGCCACTATGGGGTATCCAGTGATGCTCTGCACTCTGCAGACAACTGCCCTCATTTGCACATAGTTCCACACAGACATGTATACACATAATTTTTTTTTTAATGTTTATAATAAGAGATAGAAAGGTTAAGCAAGGTTGTCCAAGAAGACCTGGCTTCAGATGTCTCCAGAGGAGTGAGTGCTGTAACACCTATGTGTATAACAGATAGAATGCTCTCGTAATGGTAACTCTACAAAAAAAAGTATGAGAAATGCTTGGATTTTCACATTAAAAATGTTTTCTTTTTCTTAAGTTGGACACGTTGTCTCAGGTAGAAGAAGAGTCTCTGTTAAGAAATGATCTTCGTCCAGCTAACAAACTTGCTAAAGGAAATAGACTATTCATGAGATTTGCTACAAAAGGTAAATTTGATATTTGGTATTGATATTTGGTTAGAATGATGAATTACTGAGTGCAACTTTTCCTGTTGACCAGAAGTTAGCTCAGATAATTCCCAAACTCCCTTTAAACAAACACTTGATGAGAAAGCGGCTTACTGACTGAAGGAATTTCTTTACATGTTTTTGTTAGCATGTATTTACTATGCAGCGATCGATTTCATTGTTACATTCCTGCACATGCTTGTGATATAGTACTTGGGTCCCATTCATCTTTACTTCCTGTTCATACATTCCCTCCCTTTGTTTTACCTCCCCAATAGTTCCTCTTTTACTTAACTGTGAAATCCCACATAGAAAAATAAATAGGCCGGGCGTTGGTGGTGTACACCTTTAATCCCAGCACTGGGGAGGAAGAGGCAGGAGGATCTCTGTGAGTTCAAGGCCAGCCTGGTTTACAGAGTGAGTGCCAGGACAGGCTCCAAAGCCACAGAGAAACCCTGTCTGGAAAACAAAGGGAAAAAAAAAGAAGAAAGAAAAATAAATAGGGTACTTTGTGAGACTTTGGTTTTGTTTTTCAAAACAGGGTTTTTCAGTGTAGCTCTGGCTGGCCTGGAACTTGCTCTGTAGACCAGGCTGGCCTGGAACTTAGGTATCCACCTGTCTCTGCCTCCTAAGTGCTGTGATTAAAGGTGTGCGCCACTATCTTGAGACTTTGAGTTTTTTGTTTTGTTTTGTTTTGGTTTGGTTTTGGTTTTTCGAGACAGGGTTTCTCTGTGTAGCTTTGGAGCTTATCCTGGCACTCGCTCTGGAGACCAGGCTGTCCTCGAACTCACAGAGGTCCGCCTGTCTCTGCCTCCCGAGTGCTGGGATTAAAGGCGTGCACCACCAATGCTCGGTGAGACTTTGTTTTTAAAGTAGGAGTTTTGTAGGAGCCACAGGCGCTGGGCATGAGAGGAGAATGGCATTGACAATGCTCAGGGTACTCTCTGACATACAGAACCCACCATTGAAGTGCTGCTGTGAATAAAGATTTAGTTAGGAGCACACTGATTGATATCTGATCCAGGGCTTCTCTGGCTTTGAAAAAAATGTGATTCCTTGGGCACACACTGAATATACCACTATGTCCATCCTGGTCAGCATAGATGACAAAGTGATGGCCAGGAGTGAAAGATGTTCTTTCAGTTCCACTGTCACTCCACTTGACTCCACCTGAAGTCACTGGACCAGGGTCTTGTCTCTCATCAAGGCCTAGGCCAGCATCCCTCTATGATGGTAGAAGTCTGATCTTGCAGAAACTCCTCCTGAACCAAAACTCTGTATGTCACCTTTACCTTGGTGTCTTGGGCTAGTTTCAGGTGGGGTGAAGCTGAGTAACCTAGGCACTCAGTATAGTAGCCAATGACTACTGAGGCTCCCCTTCTGTCCTCTGGGAGAGCCCATTGTCTACCATGTCTACTTGTTTCACGAAGTTCTCATACATCTTGTCATAGAGGATGCTCACCTTCACTATTGCCAACAAATAAGCCAGTAGTTTGTGCCCAAATAACAGACAGATGAATCCTGCAGTGCTGAGCTTGGCCTGCCACAGCTTCCTAGGGAATAGGAGCACATGGTAGGAACCCATTGGTGATGGTCATATTGTTGCCACTTGTGTCTTCCATAGTGCCATATGAAGGTGCTTTGATAGCCTATCTTCACATAGTTTCTGTGCAGAAGAAATGTGCTTGCTGTCATCTTGTGTTAATTGAAAATGCCACTGTATGTCCCAGTTTGGGATAGTGCCATGAGATTATTGCAGGGTTTTTGGGGCTTTGATGGAATGGGCTGTTGCATATAATGTTTTGATAACCGTGGATGGGCAGATATCCTTACAATATGCTAATTTTGCTCCTTTTGGACATAAATCCAAAAGTAGTATAGATGGGTTATATGGTCTTTTATTGATATTCTTGTAAATTTAAGGCCAACCTGGGCTATGTGAGACCCTGCCCCAAAAAACAAACAAATCCAAAATTATCTTCACACTCACAGGAAACCCTAAGTAACTATTCTATTAACTTTCAGATGACAAAAAGGAACTTGGAGCAGCCAGAAGAAGTCAATATTATATGAAATATGGAAATCCAAATTATGGAGGCATGAAAGGAATTCTTAGCAATTCATGGTGAGTCTAAAACCTTAAAATATGATGGCTGTTGGTCTATCTTAATGTTTTTATATTAATTGCATATAATAGGCTTCATTATGACATCTACCTACATGTATATAATGCATTTTAATAGTTTGATGGCCTCCCCTGTCCCTACCCACTCCTCTTCCAACTAGCTCTCTTCTACTTTGATGTCTGTCTTTGGTGTGTGAGTGACCCAATGAGTTTCATTAGAGCTTTTTACAGGAGCATGGGTACCTTACTAGTAGTCACTGAAGAAAATCTCTCCCTCTCAACTCAGCTACAAACTGCATATAAATAAATAAATCATGGGGTCCTGTGACTCCTTCCCCATTCCATAACAGGGGTTGATGAACTCAGTCTTGTGTAGGTTTTGTGTAGGCAATCACAGCTGTGAGTTTAAGAGTGCGGCAATCACACCATAACCAGGAAGTCAGTGTATCACCCCACTTCACTCTTTTCCAGCTCTTACATTCTTTCTGGCCCTTTTTCCACAGTGTTACTTGAGACTTGGAAGGGATGATATAGATGTCCCATTTGTGGTTAGGCATTCAAGAGTCTTTTATTCTCAGTACTTTGTCCTTTTTTGGTTTTGTTTTTTTGAGGCAGGGGTTTCTCTATTGCTTTGGAGGCTGTCCTGGAACTAGCTCTTGTAGACCAGGCTGGTCTCGAACTCAGAGAGATCTGCCTGCCTCTGCCTCCTGAGTGCTGGGATTAAAAGTGTGTGCCATCACCGCCTGGCTGTACTTTGTCATTTTTAACTCTTTATCTTCACTGGTGACCATGGCAAAATGTTTTGTTTTGGTTTTAGTTTTTTGAAACAGTGTCTCATGTAAGTCCAGGCAAGCCTCAAGCTCTTATGTAGCCAGGCAGGATTCCTGATCTTCTTGCCTCTACCTCCCAAGTGCTGGAATTACAGGCATGTGCCACCAAGCATGGCTTAAAAATACAATAATTCAAACACTACTTCAGCGGTTTTTCATCCTTAGTTGATATTCTGTGGCAGAATGTCAGAACCTCTTGTGGCCTGAAGGAAAGTGAGGGAAGAACTCATGATTCTTAGTTGTGGCAAATGATATGAGAATACTGTTTCAGCACCTAACGTGTGCCATTGTGGAGCTGGAATGAAGTGGATTTCAGCATCCTTCTAATTGGTTTCTGATGGTGTGCTTATTTTGGCAATATTGCAGGAAGCGAAGATATCATTCCCGTCGCATTCAGCGGGATGTGATCAAGAAGAGAGCCCTGATTGGGGATGACGTTGGCTTGACGTCGTATAAACACCGACATTCCGGTAGTTGCCTGCTCAGCTCTTGGGTAGACACACACATGTTTGGCTCTCGAAATCGTATTTTTATTCTTAACACAGTCTTTTAAGGTTCCAAACTTTATTATCCTCTCTTCTTTGCCCTCACCCTCTGCCAACATAGAGGAAAGTAAGTCAAAGCATGGTTAGTTTTAAATTGCCCATGCAAGAGGTCACATGATTTTATAAAACTGTTCTAACAAAAAGACCATATGTTACAGAGAGAAAAGTAAAATAAAAGTTTCTTAGGAACTTAATTTTTCTACTATTAATATCAACAACTGCATGAAAAATACCTTATCAAATGGACTGATTTTGTTTTCTTTTCTGATAATGTTAGTAGGCTCTTGTGTTGAGTGTTTTTACACATTGGTTTTTGTATATGAATGCTACTAAAACATGGGACATTATGACTTGAGCTTTTTTTCTTTCTCTCTTTCTTGTATGTTTATTATAAAGAAACCATTTTCATTATGCTTTCTAAAAGATCCACTTTACTTTTAACTTATGTGTATAGTCTTCTACATGCTTTCTACATGCTTAGAACTAGGTAAGTCAGCAGACAAACAATGTACACAGGTGTCATCGGGATGAGACAGGAAGAGATGGAGTATATACACTTTCAGCTAATAGATATGTACAGAATTGTGTCTTTGAAATCTGAATATTAGTAATGCACATATTTTGTTATACTTTTCTAGTTTCCCTTACTTTAAGATATTGTCAGCTGGGTGTGTGCCACATGACTTTAATCCTAGCACTCAGGAGGCAGAGGCCAGTGGATCTCTGGGAGTTCCAGGTCAGCCTGGTCTACTGAGCAAGTTCCAGGACAACCAGGAATGCACAGAGAAACCCTGTCTTGAAAAACAAAACAAACAAAGATATTGCTGTAACCTGCTCTTTATACTCATATTAAAGAAATTGGAAAGTAAATTGCCCCCAATTCAAGTATCCTAATACAGTAACTTATTTCATTCATTTATTTTCATAAAATTATAATTATTGTAAGTATATTTTATATTTGCTTTTCCAAATTATTCATATTCCTTTTTGAAAAAGATTTTATTTTTAATTATATGTGCATGGGGGGTGTTGGTTTGTATAGTGCCTTGTAGGTCAAGAGAGGGTGTCAGATTCCTGTAGAGCTGGAGTTACAAGCCATTGATTCTGGGAACCAAGCTCTGGTCCTCTGCAAGAGGAGTATGTATCTTAACCATTGAGCCATCTTTCTAGACCCATAGCCCATAAGCTTTAGAGTTAATGCTAATTTGCATTATCGAGGGCTATCATGTGGCATGAAGTTACACTGATTATTGAATTAGTGAATATTGAACCATATAAAACATCTGGTCACACTATTTTCATCAGCTGATCAGTATGTAACCTCGCTGAGCCCATTTTTCTATTTAAAGACAGCTGATTTAACATATAGAATTAATTATCATTGAATTAACAGCTGATGGTACTGTAACTCGTGCCTGAACAAGGCTTATTACTTAGTATAGTATTTTCTTCATGAGGAACACCACCAACTTTTTATACCAAACAACACTTCACCACTCACTGTGCTTAATGGGACCTTTTTCTTTTTTCTTTTGCTTTTTCTTTTTTGTGAGGCAGAGTCTCTCTCTGTAGCCCTTGTGTCTGGAACACATTGTGTTATAGACCAGACTGGTTTTGAACTCTCAGAGATCCACCTGTACCTCTGCCTCTCAATGCTGAGATCAAAGGCATAGAGTATCACACCCAGCTTAGGGACCATTTTAACAATGAAATTATCATGATAAAGCACAAAAAGTGAAAACACAGCAGTTAATAGATTGAGAGGGACCTTGCTTATGGTATGAGAGATGAGTAAGAAGGTGATGCTGCTGTTGCCTTGACCAGGAAGAAGCACATCTGGCCACTTAGTGTTCTATCAGTCTGCACATGTCTACAGATGTTCTTAACAGTACCTTGAATATTGGTTCAGGAGCCACAACTAAATCAGACAGATTTATAAATATAAAACTCATAAATAATGAAGATTGCTCATATTGTACATGAGTTCATACTACTACATTCATGTTTTATCCAGTCTCTTGGATACATAAGTTAAGAATAAAAATGGCAATAGTAATACTCCAGTACAGTCTCGAGGTGGCATTCTTTGCTTCTACCAATGTAGAGTAGAAATCATGCTTGTTAGTAGCCTTAACTTTAGTACTAACCTTGGGTTAAATCTCTTCAGGATTAGTGAATGTTCCTGAAGAACCCATTGAAGAAGAGGAAGAGGAGGAGGAGGACCAAGACATGGATGCAGATGACAGGGTGGTGGTGGAGTATCCTGAGGAGCTCCCAGCTCTCAAGCAGCCCCGTGAGCGGAGTGTGTCTAGGCGATCCAGTGCGAGCAGCTCAGACTCAGATGAGATGGACTATGATCTAGAACTGAAGATGATCTCCACTCCCTCCCCAAAGAAAAGCATGAAAATGACTATGTATGCCGATGAAGTGGAATCTCAGCTGAAAAGTATTAGGTAAAATACTTTTCTTCTTCCTCCCCTCCGCCCCCCAGGTTTTTATTTTGTTTTGTTTTTCGAGACTGGTTTCTCTTGATAGTCCTGGCTGTCCTGAAACTCACTCTGTAGCCCAGACTGGCCCTGAACTCAGAGATCTGCCTGTCTCTGCCTTTCAAGTGCTGGGATTAAAGGCATGTGCCACCACTGCCCAGCTAAGAACTTTTCCTCTTTCTAATCAATGTTAACTTTAAGTTTATTCATTTATTTATTTTGGAAATACTGATGATTGAGGACCTCTTGTATACATACTAGGCAAAGCACTCTCCCACTGCGATATATTCCTACTCTGTAATTTGATTTTTTTAAAATATTTCTATCTTATATGTGTGAGTGTTTTGACTGCGTGAATGTCTGTTCACCATATTCGTGCAGTGCCCTCGAAGGCCAGAAAAGGCCATCAGATCCCAGAACTGGAGTTAGAGATGGTTATTACTGCCATGTGGGTACTGTGTGATTCAAGTGTGATCCTCTGGAAGAGCAGCCAGTGCTCTTAACTGCTGAGCCATCTCTCCAGCCCCTATAATTTGATTTTTAAGTGATAATTATAAATGCAATCCTTCTTCGTGTTGCAGTCATTTTTACCCTAATTTTCATTCCTTTGTAGGTATTTGATTGAAGCACCCAATTTTTTTCTCTATATAAGTAATAGTCATTACATAGACAGTGTAGAAAGTGAAAACCCTTGTATTTCCAGACATCTGTTATTTTTCCATCATATGTAGTACATTATTTAACACTATCATTTATTTAACTTCTTATAAAAATTTTCCTTAATTAATTTTTTTCCATGTGTGTCTACCCACAGTGCATGTATGGCAGTCATAGGAAAACTTGTGGAGTTGGTTCTCTTATTCTACCGTGTGGGTTCTGAATGTTGAACATGAGTGGTCAGACTTGGAGGTAGTACTCTTATCTGAAGAGCTGTCTTGCCAGCCTATTTATTTTTTAATTTTGTTTTTTTGAGATTGTGTTTCAGTGCATAGCCCAGGCTGGCTTTGTTATTGCATTCTCTTCCCCGACCTCCTGAGTTCTGGGATTACAGGTGTAGTCAACCACACCTAATCCCTTTGGATAGGTACTGACGTTTTTGTTAATATTGCCCTAGCTAAATAGATTCCTCAAAGTCTACCTTGAGGAATCTAGGAATCTAGAAAATAATCCACATGTTTAAAAAATCTGTATGTGCTGCTAGATACATGTATTTAAAATACATGTATGGCCAGGTGGTGGTAGTGCATGCCTTTAATCCCATCACTTGGGAGGCCAAGGCAGGCAGGGTCTCTGTGAGTTTGAAGCCAGCCTGGTCTACAGAGCTAGTTCCAGGACAGCCAGGGCTACACAGAGAAACCCTGTCTCAAAAAATTAAAAAGAAAAAAAAGAAAGAAAAGAAAAACACGTTGTTTAAAATCTGTATGCATCGCTAGATTTCTTTTCTTGGGCTTTATCCACAATTCTACCTATGACTCATACTCTCACCAAGTTTGGAAACTATTGTTCTTCCTGATTTTTGTGAACCTCTGGAACAGAGAACATAGTTATTTTAGTGAGCAGATTCAATAAGTATAGATTTTATTTTGAATTTGTGGTATTTTGAGACAGGGTCTCACTAAACCAAGTAAGCTGGATTTAAATGTGCTATGTGACATAGGCATGGTATGAAACTGTGATCATCCCGTTTCCTGCCTTAGTCTCTCAAGTAGCTGAGCTTGCAGCTGCACCACCAGGCCTGGGCTTTCTGAGGTACTCTTGGATAGGAAGGAAAGGGCCTATTAGTGTTGATTTGTGTGGCCTTATTCACATCTTTGTGTTTAGTACTCATAGAACTGACCAATAGAAAATTCTAGCAAAGCAATGCTGTCTCTCATGGTAGGATGGTCTGTAGACAGAGAAGTATCATCTTTAAAGAAGGTGATTACAGACTTCCTATGTCTGGACTACATCCAGAATGCACCTGGGTGAGCAGAGTTCCAGCCTCTTTGCAAACATCTGCTTAATGTTTGTCCTTGGAGAAGGTGACCATCAGTTATGTGTTCTATAATAAGTGTACAGGCACCATGTGGAAATCACCCTGTGAAAGTTGACAGCTTGCTGCCTTCATCATCTCTTCACAACATGTTGTTCCTGGTTCTGAGTGAGTTATTATCAGTGGTATTTGTAAGTGATTAGTGGTCAAATGAAATGGAGTTTCTTTTTTTTTTTTTTTTTTGGCTTTTCGAGACAGGGTTTCTCTGTGTAGCTTTGGAGTCTGTTCTGGCACTCGCTCTGGAGACCAGGCTGTCCTCAAACTCACAGAAATCCACCTGCCTCTGCCTCCCTAGTGCTAGGATTAAAGGTGTGCGCCACCAACGCCCAGTTGAGATGGAGTTTCTTGAAGTAGATTTTGCTTGTATCTTGTCTCACAGTTGAAGTTGGTTACTTGTGCTCTCCCTGCTTTTTTCCCCCTTATAGGAACTCTATGAGGGCAGATAGTATATCCACAAGCAACATAAAAAACCGAATTGGTAACAAATTGCCACCTGAGAAATTTGCAGATGTCCGACACCTCTTAGATGAAAAGCGTCAGCACTCGTGTCCACGGCCAGCAGTTGGCAGTACTAAACCAGGTACTGTTCTTCCTTTGTGCTCCTGCCCCTCCAGTGGCAGGCCTGGCCACGAGACTACTCTAATGGCTATAATGGCTGTTTCTAGCCTCTGGAGATGCAGGTGGCCAAGCTCTGTCCTATAGAAATAAAAAAGCCCAAGATGAGGCTACCCTGGAAAGTTCCGTCCCTACAAGAAACTATAAATAAAGCCTGCTCTTGCTCCTTTCTTTCTGCTTCTCTTCCAAGCAGAGGCAGCCACCTCTTGTTTCTTTCCCAATAAATCTCTTGTGTGAGGTTTGTTGTGCTGTGTAAGTTTGTGGTATTCCTAGGCTTCTGACTGCCAGGATACCTTTCCCCTCAGAGGCATGACACATACTGAGCACCCAAAGGGCAGGTGGGCTCAAGGTAGGCCCTTCTGAAGTGATTTAATTGTTCTTGTTATGTCTAAGACTTTAGCCAGGCATTGGAGTTCATGAGAAAATACACAAACTCAGATTTTTGGCAAAACTAGCTTTTAGTATTTTTGTCTGAAATAATTGATATATTAAATAACAAACAATATTATTTTCCTGGTATATTTTATACCCCAAACGAATAAAGTTGTGTGGCTAGATACATGGTTGAGTGTGAACTGGATTGTATATGTAAGTAAACCCTGATAGAACAGTATGTGGGTATCCTTGTGGCTAGAAGCCTAGCATGTGCAAGTCTCTGGGGAGGCTACAACACCTGCCATAGATCTGCTGAGAGAATTGGAGAAGGCTTTTGGAGAAAATGGCTTTAGATTTAGTTCTTGGGAGGGAATAGAATGCAGTTGGTAATCTTATCTTTTGAGGTGGGGAATAATCTGATTCTTATTTTAAAAAAGATGATTTTGGAAGAATAGAATGTAGTGGGCATTTCAAAAGCAAGATAATGGGGGCTGAATTTGGTCAGGAGGAAAGATGGAAGAGAAGCCAAGAAGGAGCTCAGCCTTACCTCTGGGGGTGGGGGTGGGGGGGCAGTTACATAAGATGTCAAGAGCTGGCTCAAAGTTGATGAACATGTGACTGCTGCTGCTGCTGTTTGTTAGTGAACCCTCGGGCCCAGCAGCTAGTGACAGGCTTGGAGGAGAAACACACTTCATTTAGCACATGGTACCTTTATCCTTGGCCTGTTTCCAGACTCATGATACTTACTGGTTAAATGTAGTAAGTTTATTGAGAACAACTTGATGTCCAAGGATTGTGGGGAGCTTGCAGTATTGTTAACTGAAAAATTTGGCATCTTACTTAGTTTTGCTTGGTTCTGCCAAAAAAAGAAAAAGGGAATAAAGAAAACTTTTACTTCAGGCAATCAACTGATAGCCTCTGCATCCAAGTTTTAAGTTTTCCTAAGAGAAGCTAGACCAATTATGAAAAGAACAGGCTTTTAGAAGCCACCTCGTGCCAGGTCCTGTGCCTTCACTGTGGGGACCAGGTCTTTAGAGAGCTTTGTTGACTGGTTTTTTGTCGCCTGAAATAAGTTAGAGTCATTTTGGAAGAACCTCAACTGAGAAAATGCCCCTGCCAAATTAGCTTGCAGGCAAGCCTGTGGTTCATTTTCTTGATTAATAATTGATATAGAAGGGCCCAGGTCACTGTGGATAGTACCACCTCTGTGCTGGTGTTCCTGGGTAGGATAAGAAAGCAAGATGAGCAAGCCAGTAAATAACACTCCTCGATGGCCCCTTATTAGCTCCTCCCTCCAGGTTCCTGTTCTACTTGAGTTCTTGACCTCACTGCTGTTGATGATGAGTTGTTACATGAAGTGTGAGTGACATAAACCTTTTTTTCCTCGAGTTGCTTTTGGTCATGGTGTTTTATAACAATAGAAACTATAGCTAAGACAAAATTTTAGGTCATTGGTACTTACAGTAAAAGACATGCTTGGTAACAGGTATTCTTTTTCTCCTTTTTTCAGATATTCGCCAGAGGTTAGGAAAAAGACCATATTCTCCAGAAAAGGCTTTTAGTAGTAATCAAGTGGTTCGCAGAGAGCCCTCTTCAGATGTACATAGTAGGCTAGGTGTTCCCAGGCAAGATGTTAAAGGCCTCTACTCTGATACTCGGGAGAGGAAATCAGGTGAGCAACACTTCACACTGATGGATGGGAGGGGGTGGAGAACAGTGGTTATAGCATAAGAAGCAGAGTCTGCTTATTTTTCTTCAGTTAACATAACTGCTTTTATTGGCATCAGCATCGTGCCTGCAGGAGAAGGTACATACCTTTGTATAGCAGGCTTTCTTGTAACCCACCAACCAGCTCGAAAATCATGACATGAAGACTTATTATTATTATTAGTTATGAATGCTCAGCCTTAGCTTAGGTTTGTTTCTGGCTCGCTCTTATACTTATTTTAACCTGTTTGTCTTTAATCTACATTTTGCCTCGGGGCTTTTTGCCATTCTTTTATTCTGTATGTCCTACTCTGTGTCTTGCTGGTCCTGATGTCTCCCTCGTTCAATCTTCTCTCTTTCTCTCCTTAACGTAGATTCCTATTTATTCTTTCTGCCCACCAACCCTGCCTATTCCTCTATTGCCTAGCTGTTGGCTGTTCAGCTTTTTATTAGACCAGTCAGGTGCCTTAGGCAGGCAAAGCAACACATCTTTACATCGTTAAACAAATGTAGCATAAGCAAATTAACACGCCTTACATGGTTAAAGTAATATTCTACAGCATAAACACATGTAACACATCTTAACGTAGTTAAGTAATATTCCACAACACCCTTGCTTCCTTTTAGTTTCACATTATTCAGTTTCCTTGTCCATATCTAGTTCTTTTCATGTAGCATTTTTCCATAATAATTCTATGTTGCCTTACTCTTTGTAAATAAAACTTAATTGCTTCATAGTATGTCTATGCCAGCACATTCTAACACATATTTATTGTTAGTTGGATTTTGATAAAACACTCCTTTTTTGAGATTTATTTTTTGTTTTGCTTGTGTTTGTCTGTGTATCATGTACATGTCTGGAGCCCTTAAAGGTTGTAAGAGGACATTGGATCCCCTGGAACTGGAGTTATGAGCTGTTGTAAGGTGCCATGTGGGTGCTGAAATCTAGCTGAAGTCTCTGTAAGAACAAGTGCTTTTAATTGCTGAGCCTTCTCCTCAGCCCAATAAGACTTTAAGAGTTAATAGTCAGCTGGAAGCCTGAGAATCATCATAGGAAAATAGATCCTTAGCAGACTGAGGTGGTACGAGCACGGGGCATGATGCTGCTCACCTGGGAGAGGGTCAGATATGGCAGGAAAGTCTACAGTGATTGTCCTGTGCCTGGTACGGGGATATCTACTTTGAGCTGTGAGCCTCTCCCATTGAGTCTCAGGCTGTCCACTTGCAAACTGGTGGCAGGTACCTCTGCTGGTGTTTTCTACATGGCATGTGTTGGCAGTACACCTGCTTCCTCAGCATTGACTGACAAACTGAGCTGTCTTCTCACCCCAACAGGTGGTTTATGGACTCGCTTAGGATCTACACCCAAGACCAAAGAAAAGAACACGAAGAAAGTGGATCACAGGCCATCTGGTGCTGAGGAAGATGACTCGGAGCTTCAGAGGGCATGGGGTGCTTTGATTAAGGAGAAAGAACAGTCTCGCCAGAAAAAGAGTCGGCTAGATAGCTTGCCATCGCTCCAGATTGAAGTCAGCCGGGAAAGTAGCTCTGGTTCAGAGGCAGAATCCTGATGTCCTGGCCTTGGCAGCTGCCCTCAAATCTGACATTCTTATGTAGGGTGGGGCACACAGTAGGAACCTCCCTTGCAGGAGTTTGGCGCCTTCCCTCATGCCTACACTCTGAACTCTTGCTGTCCCAGTGGGACAGCTGTAGAGTGTGATGAGTGTTGAAGGGCATCTCTGTCTTGTGCTGCAGAGCTACTATTCTGGGCCCTCAAGTCTTCTCCCCACCACCCCACAAGCTTTATCCTTGGAGAAAAAGGCAACCCTCCAGATTTTGTAGACGTTTTCTTAATATTTTTAACATTGTGTCTTTTAAAAGAAATGTTTTACACAGTTCATCCAAAGAGCAGAGAACTGAACTTCTCACTGTTGCCTTGGCCCTGACAGCTCTTGCCAGCACCCATTTCCCAAGAAAAGTCAGTTCCCAGGTGCTTATTGGACAGTCTTTGAGGAGGAAGATGAGGGAAGCTGCCAGCCCAGCCTTCCAGGACCTCAGTGTGGGGGCTGAATCTCACAGACCTCACCTGAGCTGTGGCTGCCCTCCCAGGTAGATAGAGATGTAGCAGCAGTGGCTTCTATTCCTCCCTGGGGAGTTTCTGTTAGGGCCTTTATTGGCTGTTAGCCTGATGTGAAGATCAAGGTCAGTGCTGTGGGACTTCTAGGGACAAACAACTGTGACTTCTGAATTTGGAGTTGATTTATGTGCTTAGGGATGGGGTCTTGGGTTAATGTTGAACAATTTTTAAGTCTGTATTATGTTTAAAAACTATTAATGACTTAAAAGTTAAATTTTTAATTTTTATATGTGGATATTCCTCCTGTTGGCTCCGGGGGAAGCTCAAGTGGTGTCTCTTGTGTTGTTAAATATACATTATATACTTTGGAAGAAGGCAAAGAGAGGAGTCTCTTTATTTTGAATGGTACTAATTGTGTGGTCTGTTGTACATGAGTTCAACTTGCTTTGTGGCCAATGTAGGAAAAACTGTCCATTTGCAATGGACTCTTATTCCTGACCATTTTTCTAGAAGTGATGGGTTGACAATTTGTTCTTTTTGTCTCTGACTTGTCACTGAAGACTTATTCAAAATTAGCAAATAATTTCAGAAATTTTTAGTTTATTATTAATCTTCTTTCAAAGTATTTTACCATGGAAAGGAGTAGATTATTTGGCCTCTTGTCTGACTCTTAATTTGCAATATTTAATACTGTATTCCTCTACAGGTTTAAAAATGGTGTTTTCCTTGAGCACATTAGAATCTTGGAGTTAGGGATAATGGTGAGCCTCTGTATCTTTGGGATGTCAAGCTCTTCACTTGCCTATTGTTCAGATCCATAGAGCACTTGACTTGTGGTTGAGCACATGTCCCATTGGTGGTTGACTACACTGTGAATGAAAAGTGTCCTAAGTAAAGAAGCAGGCTTAAGAACTGAATGTTGTAACAAACTTGCATCATATGTGTTATTTGGTTAACCTTATCTCCCGCCCCCACTTTAGAGAGATGGGAGCATATAACCAAAGTGGTTTGGCTTCTGAGAATCCTAGAAAGAGGTAGTTTTGATTTCAGACCTAAGGTCCAAGGTTTCTAAGCTCTTGCCCTGTGTAGCTCACATTCAGGTTCTTAGAGGTTCAAGCTTTGGTAGAGTGAAAAGAAAAAGGGCCTGAGAGCAGACCTGGATGCCAACCAGGACTCAGGACTCTGCCCAGTGGGCCTGAGCCTTCAGTTTCTCCATGAAGCAAGTAAATGGTCTGGTGCGGTTTCTGGCTCTGTTGGTATCTCTTGGTAGTATTTTGTCATTCTTGAAGCTATAGCTGCAGCATGTTTTCTGTTGAGGTGGCCAAAGTGTCAGGAAGACAAGGTGGTTGTGACATTGTAGACAGGTACTTAGCCCAGGCTCTGGTTTTAAAGCCAGTGCATTGAAGATGTACGTGTGGTTACCACCCGACGTGGTTTCCTCAGGGTTTAGACAACTCCCCCAGCTTTCTTCTTGTTTCTCAGTTACGATGCTTTCCATCCACCAATCCAGACCCATTTGCCTAGGGTCTTTGATCACTTGTCAATGTCCTGCTAGAGATAAGGGGAGGACTTTATGGAAGATAGGTAGTATATATTCAAAACTAGCTCCTTGAGCAGCTGTGCAGTTTTTACAGCACAGAGAACCCAGAAAGGAATGTACTGCCTAAAATGATGGCCTTCCCAGCCTCTCTCTCCAGCCTGCACTCAAGCTCCTCAGGTCTTCAATATCTTGAGCCCTGTGTGCTTAGGAGTGACAGTGACTAGTTGAGACAGCCCAGCAGACAGCTGGGTATACTTCATCCAGGGCACTTTTCTGTACATGTGGAGTTAGTCTCTACATGTAGAAGATTTTTAGACTCTTGCTGCTTGATAATAATCTCAGATACCTCATCTCTGTTCCTACCCTCCCTCTTTATTGAGGGGTCAGATAGTTTCTGGCCCTCCTCTAGGCTGATCCCAAAAACCCGTCCCTGCTTCTCTCCTCCCTTCTGCAGTAGGCTCTCAACTCTCCCTCTGCATTCTTCACATTGTAGCTAGAGTGAATTTTTGCTCAAGAGATTATTTACATAGTATGCAGTTCATCCATTTAAAGTGTACATTTCATTTGGTTGTAGGCTATTTACAGAGTTGTGTAACCATTATCATAATCAACTTTAGAACATTTTTATCACCAAAAACATCCTGTTCCCACCAGCAGTGATCCTTCATTCTTACCTCTCCCCAGACCTGGGAACCACTAATCATTCTGTCCCTGTGGTTTTGCCTATTGTGGACATTTCATAAATATCCTGTGCTGTGTGTCTGTTTACGTCATCTCAAGGTCATCCATGCCATTTCAAGAGTGAGTGAGAGAGAGAGAGAGAGAGAGAGAGAGAGAGAGAGAGAGAGAGAGAGTGTGTGTGTGTGTGTGTGTGTGTGTGTGTGTGTGTGTTTAGACAGGTTTTCATTGTGTAGCCCTGGCTGCCCTTAAGCTCCCTATGTAGACCAGGCTGGCCTTGAATCCACAGAGATAGTCTTCCTGTTTCCCAAGTGCTAGGATTAAAGGCTTGCGGTGCTGTTCCTGCTGTGCTTTTTTTTTCCATTTTTTTATGTTGTCTATATGTTTTATTTACCATTCATCTAATGGGCATTCTGTAGTTTCTAGTGTGAGACTTTCATGAACTGGCTTTTGTGAATATTTGTGTGCAGCTCCCCTTCACAGACAGGTATTTTCATTCTTTTATGTAGGGGTGGAATCATGGATCATATGGTAGCTCTTACCTTCAGTCTTTGGAGGATTACCAAGCTGTGTTCCCCGTGAAGTGTATCAGGACTCCAGTTTATCACATCTCCTCTAATACTTGTTTTCCACTGTGAAATGGTGTTTCACTGTGTGTGTGTGTGTGTGTGTGTGTGTGTGTGTGTGTGTGTATGCACTGTTTTGTTTTATTGCGGTATGGGACCTTGTACATGTAGACAAGTGCTGTACCACTGAGCTACATCCCTGAATGGTTCTGAGTTGCAGTCTCCTACTGACTAGTGCTGTTGGTTATTATTTCTTCCTCTTCCTTCTTTGTCTCTTTTTTAAAAATATTTTTTTATTTTTCGGTTTTTCAAGACAAGGTTTTTCCATATAGCCCTGACTGTCCTTGAATTCAATTTGTAGACCGGGCTGACTTTGAACTCAGAGATCTGCCTGCCTCTACCTCCCAAGTGCTAGAATTAAAAATGTACATCACCATGCCCAGCTATGTTAGGCATTTTTTCATGTGTGACTGGATGAACTTAAAATATCAGTCTGATATTATTATTACTGGGCTTACTTTTGTAGAACTTCATCATTGCTTCTGGAATAAAACTCAAAACATTTTTGATAGCCTATAGAGCCAGTAAAGATTACCTCTGGCAGTATCTATGGCTTGTTCTCAACCCACCACATACACACACACACACACACACACACACACACACACACACACACACACACCTTCCTCTGACCCTCTTGATCTCACTGACTTTCCAGACTGCAGTATCCTGTTCTCGATACTGGTTTCCCTGTGTGTGTGTCCCAATTTTGCCATAACACTGACTCCAGGGTTAGATCAATGCCTGAGGTTAAAATTGAGTGTAATCTAATCAAATTACCTCTTAGAAATCCTAAGGCAGGTGCCACATTGAAGACCAGCATCATGAGGATCTTGCAGTCAGTTCTTGCCTTTGTGGAAAAGGGTCACACTTTCTTTGGTTGAGTACTAGGTGAAGTTGTTGGTCCTGCAATTTAGGACCATGTCATGCAAATGCTCTCTTATCTTGGTGAGGTCACTTTTAAGAAGCTTGGGAACTTGGGCCACAGGAACAGCAGAAGCACAAAGGATGTCCCGGTTTTCCCACCCAACTTGCCTGGGTTTGCTGAGGGAAGGATGGAGGTATCAGGGCTCCATCACCTTTCAGTTGTTTTTGTTGTTTGTTTACTATTCAGACAATTGTTTCGTGTGTAATGCAAACCACCTGCCTCCAGCCCAGCACTCCTCACTGGACTTTCACTTCCTGTTCCTGGTTAATATGTGTGCTAGGCTGTAAGCTCGTGAGAGCAAGGACCATGTTTGGCTTGTGCATTGGGCCTTCTCACCACATCCTGACCCAGCAGGTCTTCCATGAACATATGTGAGATTGTAAACCTCTAGTCAGAAAGTATACGTAATGCCTTATTTTCATGTTTTGTTCTTGTTTTCCCTTCCAGCCTGTGAGCTCCTAAGGAGCAGGTATCTTCATGTTGATTTCTCTGTATCTGTGAACCAGGCCAGCCCAGTGTAAGTAGTGTTTCAGAAGGTTTGGGAAGTGAATGAATTTGATAACGCAGCTCTCACACCATTTTGTTCAGGTTTTTTGATTCCAGCTGAGTCCCCCAGATGCAAAATGGGCCGAAGTATTCATTGGTGTATCATGTGTGCAATAAGGAAGAGCTCTCATTAAGTGGATCTCAGAATCATCGGGTGATGATGGTTTGCCACATCTGAGCTGGAGCTCATCCAGCTCTGGAAAAGTTATTGGGAAATCACTTTGTTTTTCAGACTTGAGGACAGTTTTATTGGGGTTTAAAACAAAACTACCAGGCAAGCTGTAAATCACAGCAGATGGTGAAGAGAACGAAACAAAAAAGGTCACACTGTTTGAGTTAAGCTGACTGGGACCTCAGCCAGATCACAGCCAGGAGCGGGCTTTAGAGAAGGAATAAGAAAGTCCATAGTACCAGAAACAGCATGCTTGGGTCCCACCAGTATCTGAAAGGAAAAGGTTAATCATCAACAGTGTTCCAGATAGTCATGAGCTAGGAAGCCAACCCAGATCCATTGCAAGAGCAGAGTTGCTCTGAACCTCTGAGCCATCTCTCCCTCTCCCAAAGTCGGTCTTCCTTCCTTCCTTCCTTCCTTCCTTCCTTCCTTCCTTCCTCCCTCCCTCCCTCCTTTCCTCTTTCTTTCTTTCTTTCTTTCTTTCTTTCTTTCTTTCTTTCTTTCTTTCTTTCTTTCTTTCTTTCTTTCTTTCTTTCTAAGTATCCATCCTCCCTAGGATAGAAGAAAGGCTGACAGATAAGAAGCCCCAAAGAGGGAACACTGGACCAGTTCTTGGCCTAGAACAGGAGGCAGGAAGAACTGCCTGCTTGAGCAGCTGTTGTGCCTGCAACAGCATTCCTTCCTCTGCTAGCAGAGTGCTGTCACTGGTGACATGCTGGTGTGCACTTTGGGTAGGTAGCAGTTAGTTTTGCTTTAACTGCTGCATGGATATTTGTTGCCCAAGTCTTTACTTTTAAACCTTATATAGTAAGATGTTACTTAGAACTTGAGCCTTTTCCTCCCCCTTTAAATGTAAGAGCTCAAAGAAGAAAATATTTATTTTTCATAATCTTGAGAATAGAACTTTTGCTTCAAGACAGATTGTAAAGTGCACAATGTGACCAGAAGCAAAAGCCTAGAACTAGTCTTGTTTATATGGCAAATCTTAGCAGAAAGAGTAGTATTCCCAACTCCTCCAAAACACTATAAGCATTTCACAGAACTTTGATGTTTCTGGAAGCAGTCGGAAAATTGCTGCTGCCTCAGAAGCCTGTTTCAAATGGTCTTCTTGTTATACAAGCCATCCTGGCCTACAGCCCTGACTAGGCTAGAGCTGTCAATCCTACATCAACCTCTTAAACACTGTGATTACAGGTTTGCCATGGCTTTTTGTTTTGTTTTGTTTTTTGAGACAGGGTTTCTCTGTGGCTTTGGAGGCTGTCCTGGAACGAGCTCTTATAGACCAGGCTGGTTTCGAACTCACAGAGATCCACCTGCCTCTGCCTCCCGAGTGCTGGGATTAAAGGCATGCGCCACCAATGCCCAGCTTTACCATGGCTTTATAATTTTTTTCTTTTGAAATAATTACAAAATCATAGTAGCATTGAGGGTAGAACAAAGAACATTTTTTCTATATTTTATTTACCATTCAGCATGGTAAAGCATGTTAAAAAGCCTTGAGGTGAAATTTTATTATGGTTTGATAAACTCCACAGGTGATACTCGGTGTACCAAAGTCACTAGTCTGCCTGGGGAGTGTCATCTGTTTAATCAGTTCCAGAGGCCTTCTCTGGATATTCAGATTCTTCAGTAGTTCAGACTTTGTGTGACCTCAGACGTCTCTACTCTTGGGCCAGTGAGAGCCAGAGTAGGTCAGAGAGCAAGAGCCTCACACCATTGACAAAAACAGACTCTCTCTATATTAGTATTGGATCCAGTGACATGTCCCTTTTCTGCTTATGTACAAAGGTTCCCCTGAGGGCCTTGAGCAGTTGGCAGCACTCTTAGCTCAGGTAGAATGTCTTTTTGAAGAAAGGCAAATAGGATGATGGCTGGAGCTGAGGCAGGTCCTAGGGACTCATTCTCTCACATTCACAACTGGAAGATGAAACATGTCCCTTCCTTTCTGGGCCTTAGTTTTTTCTATGCACACAGTAGTTGAGATGGGAGGGACTCCTGCTATGCTTTGCAAAGAGCATTGTGAGCATCCAATAAGAAGGAGATGAGGTCATCAAGATTCCTACCTGATCCTATAGCTAGTGCAACCTCTCTTCCAGCTCTTCAGCCGTAAAGGGACAAGAAGGACCAGTGGCTCAGTGGGTAAAGGCTCTTGCCACCATGATTAATAGCCTGAGTTTATTTTCTAGGATCTACATGATGGAAAGAAAGATTCCTGTAGGCTATCCTTTGACCTCCACACATGTACTATGGCATGTTCATGTGTGTACATGTGTGCAGGTATACATAAACACACTGTTGAGTCTTTAATTTGGGAGCTGTTTGAAAAGGTAGCCTAAGGTGCTAGTTTGCTCGGGCAGCTATGACCACAGAATGGATAGTTTAAACAACAGACATTTATTTTCTCACAGACCTAGAAACTAGAAATCTGAGAGGGTTCCAACATGGAGAAAGTTCTCTCCTTGTCTTGCTCCCATGGTCTTTCTCCTCTGTGTGAGCCAGTGACCCTTTTCATACCACCAACTCTTACGACATTTGGGCTGGGCCCCACCTTTATGAGTTCTTTCAAACTTAGTGACTTCAAAGCCAAATTTCTAAGCCTAGTCACACTGAGGTTTAGAAATTGGATACAGGAATTTGGAGGTGGATATTGTCCAGTTCTCAGCACCTGGGAAAGCAAGTGCCAGTCTATTTTTGCTTTTTAAATTCTTAAAAACTCATGATTTGAATAGGGATTTGTAGTAGTTCAGGGTCCTGGTTCTGGAGGAGACAGTCATGTCTGGATCCCAGTGCAGCAACTTAGCCATCCATGTAGCTTTGGGTTCAGTCCTTTGCCTCCCTCAGATCGCACCATCAACCATGAGATGACACTGCTCTCGAATAAAGGCTATTCCAGGTGGCCTTGGCTCTGCCTGTCCCCGATTCCCTGTGAGCCTTATCTTCAAATGTACTCTTCCCAGGTTCTTGAGGGAAGGCTGGCTGTAAGTGATTAGAGCCACTTCTGGCTGGAGGCTGGAGGACCGCCCCCTCCACTGAGCGTGTGTCACACTTCCTGCTTGCTTGGGACTCAGGACTGTCCCACCTCCTGCTGCACACCTCTCTCCGAACATGTGCCAAACTTGTCTTGGGGAGAAGTGGGATGGGGAGACAGGATCTCTTGTTACATTCGCTGGCCTGGCCTAGAGCCTTGACTAGTCCAGGGCTCTCAGTCCTGCATCAACCACCCCCCACTCTCTGAACATTGGGGTTGCAGGTTTGCCATGGCCCTATATACTTTGAAATAATTGCAAAATGATAGTAGCATTTTTCCTGTATTTTGTTTTACCATTCAGTCTTTCCCTTGTCTCCACCTCCAAATTATTTGAAGGATTTTTGGACTGCATTCCACTTTGCCCTCACCGTGTTTTGTGTTGTATCCATAGGATAGTTACCAGGTTCAGGAATATGTAATGTCTGGTCAGTATAATAGTCGCTCACTTGTAGTTCAGGCTTCTAGCTGTCCAGCAATGCTGTTTCAATCATTTTTTTTTTCCTGGTCCAGGAGCTAATCTGGCATCAAGTAGTGGACTGCCTCTGCTCTGTTACAGGAACATGTCCTCAGCCTTTCTTTGTCTTTCATGACATGGATATTTTGAAATGATACAGTCTAGTTAGTGGTATAAGATTGGCATTCAGGTTGGTTCCTTGAAGTATGTATTTGCTGAACTTACAGCCTAGGACTAGGTGCTATGAGAGAACAGAACATGAGACCACAAAGCCAAGCCCTAACCTGGGGACCTGAAGTGCTGGTGTGGGGGAAAGTGTTAGCATCAGGTGGGCTGTGAGGACTCCTCTGCAAGTTGTAGTTATCAGCCTTGACAATCTTGGGTGGGTGCAAGCGGGGTTGGCACTCTAGAGTCTACACTACTCTAGAGTCTAGATGACAAAAAAGGCCCCTGCTCCCTGTGCGGCCATCCACATTGCCCAGCCTCCTGAGCTGCCTGGGATTCGCATTCAGTCTTGCTGCTCGCAAGTTCCTAAGTGAGTTGCCATCTCATGCTTTCCTAACCCACTAAGGGTGTGATTTGTGTTGCTAGACTGCCCCTTTCTTCCCCATGGGCCAGGGCTGGGAGAGTCCTGAGTGCCTCTACCAAACACCCTTGGATTTGGGAGGAGGTGGGCATTGAGGAGTGATGGGAAGATGGGCTGGCTGCAGGTGTCACTGCAACTTGTGACAGGTCCGCCCAACAGCCGTAGAGTGCTCTGCACTGTGGTGTGGCGGTAAGTCATCAGAACTGGAACTCTGCTTTTCTAGCTGCTAATAGTCTCTGCCAGGTGGTGTGTGGATGGAAATGGTGACTTATGATCTCTATTCTAGTCATTGTGTAAGATCTAGTCAAATGTCAGACCAAAACTGACAGTGTGAAAATGTTTGGAGTGTCATTGAATCTTTACAGAACTTTGGCTAAGTAAGTTTTCCATGTGAAAAACAAAATAAAATTGATTTTCATGTAGTCATTAAGGGCACGTGGTTGTCTACTTCATGTTCACACATTAACGCTTGGGAATGTTCTCTTACATGCTTGTAAGAACAAGAGGTTTAATGCCTAGCCTCTTTGAATTACAATTGAGCACAGTGTAAATTCAGTTCTCTCCATGCACTGGCATCATTTCAACATGGCAGTCACTTGTGGCTGGTAGCTCCAGTTGGATAACAGGGTCCAGAGCAGCCTGTCTTTGCAGAGAGGTCTTACTACATGGCCTCAGCTGGCCTTGAACTCAGTCTTCCTGTTCTATACTCCTAAATGTTCGGATTGCACTAGGTTTCCCTGTCTGGGGTTCTGCTGGGCTGCTGTGTGAAGAGGCTTCCTTCCCTCGCTGCTGTGTGGAAAATCTGACCATTGAGGAACCTGGTCTTTAGATATGACTGCCCCTGTCTCCACAACCTGGGCTGGGTCAGAACTGTGCTGTAAGGCAGTGGAGTCTACCTCTTCTTTTAGGCTGGAAGCTCAAAGCCCTGTGACGCTGGTATCAGCTTCAGACTTTGAAGACAACCGAACAACAGCTGAATTGAAGCTATGACTTCAACTAATACATTGGGTCTTCATGCTCATCCAGCCATTCACAGCCCCAGGCCTTGAGTACAGAAGCAGATATAAAAGCCCAGTTTCTGGCTATGGGTGCACTTTCTATGGGAGGGGTCCCTGACTGGGCTGGGAGCTGAACCCATCTCTATCTGGGGAGCATTTTGGACAGCATGGGCTGGAATTCACCTACCTGGATGGCTGCTGCTCCTGCACTTCTATCTGCCATGGGACTGTACTGGCCACATCTTAGCTCACTCATGCATGAAATGGTGTGTTTAATGAGTGAAGGAGCTGGGCTGACAATTGTCTAAGTTCCCAGGACCCAGTCCGCAACTATGGGGGAAGCCACGTGCTTGCTGGCCTTGTATAAGCCAGGGTGGCTATGTCTACTTGAAAGTACCTGTGGGCCTATGGGACCTTGTCTATATGCCTCTGTCCCCGCCTCCTGACCTCTGGTAGAGGAGGGGAAGCTGAGTGCCTTCTGAACTGCTTCTGTGTCACCCCACTTGGCCCACACAGCTGCATCTGCTCCAGCGATGAAGTGGCTCTTCCTTACCCTTCTCTGCATGGCCAGTAAGTCAGCCTTACCTCCTGCCTTCAGGCGCTCTCACTTCTGTCTCTCTGGACTGCAGGGTTAGAGGTCAGAGAAATGAGAAGTGCCCTTGCTCAGACATCTGTAGGCTCTCTGGGAAGGAACTCTTGAGTGTTGATGGCTCCTGGCCTCAGCCTTAGGGCTCTACCACCCTCTTTCCCTCTCCATCCAGCCTCCTATCACTGCTACATCCTCAGATCTGTGAACAGTTAGTACCCAGAGTGTGGAAGTTAGTGATACCCCATGCCACCCAGCAGAGGACCCTTAGTTATTCGAGTGGTTTCTTTGTGCTGCTGGGAGTGGGAAGGACTTGTGAGAATGTAGATACTGGTAGGAGACTGGGGGTGAGAATCTACAGAGTGAATGTTGGCGGGTAGGAACCTGCTTTCTGTTGTGTGGGGGAGGAGAAGGTATTTCTGCTGCCAGGGGGTTCCATTCTGTCTTAACCCCATGTGCGAGCTTTTGGATAAAGTGCCCTGAGCACATCTATAAGGTCCCAAAGACAAGCTAGCATAGTCAGGTGAGCCCCTGGGGACTGCTCAGATGGGATTCTAGCCATGGTGTTCTTGCCTAGTGATCTGGGTCTCTTTTGCTCAGGCTTGGCAGGAGAATAAGGTGGGCATCAGGCACAGTAATATAAAGGTGTCTGGGAGCTATGTCTATGAAATAGTTCATGCCAATCAGTGAAGGTGTGAAGAAGCTGAGTCATAATAGGAGGAGGATGCAGGATGGGCACCCACCTTAAGCCAGAGCACCCAGGAGTCAGGCTAGACCCTGCCAGATCACCAGTGCAACATATTTAGGAACAAATTTTGATATTTTAAAAATATCCAAGGGACCAGGGAGATGGCTCAGCAGATTAAGGGATTTTTCTACCAAGCCTGATGACCCGAGTTCCACCCCAGAGACCCACCATGGTAAAAGGAGAGAATTGACATGTTTTCTGACCTCTGTATGGTGCCATGCACAGATGCACGCATGTATGGGTATACACATACAGGTTTTTTTTAGGCACCTTGAGTAGTCACCATGGAAAGAGTAAAGTTGGTTGAACTTTTCGTCGTTTTGCATCTTAGACTTGTCTTTATTTTGTTACCTACAAAGCAAGGTGTGTGTGTGTGGGGTCGGTCTTTCTTTCTTTCTTTCTTTCTTTCTTTCTTTCTTTCTTTCTTTCTTTCTTTCTTTCTTTCTTTCTTTCTAAATCAGACTCTAGATGTCCCATCAGGGCTATCTAGAGGAAATGCTGAAACTAGACTAGTCCACTCTAGTTTAGAGATGACTGAGGCCTACAGATAGACTGAAAGGGTTGCAACCAAGGAACAGTAGAGACAGAACCATGCCCAGGTCTCTGTCCTACCTCACTGCTCCAGGACCCTCCATGGCCTGGACTGATAACCCTAGCAGGGTCACTTTAGGCTCCTGCCCACCCTTGTTTCCTGCAGCTCCCCAGCAATCCCATCCCCTCAGCACGTCCCCCAACTGCCAGCCATTCATTAACCCCCTGAGGTTCTGGTACTTGCCAAATTGAAGTCCAACAAAGAGCAAGATGGAGCCCGGCACTGATGGCACATGCCTTTACTCCACCACTCTGATCAGGCAGAGGCTGGCTGATCTCTGAGTTCCAGGACAGCCTGGTCTACATAGTTCCAGGACAGCTAGGGTTACATAGTGAGGCAGAAAAACCCTGTCTCAAAATAAAAACCAAGATGGGCGGATTGTCACTGAGGCTCTGTAGCCTGTGGGTTGGCTATGCTGTGGGTGGGGTGAGAGCTTGGCCTTAGTATTTGATGGGAAAAAGGAGATGGCTCTGCTCTGTACTGTGATGCCCTGAGGCTTGGTGATAGACCAGGCCTCAAGAGTTTCCTAGGCAGTTTCTGATGCTGAGTCCTCAGGGCTTTAGGAGTCAGAAGTAGGCAAGGTGGTATCAAGGGGGATGAGAGTGCAGACTGAGCACAGGCCTGGGCTCTCGAGTCCTGTGCCTGGCTGGCTTCACTGAGTTGGGGCCAATTCACAACTGTTCTTGGCTCAGTGGCTTTGCCCTTCTGCCCTTCCAAGTTACCCACCGTGGTAATGACCTTTTCTGGTCACTCGTGGGAGCAAATAAACTACAGGCTGCCTAAGGAAGGTTCAGAGAGAATATAGGTACAGGCACACTGAAATCTGTAGCAGCCCAAACAAACCCTAACCTCCAGCCCCAGTGCACCCTGATGCCCACAAAGTCAATCCAGCCCTGACTCATTCCGTGGCCACAGGAACTCACTTCCTCCTGAGTCTCAAGAGGTTGAGTTTACTTCTCTTGTGTAAAGGGAACTTTGCTATGGATCTGTGAAACCTCATGGGTTAAGAGTAAGGAACCAGAGTCCAGGGCACCAATTCAGGCTGTGGCCTGTGGCCCCCGCTGGGGAAGCTAGGAGGTGACTGGCCTGGTTCCTCCCAGGCCTAGCCTACACCTGTGTGCAATTGTGAGCGAGCATCCTGGTCCTCAGGAGTAGGGATGTTGGTACCTGAAACATGCCTGGGAGAATGTGAAAGGTCTAGCAAATAGGCTGGCCAGGAAGAAGGGCTTTCAGAAGCAACAAGCCCTGGGCACATGAAGAAGATGGAGAAGTAGAGGCACGGGAGCAGGAAGCTGTTTATTTTGATGTCATCCTCCTCATCCCAGATGAGGACCTGCAGGGCCCCAAGGTGATGAGGAAGCAGGCTATACATTCACTGATTATCCTAGGCCAGGGGAGGGTCTGTGGAAAGAGCCACAGGACTCAGCGGAGCCAGAAAACAGCACTCAGGAAGAAAAGATGGCCTCAGCAAAGGTGGATGAGCCAGATGGAACCTCACGTCTCTGACCTCAGGAAAACTAGTTTGTATGTGTGAATTACAGGTGGTATGGATAGGGAGTTTATGGGATGTGAGTAGTGCATATAGGGTATTTATGGTCCATGTGTACTATTATAGACTATATGACATGTATAGGCCATGTGGTTTATAAGATGTAGCGTGTATAAGGTATATAGATTTTATATAGGAATTACATAGGATGTGTGGAGCCTATAGTATGCATGGAGTTTGTGGAGTATGCATTATGTGTGCATGATACATGGGTTATATGTGCCATGCACAGACGTACACAGAATACATGGGGTATGTGGTGTGCACAGGTGTGTGGATGTATCTGGGGGTGTGGGAAACATGGGTGCCTGAAGGTTCCAGTTCCACAATGCTGGAGTTGAACAGTATGGAGGACTCTGAGTGTCAAGCTGAGGGACTTCGCCATGAGGGTACTGGGAAGCCACGGATGGTCCCAAGCATGGTAGGGACAATCACACTTGTATTGAAGATGGAGTTAGGGGGTAAGAGGAAACAGCAGAGACGCTGGCAGGAGGCTGCAGCAGTGGTCCCATCGGTGAGTGCTGAGGAGGTAGGCATGGGGAGGTGGAGGTGCTTGGAGGGATGCTCAGGGCAAACACTGGGAAATTCACACGCACTTAGCTGGTGCTGTGCCTTGCTTTCAGGAACTGCCTGAGTGAGGCCAGTGGCCATTTTGTTATTAGATAAACTGGAGGTGTGGAGGGAGGGGCTCTGCCTGTGAGGTTTGGGGTTGAGATGATGAGGCTCTGAGAAAGATGTAGTCCCTGAGCTGCTCTTTCCAGACAGGTGTTCTGCAGATACTGTGATCTGAATGAAGATAAGCATGGCCCTCCCTCCGGGGTCTTTCTGGGCCTCTGGACCAGGCATCAGGATACTGAGTCTATTCTCATTTCTATAGCTAGCTTCTTATATAAATTTGGGCCTCATTTATTGGGAACAGTGATGACCACTGTGTGGTGAGGAGGCATCAGAAATGCCCAGTGCAACAGAGAGGTAGTGGTGGCCGTCAGGGTGAGATCTTTAACTCAGAGGTTCACGAGACAGCTTAGGGAGCAGCCCTGTGGGTAGAGTGGTGACAAACACAAGTCTAACTGGGCCTTCATGTCTGTCTGCATGACAAGTTTGGAGGAAGAGAGTGGGCGGTGAGGTTGTGAGAGAAGAGACAGCTCTTTACCTGCGGTCAAAGAGCTCTTAATGCCAGCATCCACACACCAAACCTCCACTCGACAGGCCCTGAGCTAGCACAGCCCATGTCATGGTCTGAAAACCAAAGCAATGAGACAAGCCAAGGTCCTTCAGTGACTCCATGGTATAGCAAGGATTTGAACTCAAGACCTTCTTCCCTTGGGGCTCATGCTATTTTCTCTGAGTCTCTGTGGGAAGTATGAAGTAAAGGATACATGGAAGCCCAAGCCAAAATGCAGTATAAAACCCCATAGCAGACCCCAGACACAACCACCACACACACTCACACACACTTATACACCCCTATGCATGCACACACACCCATGCATGCACACATACTCACACTCAAACACACACACACACACACACCACACACCACACACTCACACACTCACCCATGCATGCACACACCCATGCACACACACACACACACACACACACACACACACACACACACACACACACGCATGCACACACAGCTCTTGTGCCCCTGCCTATACAATCAGCACTCTGAAGACCTAGTTACTTGCCCTAAAGTTGGGCTCTGCCCTTGTCCAGTAAACCATTAGAATAACAGTGAGACATGCCAAGCAAACTACTGCTCAGCTCCTCAGAGCCTTTTGTAAACCCACTTTGTTTACCCGCCTCAGTGCTTTTAACTGTTGGTAAGGACCTTGAAATTAAGAAACCTGAGGTGGGCAGTGGTGCATGCCTTTGATCCCAGCACTAGGGAGGAAGATCTCTTGAGTTCTAGATCTACAGAGCCAGTTCCAGGACAGCTAGGGCTACACAGAGAAACCTTGTCTCGAAAAAACAAAACAAAAAACAAACGAATGAACGAAAGAAATGTAGGAAGGAAGGAAGGAAGGAAGGAAGGAAGAAAGAAAGAAAGAAAGAAAGAAAGAAAGAAAGAAAGAAAGAAACCTGGGCCTCAGACACAAATAACCAATTTACTGAATCCAAGAGCAAATTGTTAGCCTTGTCCTGCAGCACAGTGCCTGGAAGACAGCAAGTGCCCTAGGAGACAGCCATTATGTTTTTTCTGTACCTTTCCTCCCTTTTCTCACCCCTTGAGGGGTCTAACCAGACCCCTCAGTTAAACAGAGCAAACATGGGGATGGAAGAGGGTGAGGAAGAGGACCAGCTGGCCTATTATGGTATTTTCAGGGTGTCTCTTCTGAACCTGGCCCTGAGCTGGGCTGGGCTTTGTGGTTTGGGGGTGTCGTGGATGACTCAGATCAGATCACAGGTTGAGGGAGGCAGATTTAATCACCTATTAGTTTATCAAGATGGGGTTTAGTCAGAGCCAACAAACACCACAGGATGCTGAGTTGCTTTACCCAGGATCTAGATTGGCTGCCAGCTGGCTGAGCACAGCCATAAGATGTTGGCCTTCCAGACTTATGGGTACAACTGATGAGGAAGGCTTGGTGGATGAAGGGAAGAGATGGGCGAGGTGGAAGGTGCTCTGTGGTCCAGGGATTTCAAATCCACCCTATCAATTACAGGCAATACAAATGGACGGAAGAAGGCCCCCACTTACCCTGGAACAAACTGGTAGTGCCCATTTTATAGTTCTCCCTTCAATGGACTCAACTTGGTTCTCTGAGACACAAGGCTCAGCATGAAGTGAGCCAAGGAGGCTGAGTCAGAACCTCAAGCCACCCTTACCTAAGCTCTGAACTCATAGGGAACATCATCATGCCCTTCTCAACTTGGGAGTCCTCACTGGGAACCCTGACTGGGATGGCGGTAACATCGACATAAGGGGATTATCAGGAGAAAACAGGGTCAGTTGAAAACAAGGTCAGACACAAGAGCAGATGGTGAGTTATGCAGTACCCTGCGCTGCAGAAAAAGAGCAGGGACCTGGGGCTGCTTGGGCTTGAGGTCCTTCTGAGAGGATGGGGGAAGGATGTGTAGATACAGCCAATGCAGTCCAGGTAGTAAAACTCACGTCTTCCTCAGGCTACTTGTCTCAGGAGGGTTTCCTTTCCACATGTAAAGTCGTTTTCATTTTTAGCAAAAGGACTTTTCAGAGCTACCATGTTCAACGTGTCTGTAGTTCCTCAGAACTACAGAAGTATGTTTTGGAGGGTCCCTTCTGGTCTCCTGCCGTCATATTTTGGGATTTCGTGTCCTGAGTGTCATAGTACATGCACTACACTTGGAGGAAGAGAGAATGAGATGCTGTCATCGGGTTCTCACAGGGGGTCTGTGATCTCCCAAGCACTGGTGAACGAAGGGTCTGCTTGTGTTTTCTGTTTGCTTCAGGGTAGTGGTAGAAAGGAGATGAATGACAGCTCTGGGAACTTGAGCATCACGTGTTCTCCTTAAGCCAATCTTCTAGGAAATGTATTTTGTTTTAAATAAAAGTAACAGTGTGCTCCACAAATAGGATTTTTTTTATTATTTTTGAAACAGAGCCCTTCTATGTAGCCCTGGCTGGCTGGCTGTCCTGGAACTCTGTAGGTAGACCAGGCTGGCTTCAAACTCATAGAAATCTGCCACCACCCCCGGCCAGAATAGTTTCTTTTTCCTGTATTGTAGTCAACATAAATGGCATTGACTGATCTTCATCCTTGAATGCATTTATCCACTGAAATGTTATTAAGTATCTACTGTGTCCAGAGCCCAAAGTGGGGCTGGCTTGGAAAATACAAGGATTCATTGTTAGGCATGCCTGTTAATGGTTGACCTCCTTCCTAGTTTAATAGGATTCATCCCCTTAAAAAAAACAAAACAACAACAAGAAAAACCCAATTTCCTTCTGCCCATTTTTTTCTGCTCCATAATTTTAATGACTTTAATAATCTGGCGTCATGCATTTTTATGAATCAGCAGGAACTCTGGGTGATCTGAAGTACAGAGTCAGATGGGGACCCCAGAGCTCCATTCTGACCAGTCTAGCCAGTTGATGAGTACCAGGTTCTCAAAAATAAGGTGGGGAGTGATGGAAGAAGACATGTGGCATCAATCTCTGGATTCCATATACAGGGGCACCCCCCAGACACACACCAGAAAAAAAAAAAAAGATGTATATGAGGTCACAGAGTGCTTAGTGTAGAGAAAATAGGAGGTAAAGTGATTTTTTTTCTCTTGGATCCCCTGTCACAGGCTCAAAGAGAAGGACTGGGAATCAAACCAGTGGAAGGGTTTAGGTGACAAGGTTTCAAGTGTGTTTGAAGGTGTACAGGACAACTGCAGCAGGTTCATATGTTTATCACACATGTGTCACAGCTGTCAGGATTCACAGACACTGGCTGCATCTCTCGCACTCTTTTTTTTTTTTTTTTAAGACGGGTTTCTCTGTGGCTTTGGAGGCTGTCCTGGAACTAACTCTTGTAGACCAGGCTGGTCTCAAACTCACAGAGATCCGCATGCCTGTGCCTCCCAGAGTGCTGGGATTAAAAGCGTGTGCCACCACCCGGCCTCTCACACTCTTTACCAAAGTAGTTTAAAACTTCCAAAGTAGATCTGAGGACCTGCCAGCTGTAGACATATTCATAACGAAGAGGCTTCTCAGGCCCTCAGGCCCTTCCCTGTCCTCTTGATTCAGAAGCTGTGATTTAGGATCCTCAGGTATGCCTGGGCATAGTGGTTCAAGTCAGTAATCCTGGCACTTGGAAGAGGAAGGAGTATGAGTTTGAGGCCAGCCTGGTCTACATAGTGAGTTCCAGGACAGCCAGGGACTACATGGAGAGACCCTGTCTCAAAACAAAACAAAATGGAAGAGCAAAAGAAAGAAGCAAAAAACAGGACTAGGAGACAGCTGGCATTTGCTGTATAAGTGTAAGGACTGTCATTCAGAAACCCAGAGCCCACACAGAAATCAGGTGGGTGTGGCAGCCGGCCCTTAATCTCCACACAGGAGGCAGAGTTAGCTCATGTTAAGATGCAAACAAGGAGTCCTAGCTGCTCTCTCCATCATCGCCAACGCTTGTCTGTGTTCACTTACAGCTATATCCCACAATACTCCTAATTTGCCTTTCTCTGAGACCTAATGAACATCTTAGGTGACTGACAGCCACTTAGATAAAATCTTGTGAGATCTGCTTTTTTATGTTGCTTTTGTGCTTTTATTTCTTAGTGATTTGTACAAACTCTTTACTTATTCTGAAACGAATCTTTTGTGAATGTGCTGCAATTATGTTCTCTTAGTCTGTGGTTCTTCCTTCCCTCTTCCCTTCCTTTTTCTCTCCCTCCCTCCCTTGCCCCCTTTTGTGTGTGTGTGTGTGTGTGTGTGTGTGTGTGTGTGTGTGTGTGTGTGTGTGTGTGTGTATGTGTGTGTGTATAATTGGTAAAAGTCTCCATAGTATTTCTCTGGAAGTTTGACATCTGTAACAGGAGTTACATATATTGTTCCATTCTTTGTAGTAAAGCTAGCATTGTACTCCTAATGTAACAATGCTGACACTGACCTCCTGATTATCCAGTCTTCATCTTCCAGGTGTCCAGCTTGTAGGCCTGTGCCCCCATACTCAGCCTCTTTTCTTGAACATGTGGGTAAGGCTGTGCAGTTCCTGTAATCACTGCTTTGTGTCCTGTAGGTTCTGATTTCTCATATCTTCATCTAAGCACTCAGAATTTCCGTTGTGATTTCCTCTGTGACTCTGGGTTATAACCAATTTAGGATGAGTCAGGTGGGGTTGTTAAGATAGTGTAGTTTGGCCGGGCGTTGGTGGCGCACGCCTTTAATCCCAGCACGCGGGAGGCAGAGGCAGGCGGATCTCTGTGAGTTAGAGGCCAGCCTGGTCTCCAGAGCGAGTGCCAGGATAGGCTCCAAACCTACTCAGAGAAACCCTGTCTTGAAAAACCTAAAAAAAAAAAAAAAAAAGTGTAGTTTTTACTATAAATTCTTAGTGATAAAATATTAATGATAAAACAGTGCAAATGCAATATTTTTGTTGGTTAATGGAAATATAAGTTCATTAATATGTGACTAAAATGGAATGTTTTTAATATTAGATAATTTGTTTTTTTTAATTTTATTTTTTATTTTTTGTGATTAATTTTTTTTAGTTAAAATTAGGAACAAGCTTGCTTCACATGTCAACCTCTTCTCCCCCCCCCCCCCGATAATTTTGTTTCGTTTTGTTTTGTTTTTTGTTTTTTCGAGACAGGGTTTCTCTGTGTAGCTGTGGAGCCTATCCTGGCACTCGCTCTGGAGACCAGGCTGGCCTCGAACTCACAGAGATCTGCCTGCCTCTGCCTCCTGAGTGCTGGGATTAAAGGCGTGCACCACCAATGACCTGCTGATAATTTGGTTTTATGTTAATTGCATGTTTATTAGCTTTGGCTGTTTTTACGTAATATTTTGATTTGGGGTTTTTTTTAGACTTATTTTATGTATGTGAATGTTTTGTCTACATGTACGTATGTGCCACACATGTGTGACTGGTACCCACACAAGTCAGAAGAGCATATCAGATCACATAGAACTGGAGTTATAGATGACTGTGAGCTGTTATGTGGGTGCTGGAAACTGAACCTGGGTCCTCTGCAAGAGCAGTTAGTGCTCTTAACTGCTGAGCCATCTCTCCAGCCCCCAATATTTTAGTTTTACTAATCCATTTGTATAAAATATTTATATATTAAAAACTTAATTTGTGGCTGCAAAAGTAAAAAAAGGAAAATGTAAAAGAGAAAGCACACTGTTTCTAAGTTCTAAGAAACACAGTTTTTCTACTTTTCTTCCTGTTACTGATTTTAATTCTAATTATGGTCACAGAACATATTCTGAGTGGTCTTCGTCTGTCAGTAAAGGATTGCTTTGAGATTCACCGTTTTGGTCAATTTTGCCAAATCCTTCCCATGTGTTTGGAAAAAATACCAGTTTTACCATTGTTAGGAATGTGTTGTGTTTGTTGATTAAGTCAAGCTTGACAGTTGATCAGATCTACATCCTTGATGCTCTGTTTTTGTCTGTTTTATAGCTAACGTGAAAGTTTTGTTGAAGTGTTGAAGTCTCCGTTGGTTGTAACATCTGTAATATTTTAAATCCAGTCAAGTCAGAGTTTTGTTTATTTTTTGTTTTTGTTTTTTTTTTGTTGTTGTTGTTTTTTCCAGACAGGGTTTCTCTGTAGCTTTGGAGCCTATCCTGGAACTCGCTCTGTAGACCAGGCTGGTCTTGAACGCACAGAGATCCTCCTGCCTCTGCCTCCCGAGTGCTGGGATTAAAGGCATGTGTCACCACCCCCAGGCTCCAGTCAGGTTTTTGCCTTTTAGATTTTGAAGAGATGTTAATTGGAGTCATAATATTAAAAATCACTGTATCTTCCTACTGAAGAAATCAGGTTATGTACATATACATCTTTCCCTTCCTTGTACTCAAGAGAACACAGTTTATAAATCTACCCTTGTATAATTATTTTGATTTGCTCTTAAACTCTTTACTAGAAATTTAAAAACTATTAATTGGAAGATTATTCCCCCATTAACTTTAACATAAAAACTGTATTATATTCTATCAAATCCAAGATACCCAGACAATTTTTTTCTGATAGCAAAATTTATGTTATTTGACAAAAGCAAGATGCTTCATTTAATATTACTTTTGTGGTGCTAAAAATTAAGTTCAGGGCCTCACACACACTAGACAGACACTCTGCCATTGACATTCATCCCTGGTTTTGGAACAGGATGGTGGAATATGTTTTTCAAACAAAGCAGAAAACACTGTGGGAAATAAACGTGTCCTGTTATTGGAGTATGAATTAGGATGGCCTGTTGGGGGCAATGAGTCAATATCAATTTGTTCCACTATTTTTTTCCCTTGGTCTTTTGAGACATGGTCTCAATACGTAGTTCTGGCTGTCTAGGAACTCACTGTGTAGACCTGTCTGGTCTCAAACTCAGAGATCCCCCCCCCTCTCTCTCTTGTGCTGAGATTAAAGGTGTGGGCTACCATGCCTGGTTTGCCTCCACAAATTTTAATAAAACGTGTCATACATATTGAAAAATTGTGAAGTTAGGCAGTTATATTCTACGGTTCTGAATATTTTTTGATTCTTCATATCTATCCATCCTAGCATGTATGAGAGAGACCCTGGGTTCTTATGTATGCTTAAACATTTCATCATATATAAAGTTCAAATTTTATTTATATCTTTCTTTCTATTCAGGGGGTGATTTGAGACAGGTTTCTCTGTGTGGCCCAGGCTTTTCCAGATCAAGTTAATCTCAAACTCAGAGATCCACCTGCCTCTGCCTCTGCCTTGAATGCTGGAAAGGGTGCACCACCACTCCTGGCCTTTGTTGTTGTTGTTGTTGTTTTAGACAGGGTCTCACTATGTGGAGTAGGCTGACCTTGAACTACATAGCACATAGCAATCTGCTTGCCTCTGACCCCTGCTGGGATTAAAGGTGTGCACACCATGCTGAGCTGTCTGGAGTTCTTTTCTTTTTCTTTTTTTTCTTTTTTAAAGATTTGTGTATTTATTATGTATACAGCGTTCTGCCTGCATGTATGCCTGCAGGCCAGAAGAAGGCACCAGATCCCGTTACAGATGGTTGTGAGCCACCATATGGTTGCTGGGAATTGAACTCAGGACCTCTGGAAGAGCAGCCAGTGCTCTTAACCTCTGAGTCGTCTCTCCAGTCCTGTCTGGAGTTCTTTTAAGGCCCTTAGGTTTCCTTTACTGAGCATGAATGATGAGCCGAGGGCCACCCTCTCATGTGCTGTTCGCCTCAGTTCCTTCCTTTTTGACTCCCGACTGGTGGAGTTCCTCCGTGTGAACAGTTACCTCATTCACTCCCCCACTGATGCCGTTTGGCTTGTTTCCAGTTTAGGGTTGTTGAGGAGCAAAACTCTATTAAACCTTCTTAGAAGGTATCTTTGAAGACACTGTGTTTACTCTTGGGTCCCTTGAAGGGGTGTAGACCTTCTCTGGGGGCTCTGGATCCCTGTTAAGTTAGGTGTGGGTCACAGTATGGGCCACGTGACTGGTGTGAAAAATCACAAAGCAGGAAGTGTAAGTAAGCATGTGGGTAGTGCTCCTCAGAGGATGTCTTCCCTGGGACTGCAGCAGCTTGGTTTAGGATGGGGACCAGCAGCCCTGGGTCAGACACCCCCACATCCATTCTCTCTCCACGGGAAAGGCGTCCGTGGAGGTGATATTGATGCCATAGAACCTGATGGATCGATGGCAGGTACAGGTACAGCTACGGTCTCAACAACGTGCCTCTTTATCAGATGTTTCTCTTTTGTTCACAGACCTGATGCCACTGGGAGCCTTCAATGTGGATGTGGCCTGGCCCTGGGTCACAGCACTTAAACCAGGTGCACCTTCTGTGCTCAGCTCCTTTCTGCATCACGACCCCAGCACCAACCAGACCTGGTGAGTGTGGAACGATGAGGACATCTTGGGTGACCCCCCAAGATGCCTGAGGTGCACCCCAGAGAAGGCTGTGACATCCCACCCCATAGCCTGGGCAGCACAGCTTTCACTTTGTGAATGACACACAGCCAAAGACAGAAAGAGAGGTGGCGGCTGTGATCCCCAAACCAACCTGCTGAACTCACAGAGCCCCTGTTTTCTGCTCCTTCTGTTTCCCTTTCGCTGGTTAGGGAAGGGGACCTTGATACTTTAAAATGAAGTTCACTAAGGCTCTTTTCTGACTTAAAAGAGTTACATGTGCTCAACATAGGAAAGTTGGAGGGTGACAATAAGTAAATAAATAATTGAAGGAAAAATGGAAACTATGAGGGTCAGCCATAGAGGTTAAGAGTTCATCATTCTGGGGGTTATGGCTCAGAGGCACCTCACTTTATCCTCTGAGAAAGTTCAGTGAGGTGCTGAACCCCAAGCCTCAGTTTCTCCCCTCTGACTGGTGATTTCTGGAACTCACAGGGTTGCTGTAGTACTATTTGAGAAAATGGACCCAATGGGTTTTCTTTCTTTTTTTCTTTTCCTTTTCTTTCTTTCTTTTTGAGACAGGGTTTCTCTGTATTTGCGCCTGTCCTGGAACTCACTCTGTAGACCAGGCTGGCCTTGAACTCCCAAGTGCTGGCATTAAAGGCATGCGTCACCAACGTCCAGCCCCAAAGGGCTTTCTTTACATGGGTTCTGGCCAAATTGAGTTATGAAAACATTGCCTCGTGTCTTGAAAATATCCTTTGTGTCCATCCCTGACTGAGAAGCACTGTCAGATCTGAGAGCGCCGTGCTGGTGAGGATGAGGTAAAACAGGAATGTGTGGGAGTGTGTTGGCATTGCTGCCTTGGAGATTCAGTGTGGTCATGTCTGGTAGGCCGAGAATGCACAATGGCCTTTGGCTCAGCAGTTACATCCCAGGTACCAGCTCTAGAGAGACACATAGGCCCATGCAAAAGAAAAAACAAATGTGGTGCTTAGGATTGAACCCAGGATCTTACATATTCTAAACACACACTCCACCCCAGGACCCCTGCCCCAGGCATATAGTTGGAGTGTTGGTGTGTGTGTATGTGATGTTGAAAACTGAATGCAAGGCCTCAAGAATGTTAAGTCACTACTACGGAGCTTTGCTCCTAGCCCTGACACGAAGACATTGACAGTGGCCATGCTTTTTCCATGAAAGACCAGAAAAATAAGGTGTGATTGCATGAAATCGAAAGCAGGTCAAATCAGTGAAACTAGCATTGTGTTCAGCCTGGAAATGTGAAATGAGAAGGCAGGTTATTATACACTCCAAATACCAATGGAGCACCTACTGTGTGCTAAGCCCCTCCACTGTGTGCTAGGCCCTGGGAATGGAGCAGTGAGCAAAACAGACAATGCCCCTCCCTCCACGCCCCAGTCCCTTTTGGTTTAGGTAGCCTGCATGATGGTCAGTGCCATATCAGGTCAAATATGTCTTCTACAGATAGGGTCATGCAAATCACTGATGCAGGAGCAGATACAGGAGAAACTGTGCGTGAAGTCCTATCTGTGGCTCATTTCAATTTCCTGTTGTTACTAGAGCAGCTTTTATAGTTGAGTTGGTTTAAATTAGGTTCTTTGCATTTATTTGTTTGTTTGTTTATTTTTGTTATTCTTTTCTCATGTTCTGGGGATTGAACCCAGAACCTCTTACACCACTAATAAGCAACCACTCTCCACCAATAAGCAACGCGTTGGGGCTGGAGAGATGGCTCAGAGGTTAAGAGCACCGACTGCTCTTCCAGAGGTCCTGCGTTCAACTCCCAGCAAACATATGGTGGCTCACAACCATCCATTATGAGATCTGGTGCCCTCTTCTGGTGTGCAGATATACATGAAAGCAGAATGTATACATAAGAAGTAAATAAACTCTTTAAAAAAAGTAAGCAATGCATCCTATAAGCAATATTGCTTCATAGTCAGGACCCAGTTTTGGTTCTTGGGTTGTATATTGTGTCTTTTAATTTAATCTAAAACAATCAATCCTCCTTCCACCCAACCCCTTCCACCCCCCTTTTTTGGGGAGGAGGACTTTGAGACAAGGTCACACATAGCTCAGGCTAACCTAAAACTTCTGATTCTACTGTCTCTACCTCCGAAGTTCTGGGATGTACCACCTTGGTTAACCTCTACTGTTTTGTTTTGGTTTGTTTTGAGCCAGTCCTTCTATGTAGACCAGACTGGCCTCAAACTCAAAGAGATCCTGTTGCATCTGCCTTCCTAGTTTTGGGATGGCTGTGTGTCACCATGCCCAGCCTGCTACCACTTTTCCCCCATGAAAATAGGGCTTGTTTCTGTGCTCGCTCTACCACAGAGCCAAGTTTAAGCCCAGCCTCCAGCCGATGCTCTCCATGATCCACCTCATCTGTTTTGTTTCTCTTTTTAATTATATTTTATTTTGTGGGAGAGCACATGCCAGTACATGTGTGTGGAGAGCAGAGGACAGTTTGCAAGAGTCTGTTCTCTCTGTCCACCATGTGGGTCCTGGGGTCATCAGGCTTGGCAATAGGTGTCTTTATCTTGACATTGACAGTCTGTTTTATTTTTTTTTAGAACAAAGGTTGGGGATGGGTAGCTGGAGAGATGGCTCAGTTCTTAAGAGTGTTTAATTCTCTTCTGGAGGACTGGAGTTCAATTCCCAGCACCCATGTCAGGTGACTCACAACCGCCTGTAACTTCAATACTAAGGGAACCAATACTCTTTTCTGGTTTCTGAGGTGACTCGAGCACTCTCTTCTCTCTCTCCCTCTCCCTCTCTCTCTCTCTCTCTCTCTCTCTCTCTCTCTCTCTCACACACACACACACACACACACACACACACACACACACTGCACACACACACGCATACAAACACCATCACCACCACCACCACACAAATAAACAAAGTCAATAATAATAATCTTTTAAAAATAATTTGGAGGGGTGATGCTGGGAATTAAACCCAGGGTCTCACGTATGCTAAGGAGGCTCTCTGGGAGTTCTCTTTATACCTGCCTGCCTGTGAAAGTGAGCCCAGGGTTGCAGCAGGCTTTGAGCAGAGCCAGACAAGAGCTCCTGGCTGAACAGAGCTGCTCTGCCTTGTGGGGAGTGCATGGGGATTAGCATTAGTAGTCCTCCTCTCAGCCTTGGAAGTGGGCCCTGGCCACACCCACAAAGCAGGCTCAGACCCCTTTGTGAACCCTGAGTTTCTCATCGATAAAGTGAAAGGACTTAATATCACTTTTTATATTGTCAGTGATAGATTTCTTTTGCTTATAGCCACACACTTTTTTGTTTTGTTTTGTTTTGTTTTGTTTTGCTTTTACAAGTCAGGGTTTCTCTGTGTAGCTTTGTAGACCAGGCTCACCTCGAACTCAAGAAATCGGCCTGCCTTTTCCTCCCAAGTGCTGGGATTAAAGGCGTGGGCCACCACTAGCCACACACTCTTAACTGAAATATCAGTATTAAAGTCCAAAATAGCAGGTGTCTATTGACATGAATGGCTTGTAAGTCATAAAATCTTCATTGGTGGAGTGGTGTTCATCAGTAGACTTAAGTGGTTAGGACAGGTTCATTTCATGTATTCAACAACTATTTATACAGCATCTGTTCAGTGTCAGACGAAACAGAGAGGGAGCCAGGGTGGTGCACACGCCTTGAGTCCCGGCACTCAAGCAGAGGCAGGCTGAGCTCTGTGAGTTTGAGGCCAGCCTGGTCTACAGAGTAAATTCCAGGCTATCTAGGGCTACATAATGAGACCCTGTCTCCCACATCTCCCAAAAGAGAGTGAGATGTGGCTCCTGTCCTTGACAGCTGCTGGGCTCATGAGGGACGCAGACAACTCTCACAATAATAACACTAACAGCTAGGGTGGGAGCCTCTGGTGCTCATAGGAACCTGAAAAAAGGCTATCTTCAGTGTCCGTGCCAGGACTTGGGGTTGATCAAAGTTAGCATAAGGGTTGAAAGAAAAGAGTCCAGGCAGAGAGAAGAGCTTGGCTAAAAGCCTGGAGGCTATGCTGAGCAAGGGAGGTGGCTAAGAGAATGCCCAGTGGCTGATACTGAGAGCCGTGAAGAGTAAGACAGGAGAGGTGGGCTGTACCTCATCACTATCTCATGGACGGTCTAGAAGAGATAGAAGGGTTTGAGGCAGGAACAGTGAGAATGTTGTCAAAAGATTTTGGCTTTAGGGATGTTGTGCCCAAAGTCTGGACCCCCAAAATGAAAGGTTCAGGTTTTAATGCTGATCGGCTCTACCTCTTTAAGAGACAGATCCTGCCTCCTGACAACAGTCAGGGCACGCACAGGGGCATAGGGACGAGCCATCACCACATCACCCACCACGCATTTACAGCCTGCATGAGGACTCTGGGCATGCGTGGAACCTCAGTGTGCATGCATGCAGTCTTCCCTTTAAAAGTTCCAACTTCCCTGCTTCGCTCTCTCTCTGCTTCTTCTTCGCTCTGCTCTTCTCCCACCTGTGCGCTTTCTCTGCCTCTCTATGGCAACCGGCCATGGTGGTCAGCCATTTCCCCTTTTCTCTTCTCCTTTAGTCTCCCTACCCTGCCGGGCTTATAATAAACTAGTCTATATGTTTAATATGTATCATCTTGTGCCTCCTCTTTTTCTTTATATCTAATTTAAACAAAAACATAACACAAAACCACCAAGAGAACAGATCTGATGACCTTGGGTCCACCGTCTGACACGGCAGGTGGAGTAGGAGGGACCCTACTGCAGTGAGGCAGGGCATATATTTGAGGTAGATTTGAGGTGTCTGGGGGTCTGCTAGTAACAGTCTCAGAACAGGTTCCTGGGCTGGGGGACCCTGTCCTGAGTTGATTGGTCAGCAGCAGAAAGGTTGCTATGCCTGGAGGCTGTCCCAGGACAGTTGCTACAGCCTGCACTCCTCTGTTATCAGTAAAGTGCAGGCAAAGCCTTTGAGCTAACTTCTGATTAGTTCCTTACCACATGGAGGGGATCTGGTAGTTTCTTCCCAGTAATTAGGGCAAGGTCTGGCAAGGAGTGGGGGGTTCAGCACATCCTGCTGAGTCAGGAGTCTTTTCTGTAGCCTGACATGGCTGCCAAAGCATGGGGAAGGGTGAGGGTCTGGGTCCTTCAAGAAAGATGAATTGGAAGTTGATGTTTGGGCCAGGTGTAGTGGTGTTGAAGGAACCAGCTTCCTTTTGGCAGCCATAACAGCCGAACACGTGCTTGCCATAAACCTGCCTTGGTCACGTAGAGGTCAGATGCCTGTCTCGTGACAAGGAACCAATCAGAAGTTAGCTGGTGGCGCTATGCTTTACGACCCTGGGTGTGCTTTACAGACAAGCTCACAGCAATGACGTAGAGAGCATAGCAACCACCCTGGGAGGGCCTATGAGCCATAACAACCAGTTGACCAATCAACACAGGGCAAGCCCTCCAAGCCTGGAGGCACACCAATCGTAAGCCTGTGCGTACCCCTAGACACTCCCCTTACGCTGCCCTATAAGATCTTTTGGGAGCCCGTAGGAGCCGTCTTTTCTAGCCATCCGCCATGGCGGGTGGGTGAAAGACCCGAGCTAACATGGGGTTAGCTCGTTAAATTACAATAAAGCCTCGTGCAGTTTGCAGCAAGCTCTCGAATCCGCCTGGTGATTGGGGTGACCGCGAACCTGGCCTGGGACACCGGATACTTGAGTTTTCGGGAGTCTAACAGTGTGTGCCTTTAGTCTCAGCACTTGGGAAGTAGAGGCAGGCAGATCTCTGTGAATTCAAGGCCAGCCTGGTCTATATAGCAAGCTCCACGCTCGCTGGAATTGTATGGTGAGATTCTGTCTCAAAAAAACAAAACAAAAAAATTGACATTTATTGGTTTTGTTTTGGTAATTTTTTTTGTTTTGGTAATTTGTATTGGCATAAATCATATACAGAAGCTCACACATCATAAATGTACAGCTCAATGTATGTTCACAGGGCCGATGGTGAGCATGTGGGCATTTTCCCTGGCGCTTCTACTCCACAGACAGGTATATTTATTTGATCAGGCCTATAAAGGGGAGGTTGAGTTTGCATTTTGTTTTCCAAACTTTGCACTACATAAATGATTTCTGGTTATCTGTGACCGTCTCTACCTTCTACCTTCTCCTTCACTTTCTACCTCTCCACTACCACCTTCTACCACTACCCCAGTGGGTCCCTTACCTGGCCTAGGCTCACAGACTTAATTCCCCCTCCCTTAGAGGCCCAAGGGCCAAGGTAGATGGGGAGAGAGTATTTTCATTTAAAGCCATTGATGCCTAGAGTGTTGGGAGCTGTGGAGAGATTGAGAACATCTCCCAGAACACCTGCTAAGCAGGGGTGTGGGGGGGTGGATAGTGGTGTGGGGGGCATAGGGGGTTTGCAATGTCAGCAGGAGGATGTGGTGGAGACAATTTTGGGTTTCTGGGCCTGCTGCAGGAGGCAGGAAATGAGCCAATTGACTGGCCCAGCTCGCCCTAGAGAGAGAGGAACAGGTTGCTATCCACTCCCACCCATCCCCACAGTGAAGGGTAACGTGTCCCTCTTAACTCTGTCGTGCTTTCTAATGTAAGGTAGATAAGTAAGACAGCCAGCATCTTAGGCTGGGACTGCTGCAGGAGGGTGGAGAAGGATGTAAGCAGGTCTCTCCCCCCGGAGGATTTGGGGGTGCCTCTGGGAAGAGGGACCATTAGAGCTGAGAGAAGGCAGGAGATGGATGAGATATCCTGGGGTTGCACCCAGACCAGAGTGGAATAGGGAACGAGGGGCTGTCAGCACATGGCCGGTCCTCTGTCAGAGCTGGTCAGGCTGTGTTTAGCTGGTTTGCTAATCACCGAGTCAGCAAACCTGGGGGCCGCCAGCACAAAAGGGATGGGAACAGCACAGACTGGGCCTCAGGCCACAGAACTGCACACTTGGAATATGACTGGCCATCTTGGGGTGTGTGGTGTACAGTCTGCAGAGCTGCACCTGGTGGTCTCTTAGGGCCTCGTAGCCAAGGTGGGAACGAAGGCTGGGGATGGGAGTGGGAATCTGGGAGTTAGGGGCTACTGGAGACTTGTAGGGGCTTGGGTTGTATCTTCGTTTCGGAAGGTTTCTGTGGAGCTGGTGTCTGGGAAGGTTGTTCTGCAGGAGAAGCAGTAAAAGGCCCCAGAGGTGGAGGAAACAGCCTGGGCAAAGGGCTGAGGGTGGGGAGAGCCATGCTGTCCCAGGGGGTCGGGGAGGGAGTGTGGTTGCCAGCACACCTACCATTGGGAGCAGGAGGGGAGGTGCTGGGCCAGGGGTCAAGACAGACTGGGGAGAGAGGTGGAGTTATTGAGCAGCATCCTGATTTGGGGACTCAGGCACACCTTGGTCTTCTACCCCTCTGTCCACTCCCCCCATCAACGCCTCAGCTGTTACCTGTACTGTCATGTAAGTCATTCAGCAAATGTTTACTGAGCCCCTACACTGTGCGAGGCAATGTTCTAGGCCTTGGGAATTTCGTGATGGACAAGGTAGACAAGACTGTGGGGCACTCAGTGGAGGAGACAGGTAAGTAGGTAAATAAGGAAGCAAGCTACTCTCTGGTGGTAACAAGTTCTGAGCAGGAAGTCATGAGAAGCAGGGTTACTAGAGTGTGAGGTGGGGCTTTAGAGAAAGCAATATGAGTGGGTGACAGTTAAGCAAGGTACAGAGATGGGAATGAACCCAGTTTCAGGGAGTGAGGGGCCAGGGTTCCAGGCAGAAAGGACAGCCCAGCCAGAGAGCCGGAGGCAGGAAAGGTAAAGGCCACAGCACACACCTGCAGAGATTTTTCTGGGGAGCCGGGCAGGTTGGAGAGGGAGAGTTGGGGTCAGATCCTGCCTGGGCTATGGGCTGTGTGGAGGGGTTTAAAAACAAAAAGGGTTAGGGAGTGGGTCAGTGGCAGAGCTCTTGCCTGGCATGCACAAGGCCGTGGGTTCAATCTTCAGCACCGCCAAAAAGGAAAAAGAAAGATATCTGGTCCTTATTCTAAGTTGGGTGTGGTAGTCACACTACTTTAATCCTACTCAGGAGGCAGAGACAGGCGGATCTCTGTGTTTGAAGCCAGTCTGGTCTACAGAGTGAGTTCTAGGACAGCCAGAGCTACACAAAGTGGCCCTGTCTCAAAAAAAAAAAAAAAAAAAAAAAAAAGTGTTTATGGTAAGAGCTGAGGAAGTGGAGACAGCACCCCAGGTCTGTCTCTCCTCTGCTAATTTGTCCTCCTGCCCACCACAGACACATCATGACCTTTCAAAAACACAGGCTGATCATGTGCTTCCGCTTTACAAAGCCCCCCATAGCTTCCTGTCACCACCACGAAGTCCTTGGACTTAACTCACTGTTACCAAGGCAACCTTCAGATCCCCTTCCCCACCACTCTGCTTCCAGCCCCATCTAGAGATGCTCACCCATCCTCTGTCCCAGACCAGCCAAACCCCAGGCCTCCCCCAAGCAATGTGGACACCTCTGCCATCTTCTTGGACTTGGGTTGGGGGACAAGAGTTTTCCAGCAGGATTGACATCTGCTCAGCCTGTCTTCATGAGGTCCCCCAAAACGCTAGTTCTTAGTCAGGAAATGTTAAGGTCAGATGGGTCAAATGCTGTAGTCAGCTTTGCCCCTCCAGGGACAGCAGTGTGACTGGTGACTTCCTGGTTCACCCATTCTATCCTACTGACTTTTCTAACCACCTGATGGGCAGGCAGACAGGGGTTACAGGCAGACAGGGTTACAGGCAGTCAGGGGTTACAGGCTGACAGGTGTTACAGGCAGTTAGGGGTTACCTTAACTGTTTTCCTGCTTGGAGCCCTGTAGAAGTAGAGGCTGAGTAAGCACCTTCTTAGTAAGGCTGAGTTTGGAGGCCTGGGCTAGAGAGCTGTCTGTCTTTCTCAGGTCTGGGCCTCCTCCTCAGGCAGGAATAGAAAGATGGAACCTAGACAGGCAGGGAGAGGAAAGGAGCCCTCAGCTAGCCTGTCTTTGCTGTCTGCCCTCCCATCCAGCCTCCTGGTCACCAGGCACAGCACCAAGAAGACTTCAGCACCCCTGCATCGATGTGCCATATCCATCATTCCAGATGAAATTGCTTGCCACCCAGTAGGTAAGCCAACTCCACCTCCTCAGGATACCTTCCTAGGAATCTCATATATCTCAGCCCAAAACATTCCAAATTACCTGCCTGAGGTAGCCCTACCACCCCTGGCCTCCAGCCACACAGTGAGCTTCTCTCCCCAATGCCCAACCCATGCCACCCTCCCATGTGCCTCTCCTGATACAATCCTAATGACGAATCTGGAGCCACTACTCACTGACTGGTTGCCGTGTGCCTCTGTTAAGTAATATAGTCACATTTTCATGTGTCTCTGTGTGTGTTCACATGTAGGTGGGCATGCATATGTGCTGAGGTTTGAGGCTGATTTTGGGAATCTTCCTGGACCCCTCTCCCCATATATGCATTCAGGTCTAAGTCTAGCAGCCAGCCCCAGCCTACTGAAGCCTACTGCCCCCAACACACACACACACACACACACACACACACACACACACACACACACACACACACACCCCAAATGTCCCTTGAGAAGCCCCAGGTGGCAGTCATTTCTGACTCCCCATCCCTGGTATCAAGGCTGGGCACCAGAGTCTTTGTTGAGATGGTAAATGAGGCTGGACAGGGAATGAATCCTGGCATGCTCAAGCTACTCTGGTCTGTGGCGCCCCCCAACCCGTGTCCAGAGGCTGATGACATCAGCAGCCCTGTGCCTCCCAGAATCCTTTCAACCTTCCTCGCTTAACTGTTTCAGAAAATATCTCTATGCCAAAGGGCAGTTACAAAGGAGTGACAGTGGTCCGGAACCACCATGGTATTTTGGTGAGTACACAGGCAGGAGGACCAAAGAGCCTTGGGAAGGCTGGTGTTGGCCCCTGTGGGTGGTGATGGTATCGCCAATCCTGTTGCTATGCTGCCATCTATCTGTGGTCTGACCATCTACACAGATGCCAAGTCTGGCCCAGAGCCTACTGGCTGCATTTTTGACCCTAGCAAGTGACTTCTGACCTGAGGAGGGAGGCCGCTCTTCCTCTGTCCTCTAACTAGTTCAGCCACTGCATTCTGGAATGGGGGAGACAGTGGCTGTTACTAGGGAATATGGGGCTGACTCAGCCTGCCTGCTCCTTCTTTTTGCCTCTCCCCAGGTATGCATTCAGGTACAGGCCCGGCAGCCCAGCAGCCTTAACTCTGAACTCACAGGTGCCTGCAGCCTATTGAGTCCCAGCTTGGACCTCCAAGCCCACGCCTACTTCTCTGACCTTGGTAAGGATTGGAGATTCTCTGGCCTTGGGCAGCCAGAAGGGATCCAGGAAGAAACAATAGCTCACAGCTGAAGCAGACAGACACTAAGACCCAGAATGGGAAAGCAAGCTCAGGGCCTTTGTCAGAGCAGAGCTAAGGATGCCTTGGGGTTAGGTCTAGGTTTCATCTACCTCTGTGTCTTCTCTGTACCTTTTTTTTTTTTTTTTTTTTTTTTTTTTTTTTTTTTTGGTTTTTCAAGACAGGGTTTCTCTGTGGCTTTGGAGGCTGTCCTGGAACTAGCTCTTGTAGACCAGGCTGGTCTCAAACTCACAGAGATCCACCTGCCTCTGCCTCCCGAGTGCTGGGATTAAAAGCGTGCACCACCAACACCCAGCCTCTGTATGTTTCTTAAAGAAAGACTCCTGGATCCAGACCTCCATGTGGAACTTGGTGGCTACTCCAGAAGCAAAGGAGGCAGCTCAGGGGAGAATAAGAAACCAGCCAGAGGACCCCGGGCAGCTGAGGAGGAAGAGGATGAAGAAGAGGAAGCTGGTGAGAAGAGGCAGATCAGGTGCCTCCATAATGAACCCCCAGGCTAATGGCCTCTGGGATCAAGGTGTGTTCAGATCTAGAAAATGGGGCAACAGTGGCTAGGTCCTGAAGATGGGGAACAGTGGCTAGGTCCTATAGGTACGGCAAGCCCCGGCTCTGTCTCACTTTTTTTTTTAAACATTTATTTTGTTTAAATAAATACATTTTAAATAAAAACATTTTATTTTTGTTCACTATGCATGGATGTGGGTGTGCTCATGCACCAAATACACACCTGTATGTATCACAGCACACATGTGTTGGTTAGAGGACAACTTTCAGGAGTTGGTTCTCTCCCTGTACTATGTAAGTTTCAGGGGTCAAACTCAGGTCATCAGGCTGGACAGCAAGCTCCTTCACCAGCTGAGCCATCTCCCTTGCCCTGCTCATCTTAGAAGTGGGGAAACTGAGCCTCCCCCCACCCAATGGGAGTGATTCCCATAGTAGGCAGAACCAGGGTCTAGATCTCTCTTTGCCCTTATGGTAAGAACTCCCGTGTTCAGGAGCTTCTGGGCTTCTTCCCTGAGCTGAACCACAGGGACTGAATGTTTTATGTATGTGTGTGGGGGGTGGGGGTGGGGGTGAGGGGTGCCTTACCAGGCAGAACATGCTGCTCTTCCTCCTGCCCCGAACTGCATACCCATTCCAGACCTGCTCCTCTGTCTTCACCAGGCACAGAGATTGCTATTGTTCTGGATGGCTCAGGAAGCATTGAGCCCGAAGATTTCCAGAGGGCCAAAGATTTCATTTCCAACATGATGAGGAACGTCTATGAGAAGTGCTTTGAGGTGGGCTTCCCTGAGGCCTGAGCTCTCGTTGCCTGTCACTCATCTATGTCTATGTAACTGCCTCAGAACGTCTGCCCTTCAGGGGTTCATAGCTCTTCAGGTGTCTGAGCTGAACTCAGCTGGGTGACTCTTTTGTCAGTTTTGCCCGGAGCTACCATGCGACTGTAAGCATCTGCTTGCTTGACGGGGGAGGGGTGGCCTGAGATGGAGATGGCCCTACTCATTTGTGGTAGTCGTGAATCTCCAGAAGGCCAGCCTACCTTTTCATGCACCAATGCCCCAATACATACATTTGCTAGTTTCCCACTGGTCAAAGAAAGCCACATAGCAGATCTTATAGTCAACATAGAGGGGTCGCCATGGGGTGCGGATTCAGGGAGAAACTACTCTCCTCCATTGGTGCCTGACTAGAAATTATCTTTGCATTAGCATCTCCTTTTGTCCAGGATCAACAGAGTAGATGAGTGGATTCTTCTTGCATTTCCAAGGGAAGCCCCTTCAGGGCAGGAGTGTCTATAGTACAATCTGATGACCCCCTCCACCCCACTTTGCTCTCCAGTGCAGCTTTGCCCTGGTGCAGTACGGTTATGTGATCCAGACTGAGTTTGATCTTCGAGACAGCCAGGACGTTATGGCCTCCCTTGCCAGAGTCCAGAGCATTGTTCAAGTGAAGAATGTCACTAAGACTGCCTCAGCCATGCAGCATGTCTTGTGAGTGGGACTCTACGGCATAGTGTCTGGGTGGAACTGTTGGGGTGGTACTTAGGATGCCAAGAAATGCTGTTACTTCTGACATGAAGATACCCCAAATCTTTGCTTCTTAGGACTTTGTGAGGATTAAATAGCTGAATATATACAATATTTATGATAGTGTCCAGTGCATAAGTACCATAGGAACCAGGCATTGGAGACACATATCTGTAATGCCAGCACTCAGGAGGCTGGACAATTGTGCCTCAAAACCACAAAAGTGAGTTTGAAACTAATCTGACCTACATAGATAGTTCTAGGATAGCCGGGGCTACATAGAGAAACCCTGTCTCAAAAAATCAAACCAAAAAATAAAAAAAAAAAAACAAAAAAACCCCAAAACCCAAACCAAAAAACCCAAAGCAAACAAAAAAATATAAAATATAAATTTTTATAGAAGTGAAATGATCATAAAATAAAAAGTAAGTATTGCCTGAAAACTAGAACTCCAAACTGTGTACACATGAATGGGGCAGACACTGTGCTCTTACTATGGGGAGCAGGTGAGGAGTGAGTGCATCTATGTGGCTTCTGCCTTGCTGTGTGAAGTAAGGTCCAAATCTACCCTTTTTTGTGCCTCTATTCCCCATCTGTGGGCTCCTTAACTCTCCAATTCAAGCAGGTCAGTGAGTAAAAACTTGCCCAGAGCCCAGGCTCTGGAAGATTGTTTTCATTCTTTCTCTGTTAAGAGACAACATCTTCACTCCAAGCCGTGGCTCCAGAAAGAAAGCATCAAAGGTCATGGTGGTGCTTACTGATGGTGACATATTTGGGGACCCTCTCAACCTTACGACTGTCATCAACTCCCCAAAGATGCAGGGTATTGAGCGCTTTGCCATTGGGGTAAGAACCAAGATCTGGGAGGCAACCTCCTGACTCTGGATAGCCTGAGAGGAGCCCGATGGAGGCTTTTGGAAGCAATATATCCAAACCCTCTTATTCATAGACACTCCTCTTCTCCTGGCAACCTGGTCCTCCACACCCCACTCCTTATTGGTTGGGTCCTACAGAAGGCTCATACCGAGGTGGGCGTAGCTCACTGGATGAACAGGATGGGGAAAGCCTGTACAAACTTTCCTAGGGAGACAGTGCTGAGCTGAGTCCTGGTAGCTAACATGAACCACTGGCCTTATGCACAGGGGAGGGTCACCAGGCCCTGTAGGCAGAGGGGTCGGCATACATGAGGATGCCAAGGACAGCCAGGTGTGTCAGGAACACACTGCCAAAAGTGGAGCTTTGTTGGGGGTGAAGGGACAGTAAGCAGGGCAGGAAGGAAGAAGGAAGGAGATGGTGAGGGATCTCTCACTGACTGGGGCCTTCTTCGTACAAGGTGGGCGATGCATTCAAGAAGGCTAAGACTGACAGAGAACTGAAGCTGATTGCCTCCGACCCCAAGGAGACCCACACCTTCAAGGTGACCAACTACATGGCTCTGGATGGGCTGTTGAGCAAGCTGCAACAAAGCATCATCCACATGGAAGGTAAGGGCTCCCATGGGCATTCAGCAGGACACCCTTCCCTAGACCAACTCTCCCTGGCCCTGACCACCTTCCTGAGCCACAGCTGTTAATCTCTAAAATGGCAATGGCACCCCGAGTCCTCCTCACCTCTCTGAAGCTATGAACCCCTACTGAAGCAGTGGTAGATAGGCAGTGAAGACCAGGACATAGTCCCAACAGGAGCTTACAGATGAGGAGACTGAGGCTCTGCAAGAGGATGTAGACTGTCCAGGCCTAGCCAGCCAGTTCTTCCTTAAGCACAACCCAGATCTCGGCTCTCAGCTCAGTGCACCATTCCACCAAATACTCACCCCTTTGGGTGCCTTGCCCAGCTGGCCCCTTCTAGACATGCCTCACCCTGTCCCTTGGCACAGAGTGTCTCACCAGATTCCTTGGCTTCCAGGCACAGTTGGAGATGCCCTTCAATATCAACTTGCACAGACTGGCTTCAGCGCCCAGATCCTGGACAAGGTTTGTGGCCCACTCAACACAGCCAGGATCCCCAAGATGTGGCACCACCAGGCAGTGAGGGGCTCCTGGCTTATAGTTACTCTGTGGGAGTGTCTCTAGAGGATACACTTTAGAAACAGAGAAGCCCATCTACTAGCTTGCCCTATCTGGACCACTGAGCAAAAGAGTGGCGAGTTTATTCTAGGAGGTCACTTTGTGTGCTTAAAGGATTCGGACATTCGCTGTAAGTACTGAGGTTTGGCCTTGGTGGCAAGCCCACTAAGGTGTGTCAGGAAAACATGTAGTTCGTGTGACAGAAGAGGAAGCTGAGAAGGAAGAAGGAATGGAACCACAGACGGAATACCCACTAACTGGGACCCTGTGCAGGCCGGAGCTGAAGTCAGTCACCCCAATGCCATCGGGACCTTTTCTACCTTCACACAACACAGGGGATGAAGTGGGGGCTTATGAGTACCTTATAGTGCTCAACCATACTTTTAAAAATGCTCACTATCTGGGTCCCACGGTGCCTTCTGGAGCTATGGCTACTCAGTGGACTCATGAAAACAGAGCAGAAACCCCGTATTTGCCACCTCTTTGTCCAGGAAGTCTTGCTTCGATGGCCCCTGGATCCCACCCCACCCCCTCACCACTCATTTGATGCTCTCTGGGTCCTCTGCAGGGACAGGTGTTGCTTGGCACTGTGGGAGCCTTTAACTGGTCGGGTGGAGCACTGCTCTATGACACACGGAGTCGTCGTGGCAGCTTCCTAAACCAGACAGCCGAGGACTCCGGGGCTGCACAGTACAGCTATCTCGGTAAGGACAGGGTATGGTGGATGCAGATGGGACGAGGGTGGGGCCTGGAGGTGGCAAGGAGGAGAGGGCTTTAGAGGATAGATAGCAGGAGGGTGAAGTCGAGGCCTGTAGGCTGGATGTGGGTTGAGGGCGGGGCCTGATTGGGGAGGGCGGAACCCGGAGTGCAGTGAAACCTAGCAAATGGATATAGATAGGGTGAGAGTGCGGCCTGGTGGTTGGGTGAGAAAGCGCTGTGTCTGTAGTCCGGGGGAGGGGCTAAAAGTGGGACTTGGAAGCTAACCCAGGGACAAGGTAGTCTGAGACACCGAGGTTGCCTGATGGTGTGTACATTAGGATTCCTCAAGCTATGGTCAATCTCATGGGTCACACGCAACTGGGCGATCAGACCTCAGTTAGGGACTCTGAGATTGAGAATTAAGGAGGGAGACCGGGTGGGCTTGGGCCTCTGTTAATAACAGCTATGAGTTCCCCTCCCCATCCTTCATCCTGGTTATCACATACAGTGCTCTTGTGCCCAAGGAGTGCCATGTACCACACGTGTATGGGGGACACACATGTCACTGTCGGTGGAGAAGTGGGAACACATGACTGGGGAGATGCGTTGAAGGGAGAGACTGGAGGTGGGGAGCAATTGTCTACAGTTACACCCCTCTGACCCCAGGTTATTCAGTGGCAGTGCTGCACATGGTCTTCGGCTTCTCCTACGTGGCAGGAGCTCCAAGGCACAAGATCCGTGGGGCTGTGTTTCAGCTCCAGAAGGAGGACAGAAAGGCCACCTTTGTGCGTCGACTGGAGGGAGAGCAGGTACCTCCTGGAGGAGTCACCTTTCTATCAGTAGAAGCCCCGAGTAGAAGCCCTGGGGAGATGAGTGGGTGTGCCCACCCTGGGAGAGGCTCAGGCCTGAGTACAATTTAGTAGCCCTCATGTCTACTCAGTGGTCTCCCTCTGTGGAGACTCAGTTGTTCACTCCCAACCCCCTATGGCTCCGGAGATCAGACTGATCTGAACCCCCCACTTGGTGATCCAGGCAGAGCATAAGCAGTGGGCCTAGCTGTGGTGAGGGTGGAAAGGGCGTGTCCCCATCCTCAGGAGGGCTGAATTCTTTCTGGGCTGTAGATGGGGTCCTACTTTGGCTCTGAGCTGTGCTCTGTGGATATTGACATGGATGGAACTACGGATTTTTTGCTGGTGGCCGCTCCATTTTACCACATTCGTGGAGAAGAAGGCAGAGTCTATGTGTACCGTGTGCATGAGCAGGTGAGTGTTCAGTGCCATGAGCTTGCCAAGGCTGTGCCTACTCAGGTAGCAGAGGCTTAGATGAGCCCTGGCCTGACATCTATTCAGCAAAAGTGGGCAATGATGGTGGGTGCTCAGGGAGCATAGCTGTCCCTTTCCAGACAGCCAGGGAGCATGGCTGTCTCCCTGTTGCTTACCTGGGTGGTTGTTGGTGGCATCTGTCATAGTTGCCCAGTAGACAGAACGCTTGTCCTGGTCTCCCTGGTTCCTTACAGTAACTATGGGAGTGGCTCTCCCTTTCACATTATTGATGAGGAGTCTAAGATTCAGTGATCTAGTGGTGCTGGGTGTGGGAGAGCTGCAACTGGCCGCTAGGTCTCTCTATCGCTAATATAGCAATGTGTGGGAGTAGAGGGACAGGCTCCAGGTCTTGAACTTCAAGACAGGAAGGTACCGGCTTTACTGTAGGCTCAGATCCCTTGTCTTCTCTCAGCCTTGGACTCCTGCTAGAGAGTGGGAACCAGTGAGGGAGAATGCCCTCCCGGTGGTCCTGGGATGGTTGCCCTGCACACCTTTCTTGGGAACTGAGCTGTTGGTTCACTTTGCAGGATGCTTCCTTCTCCTTGGCACGCACACTGAGTGGGCATCCTGGGCTCACCAACAGTCGATTTGGCTTTGCCATGGCAGCAGTGGGGGATATCAATCAAGATAAATTCACAGATGTGGCCATTGGGGCCCCTCTGGAGGGCTTTGAGGCAGGCGATGGGACCAGCTATGGCAGTGTGTACATCTACAATGGACATTCAGATGGCCTCCGTGCCAGTCCTTCCCAGGTGACTCTACAGGCTCTTTCCTTCTTCTTCTTCTTTGGGGTTCAAACCTCCTACAGATAGAATGAGCAGAGCCCTGAGTCAGGTGGTAGAGAATGCCAGTGAGGGCAGGAAGTCACCAGGGGTAGGGTAGGAGGGTTCCAGAGCAGGCCTCCTCCAAATCCTTCAGGAAAGGAGGCCGGGCGTTGGTGACGCACACCTTTAATCCCAGCACTTGGAAGGCAGAGGCAGGTGGATCTCTGTGAGTTCGAGATCAGCCTGGTCTACAAGAGCTAGTTCCAGGACAGCCTCCAAAGCCACAGAGAAACCCTGTCTCGAAAAAAAAACAAAAAACAAAAAACAAAAAAAGGAAAGGAGAGAGTGAGGCATGGTTTGCTTTCCTGGCCTGTGTCTCCTCCTTTGCCACTGCCAACCATCAACCCACTTCAGGTCCCTCTCTCTGCCTCTTTTGTCTTTGGTTCTTGTCTCCATCCAGCTCCTCCACGCTCTGGCTCCTCCCCTTTCCCTAGCTTCAGGTGCTTCCTAAGCACCCCCCCCCCCAAGCTGGTCCCTAGGCCTCTCACTCTTACTCTTACTCTCAGTCCACAGCACCTTCTTCCAGAAATGGATGCTCCTCTGTGCCCATCTCTCTCTCCTCCTCACCAGATGCCCAGGATAGCCCCCAGCCCTTTGATACCCAATGCATAGCCTGTCAGCCACCACATCATAACGCTTCTAGCTTTGCTACCCCCTCCCCCAACCCATGGCATCAGCTTAGGCCTTCCATCCATCCCTCCCCGGGGCTCCAGCTCCCAGCTTCTAAACTCTGGCCCTGATGAGGTCAGTCTTCCAGAGAGCCTTTCCTGCTGCCCCCACCCCAGCCCACATCAAACCTTACACTCATACCCCCTAACCTCCTTCTACCCCACCTGACCCCTGCACCTGAGCCTTCACTGTTCTCAGAGCACTCTGCTCTTCCCCTTGGCCTCCCCCTTAAGTCCCACCTGTCCTTCGGGTACCCCTTCCCCAAAGACAAAGGACAGGCAGAGAGAGGGCCCTGAAGTGGTTTGATGGTTGGCAGTGGCAACGGAGACAGGCCAGGAAAGCAAAGATACCACTTTCTCAGAGACCATTCATGGCCAGGGTGGGAGGTGGGTCGTGCCGCTGAAGGAGATAGAAAGCAAAGTTACTCTTTCTCCTTCTGCAGCGGATCAGAGCCTCCTCGGTGGCCTTGGGACTCCACTACTTTGGCTTGTCTGTGGCTGGTGGCTTAGATTCCAATGGCGATGGCCTTGCTGACATCACGGTGGGCTCTCGGGACCGGGCAGCTGTGCTCCGGTAGGCGTCTCCCCAGACTTCTTTTGACCGAAGCCCCAGCCCTACTCCTTGTTCTACACCCAGTGGGTCCTGCAGATTCCAAGCACCAAGGGAGGGAGGAAGTGTGGGGGCGGGACACACCTTCTGGGGTCTGCCTGGGTAAGTTTGCTCCTCAGCTCTCAACAGTGTGACTTTGGGTGAGCAACTTCTTATCTGTAATTGGGAATAATGACGGCGAGTGCCTCACAGGGGTGGGAGGAAAACGTGTGAGAAAATATGAAAATACATAGTGCTGGGTGGTAGGGGGCAGCATGCTGTGAATTCCAGCACCGCTGGGTTCTAGCTTCAGGCAATTTTCAGTCCTGTGGTCAGAGCCCCTGTCACCCAGTTCTCTCCAGAGAGTCCCACACCTGTTGTCCAAGTGAACAGGCCTCCAAGTGGAGCACCTGTTCTTCCCACCTTCCATCCCCAGTCTACCCCTCCCCCAGGCTCCTGTTTCAGCAAATGGTCCTATATCGCCCACCTAGAGAATGAGGGTTACATTCTAGAACTGGGCCTGTTGGCATGGGCCTGTAATCCCAGCTACTTGGGAGGCTGGGGCAGGCAAGTCACCAGCTCAAGACCCTCTGGGATATGGAGGACAAAAGCTCTCTGTAGGCTTCCTCTTCCTCCTTCATCCATCACCCTGTCTATAACATACTTATTGACTTCAACTCCAAAACACCTCCCAGCACCGGGGACTGTCATCTCTCTCCAGGCCCATCATGTAGACTTTCCTGTGCTCTTTTGACCTGATCCCTCTGTGCTACTACTCAAAACCCCTCAGTGACCCCTGCCAGAGTAAAACCCGGTTCCTTGCCACCACCTACAAGCTGTCTGTGATTGGCCCTGCCCACCCTCCAATCTTCAGCCTTTGTCACTTTTGACACTCTGTTTCACTCATTATGTTCCAGTCTGTCTGTCCTTTATGTTTTCCAAACAAGCCAACCTCATCCTGGCACAGGTCCTTTTGCACCAGCTGTGTTTTCTGCCTGGAATCCTTCCTCAGACCTTCATATAGCTGGCTTTTTCTTGTTAGTGGCTTTTACTTTCAAGGCCTCCTTATCAGGGAGTATAGTCTGACCACCTGATCTAAGTAGCTTCCATGCCAGTCACCTTATTATCCTGTTACAGCATCGCCAGTCCCTGTATGTCTCTAGCCCCTTTACTGCTGGTTCTCTGCTTCCCCACAAAAGCAAATCTTATCTCTTTCTCTACTGTTAATGTACCCTGAGGATTCAGTGTACCCTTGCATGTTGGAGATGTTGAATGCAGCAAAATCTGTGCTCATTCCTAATGGGCCTCTTTGCTTTTTTTAGCTCACAACCTGTAGTTGACCTGGCCGTGTCTATGACATTTATCCCCGCTGCACTGCCCATGTTCTTCAAGGACAACGTGGATGTAGAACTGTGTTTCGAAGTTGCCTCCTCAACTACAGCCTCTAATCCAGGTAATGGCTGCCTGGTGGGGTGCCCTGGTGTTGTGGTCATTCCTGATTGGCTTGTAGGTACAGTCCGGGTCCCTTTCCTGAAGTCTGGCTGCTGTTTGGTTAAATGTGTATGCCCCAGGAAGCAAGTAAGCTGAGATCATAGCCATGTTGAGAGGAAGGGGGTTTGGGAAACAATCAGAAAGGCAGCGGCTGCCCCATCTTTGCCTGCTGTTCCCACCTGAGCATTGCAGGGCCCCCAGAGGCACGGCCTCTCTCCATGATTTGCACCTTGGAGAACCTGCTGGAGGCCTGGCTGCTCTTCCACCCCTTATCTGACACTCTGGGAGCATGTTTTCAGGGCATGGCTGTCAGAGCCCAAGTGTCCAGGCCCAGAGCTCCCTTCCAACAGTCTCCCAGCAAATTCCCCAAGGTTTAAACCTCCTGAACAATCCTATCGAGGTCTCCTTGCAAGTCATGAAGCAGTCCCCTTGGGTGAGGGTCATGACCAACCCCAAGGGTAGAAAACCACTGACCTGGCCTGGTATGGTTGTATGTGCTTGTAATCCCAGCACACGGGAGATGGGCAGAAGGATCAAGAGTTCAAGGCCAACAGGCAGTGGTGGCACATGCCTTTAATCCCAGCCCATTTAATCCCATAAAAAAAAAAAAAAAAAAAAAAAGAGTTCAAGGCTATTTTCAGCTACATATTGTGTAGCTGGGATACATGAAAGCCTGTTTCAAAAAGGAAAGAAAAAGGGGCAGAATTACTATTCTTAGGACACAGAAGCTGCTGAGGGCTTGGTGACACCAGGCAGGCATCCTTCTCTTGCTAGGCCCTGGTTTCTGTTCTTCACAGTAAGACGTTTGGCCCAGGCAATCTCTATGATGTTTCCAGTCCTTCTGTGCTCGATTCATGATTCCACTCTCAGTTTACTGAACCCTGCCCCATCCTCCTCTTGCTTTTCCTTCCTTCTCCCTCCTCCCCTTCTTCCTCCTCTTCTCCCCTTTTCTCCTTTCCCTGCCCCCTTCTATCTCACTCTCCTGGTTTCTAAGTTAGGTTTCTTATTGATGTGATAAAAAAACACCATGACCAAAAGAAACTTGAGAAAGAAAGGGTTTCTTTCAGTTTACAGTTTGCATTGCATCATCCAAGGAAATTCAGGACAGATAGTTAAGGTGGGAACCTGGAAGTAGAAGCTGTGGAGGGTGCTGCTCACTGGCTTGCTCAGCCTGCTTTCTTATAGCACCCAGGACCAGCAGCCCGGGGTATACAGCTCACAGTGAGCTGGGCCCTCCGACATTAATCATCCATCGAGACAATGCACCACAGGCCAGTCTCATGGGGACATTTTCTCAGCTAGGTTCCCTCTTCCAAAGGATTCTAGCTTCTGTCAAGTTGACATGAAACTAGTCGGCACACCTGCCTAAACTCAACCCAGGAATGTGCTGGGAATGGGTCCAGAACACAGAGAAACCCCGGCCAGGTCTACTAGAAGCAATGCAGGGGTGGAGGTCACCTTCAAAATGATGCTGAATAGCTAGGCATTAATACCAGCATTTAGGAGGCAGAGGCAGGTGGATCTCTGTGAATTCAAGGCAAGCTTGGTCTACATAGCAAGTTCCAGATCAGGGGTATATAGTGACACCTTGTCTAAACAAAACAGGACAGAACCAAATCTGGGTGTCTGGCCCCAAGGAGGTGCCCGTATACCACAGGGACAATGTTCGGCAGGGGCTTACTGAGCCTCAGCAGGCTGGGGCTCTTTGTCTGGGCCTTGATCTTTCCAGCCTCATCAGAAGGTCTGGTCTTCAACCCCAGGCCTTAGAGAGATGTCACTCAACTTCACCGTGGATGTGGATGTGACCAAGCAGAGGAAGAGGCTGCAGTGTACAAATACAACCAATTGTCAGAGCTACCTGAGGAATTGGAATGGGGAGTCCTCTCAGTGTGAGCAACTCTCGTTCATCCCCATGGAGGAGAAGGTAAGTAGAGAATTTAGTCAGAATCCCAGAGAAGATATGTTCAATGTGGGACCCTCTCCACACAGACAAAAGAGGTGACTGAAACAATCCCAACACATCAAGAACCACAAAGTGACACTGGAAATAGGATCCTACCAGAAATCTCAACAAAAGCGGCTTGGGCTGTGGGCGTGGCTCAGTGACACAGGGAATGTTTTGCATGCATGAGGCCCCATGTTTAGTTCACTGGGAAGGAAAGCATAAAGGGAGAAGGGAGAAAGAGCAGAAAGAGAGCACCTACCAAAACAGAACATAGACGATGATATCACTGAGCTTCCTAGAGGTTGGACAAAGAGGGGAATGGTTTCATTGTGTTGTCTACTAACCTGATAGTAATATTAGGGTGAAAGGCCCTGAGTGAATCCACATCAGAAAAACTGAATGATTAAAAGGCAGATCTAGAGGGCTTCCCTCCATGGCTCCTGTTTATCCTCCACATAAAGTGTGAGCCAAATCCCTCTGTGATTGGGGTGAGACCCTCAAAGACCCCTGAGATCCAAGAGTGGGGCAGACTGGGGAAACTTCCAAAGCTCTTGGCGGCTTACTTGAGGGTCTGGATCCTTTGGAAGACTTCCTGGTCATCGCTGTCACTGTTCATTTCTTCTTGTCCTCTTCTTCACATCCACCTCTGACCTTGCCTTCCTTGGCCACTCACAGCTGTGTGATGGGGACTGCTTTTCCAACATTACCATCAAGGTCAGCTACGAGTTCCAGACACTTGGAGGAAAGGGGGACCACCCCAACCCCATCCTGGACCACTACAAGGACCCCTCTGCTGTCTTCCAGGTAACTCTTCCCACAGGGAGGACCCAACCATCTTGGGGGACATCCCACATTGAATACTTGCTCCCCTAACTTCAGAGATGGCCAGAGTTGGGAGAGAGGCTCTTTAGGCTGTGTCAGTGGGGCAGTGGAGCCCCCGAGATGGCTGCTGTTCATTGCTCACTGGTGGGTAGTAGGTTTCTAGCTGTTGCCCTGGGCTTGTTCACAAAGAATACTCCCTATATGCTCAGTGATGCATGTGGGTCCGCTGTGTACTGGGGCTCTCATTTTGCATAGACTGGAGCTGTCCTGTCCTGAGATGCAGAGAGGAAGTTCTTGGATACACTTCCTTGCTTGGGTCCTGCTCAGAGCCTTCATGCTGAGGTATCTGGCCCACCAAGCCTGCACCTACTCCCCCCTCCCCCCCCCCCCCCCCCCCCCCGTGCCTTCAGTGCAGCTGAGACAGGCAATTAGTGTCACAGAAACTTTTTCATGGGGCATTGGTGGTGCATGCCTTTAATCCCAGCACTCGGGAGGCAGAGGCAGGCAGATCTCTGTGAGTTCGAGGCCAGCCTGGTCTCCAGAGCGAGTGCCAGGACAGGCTCCAAACCTACACAGAGAAACCCTGTCTCGAAAAACAAACAAACAAACAAAAAAAAGAAAAGAAAAGAAACTTTTTCATGATCAAGGAAAGATAAAAGAGCTAAATTTTCCAATCCTATTATATCTAAGGTGACTTTGCCCCTACGGAGGCTATGGCTCCTAGGCTCCTCTGCCAATCTCCACTTTCAGAGTAGAGAAAAATCATCAGGGATAATGAAGTGAAAGAAAGACTATTAAGAAGTAGTAGTTGAGGGGGCTGGAGAGATGGTTCAGAGGTTAAGAGAACTGACTGCTCTTCCAGAGGTCCTGAGTTCAATTCCCAGCAACCCTGTAGTGTCTCATGACCATCTGTAATGAGATCTGGTGCCCTCTTTTGACTTCCGTGGATACATGCAGGCAGAAAGCTGTATACATAATAAATAAATACATCTAAAAAAAAGTAGTAATTGGGGTGGGTGTGGTGGCATACACCTTTAACCCCAGTATTCAGTGAGCACAGACTGAAGGCAGATCTCTGTGAGTTCGAAGTCAGTCAAATCTACATTGCAAGTTCCAGGCTACCCAGGGCTACATAGTAGGACCCTGTCTAAAAAAAAAAAATCCAAAGAATTCTTATTTAAGAATAGCTACAGATCTGATACCTTTTCACTCTCATGCTCAGTATATACTTCCTAAAAACAAGGCCATTCTCCTTCACAGCACAATGAATAAGTCAGACTAACACTGAAGGAATACTGCTATCTACTGTACAAGTTTATTCATATTTTGTTTGCCATCCTAGTAACTTTGTTTTTAGCAAAAGAAAACAAAAGTTTTAGGCATGTAGCTTAGCTGGTAGAATCTTGCCTAGGATACATGGAGTCTTAGGTTCCATTCCTAGCATTCAATAAAACTAGGCCTTCTGCAGCCCATGACTACAATCCCAGAATTGACGAGCTAGAAGCAGAAAAAACAGAAGTTCAAGGTCATCCATGGTTGAACAGTGAGACCCTTTATCAATCAGTTGATTGATCCATCAATAGTAAATTAAAATAAATCAACCTAGGATCTTTCATTGTCATTTATCTTAGTCACTTCTAATCTAGAATGATTGACTTATGTCTTTCCTTGGCTTTATTTTTATGTTTACTTATTTATTTTGGTTTTTCAAGACAGGATTTCTCCTATGTAGCCCTAGCTGTCCTGGAACTCACTCTGTAGACCAGGCCAGCTTCAATTATCTACCTGCCTCTGCCTCCCAAGTTCTAGTATTAAAGGCGTGTGCCACCACCACCTGGTAAAGATTTATATATTTATGTATTTTATGTATATGAGTGTTCTGTCTCCATGCATGCCAGAAGAGGGATTTAGATCCCACTACAGATGGTTGTGAGCCACCATGTGGGTGCTAGGAATTGAACTCAGGACCTCTGGGAGATCAGCTAGTGTGCTCAAGTGCTGAGCCATCTCTCCAGCCATCTTTACTTTTATTTTGTGACTGGGTCTCATATAGTTGAGGCTAGCCTTGAACTCCTTATATAACCAAGGATGACCTTGAACTCCTGATCTTCCTGCTTTCATCTTCCAAGTTAGGACTACAGGCATCCAATCAACACCATACCCAGCTTTGTTTTCTTGTCTCTAAGGACCCTCACAATTTGAAGGATGTAGGACAGTCATTTTGCAGCCTGTCCCTTAGTTGGGTTATTTCTGGTGTTTCCTCATAGTTAGATCTGGGCTGTGCATTTTGGCAAGCACATCACAGACGTAGAGCTGTGTCAGGACATCACATAAGAGGCAATGAGCATTGATTGTACTATTCCTGTTCCCATTTCCCTTTGTAAATGACTGTTTTAGGAAGAAAATTTGAGACATACATTTCCTGCTCAACATCTATTTGTTAGTAGTTGTAGATTATTACTGTGATGGTTTGGGAAAGAGATTTTAAAATATTTATCTCATTAGTAAAAGAGACAAGGAAAAAGTAGGCGAGAACCCAGATGTTAGCAGAGAATGCGTTGCAGCTGGGAACTAAGATGGTTTTAACCCTGTTGTCTTTCATCAGGGTTGGATGGAGAAGGTAGGAGCACTTGCTATGAGAGCTTGATGATCATCGTTACAGTTCACAGATCCCTGGGCAGAGGGAGACAAATGACTCCTGAAAGCTGTCCTCTGACATCCACAGGGCACTGTGGCATTCACATGCCCACACTCACATACATGAACCGTATATAACATGCAGTAAAAATGTTAAAAAAAATGTAAATTTAAAAAACAGGACCTGGGCCGGGCGGTGGTGGTGCATGCCTTTAGCCCCAGCACTCAGGAGGCAGAGGCAGGCGGATCTCTGGTCTACAAGAGCTAGTTCCTGGACAGCCTCCAAAGCCACAGAGAAACCATGTCTCCACCCCCCGACCAAAAAAAAAAAAAAAAAAAAAGCAAAACCCCAAAACCAAAACCAATTTAAAAAAAAACCAAACAAACAAAAAAACAGGTCTTGGGACGTACACCCTGGGTTTCAATGCAAGCACCAAAATAAATGCAAATAAGACAGCACAAATTTGTTGATTCAGTTAGACAGAGCTCCTCACTGTGACATCTGTTTTGTTTTTTTTTTTTCCCTTGGCAAGTGCATGGTCTCCTTTCAAGCTCTGGGCTCCCACTCCAAGCCCAGCCCATGATGTTCTCTCTACACAAAGCTGTTGCAATCATCTCCAGCTGCTGGGGAGCTATAGACAGATTCCTAAGTGGGGAAGCTGACTGTTTCATTCACTAAAAAAAAAAAAAAAAATGAGACTTGGCTATGTTAGAACACTTGGGTGTTTTCTTTTCTTTTTTTTCAGCTCAAACTGAGATTTTTCAGTCTTGAAGAGATCTTCTGCAGCAAACGTTTTTTCTTTCTCTGTTTTTGAGACAAGGTCTTACTATGTAGCCCAGGTTTCAAACTCACCATCATGCCACAGAAACCCCCTCCCCCCCGCCCCAGTGCTAAGATTCCAAGCAGATGTGACTCTCTGACTTAGTTGTGACATGTATGCAGAATTACAGGGGAAGTAGTTAACTTACCAAGAGGACTGCCACAGTGTGGGAGGGTGCTGGCAAGGATTCACCTACAGTATTTGGCCCTAGTTGTTACTGCCTACACTCCAAAGGACTAACGAAGCTTCCTTTCACAAAGGTTTGTCCTCCTAGATGTTGGAGGCAGAGGGACGCACACAATACAAATATGACAGACAGCATGCCTGTCATTCCACAATCACCCCACATTTGAGTTTGGCTAAAGGCCTAGATCACAGTGTGCCGTATTGTCTAGGAATGTCACACACACAGTCACAGTTCTCTTGGCCATGTGGGCATAGTCCCAGCTGTCAGCCCGTTACTTTCTTTGAGCCATGCTTCTTCAAGCAGGAGGACACGATGGGCAGAAGTACCCCAAGGAGAAGGTTGGAGCCAGGGTTGTCGGGAAAGGTAGGGTCCCAGGGATGACTCTGCTCATGTTTGTCTGGTTACAGCTGCCCTATGAGAAGGACTGCAAGAACAAAGTGTTCTGCATTGCTGAGGTCCAGCTGACCACCGCCATCTCTCAGTGAGTCGAACCTTGTTACCATTAGCATTGTTTCTGCAGTTGATGTCCTCCTAGGACCCACCTGGGCAAACCTCTCATCCAGACCCACCTGGGCAAGCCTCTCATCCAGACCCACCTGGGCAAACCTCTCATCCAGACCCACCTGGGCAAGCCTCTCATCCAGACCCACCTGGGCAAGACTCTCATCCAGATGGGTGCACACTCCTTTCCCCTTCCCTCCTGGCCCTCAACGGGACTTTATATCTGTTATTCAGTCTCCCCATTGCATAGATCAGGAAATAGTTGTGTTTGCTGCACAGACTCTCAGTGGCCACTTGGTGAACCTGAACCCAAGTCCCTTGATCTGCTGGACAATCCTATGTTCATAGTGATCCTCACTCCTACAACTCCCTCTGGTTTGCCACTTGGGCAAATTCATGAATGAACTCATTGAGTATTTCTGGAGTAGTTTTACTCTGTTCTAGGGGCTCTAGATGCTGGGAGATACCTCAGCCAACGGTACAAACAAAAATCCTTCCTCTGCAGATACTTAAAGAGAAAGTGACAGATAAGCAACTCTGGGTAGATGGGCTACAGCACACAGATAAGTGCAGGGAAGGGGTGAGGTTTTAAACAGGGTGGTCAGGGAAGGTGACAGAAGAGGTGGGTGCTGCCATGTGGTGTCTGAGGGCAGAGCATATGCCCCGATGGAAGCAGCCTGGGAGGTGGAAGGTAGAGCATGGACTCTAGGAGGATGTGGAAGGGTGTGAGGGGGGGAGTAACGTGGGAGAGGTGGAGGGAAGTCTAAGGGGGCCCCAGGGGACCTTAGAAGGGCCAGAGGAGAAAGATGGGCTCATGTTTTAAGTCTAGCTAAGCTTGCTGGAGCATTAGTTCTCAACCATGCTAATGCTGTAACACTTTAATATAGCTCCTCATGTTGTAGTGACCCCCAAACACAAATTTTTGTTCATTGCTACTTTATAACTGTAATTTTGCTACTGTTATGAATCGTAATGTAAATATCTGTTTTTTTCTGATGGTCTTAGGTGACCCCTGTGAAAGGGTCAAAGGGGTCACAGGGGTCAAAGGGGCCACAGCCCACAGGTTAAGAACCACTGTGCTAGATGACAATGATGGATTGTAGGAAGCAGGGAGAAAATAGTTACTACTCTGACAACAAAGGTACAGGTAAGAGGGTAGTGGCTTAGACTAGCTGGAGGCAAGGACAGCGGTTATCTTTTGAAGCTAGAGTCTTCAGATTTGCTGACAGTAGAGGTAGGGAGCAAGGAGAGGGCCCAGCCCAGGCATCTAGAATTGCTTAAGCCAACACACTCACCACTAGTCCCTGTTGAATATTTAATTTCAAGGTCATTGCATTTAAATGCAATTTCTAAAAAATGTAATTCCAGGGATAGAGAGATGGCCCAGTGGTTAAGAACCCTGACTGTTCTTTCCAGAGGACCCAGATTCAATTCCCAGCAACTACATGGTGGCTCACAACTGTCTGTAACTCCAGTTCTGGGATGCCCTCTTTTAGCCTCCCAGACACTGCATGCATGTGGTGCAAATCCACCCATATTCATAAAATAAAATGTGAAGCAAAACATATTCCGTAGTGGCATCATACTGAATATCCATATTGATTAACGGCATCAATAAGACAGTAGGATGTGGACCATCACAGCAGATGTTTTATTGCACTATTCTAAATCCATTAAAACTTCGGCTCCATGATGGTGTTGCTGGGGCTAAGCTGAGTTTGGTTTGGGACATGTGGCAGTCTTAAAAATGCCCTCGATGGCTACTGCATGCGTGCCAAGTTGCTAATGGTCAGTTGTCTGGAGTTGGCTTCTCCAGGGCAGAGTCCCTGCCCTTGAGTGGATGTTTGTAAGACTTTCATTTCAGATGTGCATGGTTATGTGGGGCCAGCACTAAGGAACTCATTCAAGACACAGCTGCTCTCAACAGGGACTGAATTACAGACAAGATCCTCCTCCCAGCCAGTTACTGGCGAGGTGATGCAGTGTGCTCAACTTGCCCTGTATCTCCCCCTAGCGTCCTAGCCAGCAAGCTGCTACTGAGAGACCCCACTGTTGCAGTGGGATTTGACTTCTCTGAAGATGTGGATCCCCAACAAAATCAAATGAGAACTAGACTCCACTGCCTGGACTACAAAGTGAGACTCTGTCTCAAAAAGAAAAACAAACATGAGCGGGGCTTTGGTGGCGCAAGCCTTTAATCCCTCGGGAGGCAGAGGCAGGTGGATCTCTGTGAGTTCAAGACCAGCCTGGTCTACAAGAGCTAGTTCCAGGACAGCCTCCAAACAAAAACAAAAACAAAAAACAAACAAACGGGGGGGGGGGACCTAGACAGGCTCTGTGGCTCACATGTGTAATACCAGCCCTGGGAGGGGGCTGAGATTTGAGGATTGCAAGGCCAGCTAGATACATAGTGACAGGCCAACCAGCCTGAGCAACAGAATGAAACTGTTTTAAAAACTAACCAAATTAGCCAGCCACACGCCTTTAATCCCAGCACTCGGGAGGCAGAGGCAGGCGGATCTCTGTGAGTTCGAGACCAGCCTGGTCTACAAGAGCTAGTTCCAGGACAGCCTCCAAAGCCACAGAAAAACCCTATCTCAACCCCCCCCCCCAAAAAAAACCCAAAACTAACCAAATGACTAAAATGAGCTAGGGGGTACAGCCCTAGTCTTCTAGGCTTTTGGCTTTGGTTTCTTCTACAAGATATAAAGTAACTATACTACTTTCTAGGGTAGTTCTGAGGATCAATCAAGCTCATGGGGCATGACGTTTGGTACCTGGTAACCACTAAGTAAGCAGTTATAATCAGACTAACTGCTTAGTGACTAGGCTGTGAAGGTGGACATGCAGCCAAGGGTTCAGCTCTATTAAAAGAAAGAAAATCTGGGTCTTTTTGTCATTTATTTTAGGTGATAGTTAAGATTGTGCTTTTCTGTAGTGCAGGAAGTTTTACAGATTAAATACACTGCCAATGCTTGATTCCCACCCCCCCCCCAACCCCCGTCTCCACCCTTTGCAGGCAGGAACTGGTGGTGGGTGTCACAAAGGAGCTGACCATGAACATCAGCCTGACTAACTCCGGGGAAGATTCCTACATGACAAACATGGCTCTGAATTATCCCAGAAACTTACAGTTTAAGAGGATACAAAAGGTACCTGTGATACAGGCTTGGGAAACTTGCTGCCATGCCTTTCCCTTGTTGCCTACCTGCTTCTCTGTCATTGCCACCAGCCTCCTTCTGCCCCATCCAGGACAGGAATCACAATTACATGAATCCCCTCCAATTCTGGACCCTGAAAACCTTCAATGGTATGACATAATTAGCCCTCCTTGTGTTAACCAGGATTGTGAGAGAGAAATTCTTTGTTGGTTTTTTTTTTTTTTTTTTTTTTGGTTTTTCGAGACAGGGTTTCTCTGTGTAGCTCTGGAGCCTGTCTTGGAACTCACTCTGTAGCCCAGGCTGGCCTCGAACTCACAAAGATCTGCCTGCCTCTGCCTCCCGAGTGCTGGGACTAAAGGCATGTACCACCACTGTCCAGCTGAGAGATAAATTTAATGCCTAAGGAAATTGAGGAAGTGAAAATTCTACCCAACTGTTCACCAGACACAAGGCCAGCTGCAAAGATGGGCTTGCAAGCATGTGGCTGCTAACAGAACACTTAGATGTTCTGTTCTCTTAATTCAAAGATGGTTAGGCACTCTGCTGTTTCAAGTTCTTTGGGAATTAGGAAACCACCCTGCTCTTGTCTGGGGAATCTAAGTCACTCTGACAATGGAAAGTAAATTCAGTGTCCATCTAAGGTACAGAGCTGCAGATGCAGTGCTTCTGGACACAGCTTTCCTCACTTAGTGGATGTTAACCTAACTGGGATTGTGCTGCCCCTGGCATCACCTGCCCCTTTACTCTGCCCTGCTGTGTGCCTCTCTGAACTGCTTCATTGACCTTTTTCCTTAACTCTACCCACCCAGCCCTCTGACAATTCTGCATTTTCCTTTGTTGAGTGAAGACACTCCACAAGACAGCCCTCACTGGAGTGAGTCAGTAAAACTTGACTCTTGACTCTGTCAGAACTATAGGTTTGCCCCCCCCAGGGGGGATTTCAATTTTCTTGGGCTAAGTTATAAGTTAGCATCTGCTGTAAATAATTGAAATTATCATTTTCATATCTAGACTAGGATGAGTTGATGGTGGAACTAGTGATAGGCCATCTAGGGGACAGTAGCTCTCTGTGTTTGGTGATCTAGATGAGGAACCCATTAGAAGGCCACACAGCAGTGCTTGAGCACACAAGCTTTCCCTCAATCTCAGCATGACACTTGTTCCAATGTCTTCCTCTCCATGAGGACTTTATATAGTCCTGTCAGCTGGAACCAGTCTCCATCGCTACGGAGCCTCACTCACAGAACACTACCCTCAGGCTTTGGGTTTAAACTTGCCCCTCAGTTATGAGTAGACCAGTGGCCAAGCCTGACATGTAGACAGATCAGCCAATGGTTGTTGAATTGGTGTGAGGAAACTGTTTCTTTTCCTACTAGAGCATCTTTTGGGACTGGAGAGATGGTTCAGTTAAGAGCACCAGCTGCTCTTCCAGAGGACCTGGGTTTGAGTCCCAGTAGCTACATGGTGGATCCCAACCATTTGTAACTCCAGTTCCAGGAGAATCTGATGCCCTCTTCTGACCTCTGAGGGTACCAGGCATGCACATGTATGCAAAACATTCCTACCCATAAAATAAATAAAAATGAAAAACAAACCAAAACATCCTCTGTTTTAACAGCCACTCTCTCCAGACATTCAGTGTGATGAACCCAAGCCAGTTGCTTCTGTCCTGGTCGTCAACTGCAAGATTGGTCACCCCATACTCAAGAGATCATCTGTGAGTCTGTTGTGATTAAGTGACTCTTCACACTACCCTTGCACTCCCAGCCTCATCAGCATCGTTCAGTTGTGGTCACTATGCTTCCCTTTGCTGTGGTCACCATACAGCAGTGTTTAGAACCGCTAAGCCTGCCCTGAAATGGAGAATGGTGGGGATGTGGGGAATAGTTTTCTGATGTAAAGCATGACCAGGGTTGGCTTCCCGAGGAAAGAGAGAAGTGGGGGCAGTACGGAGGTAATAGCAGGCCAACTGATTTTTTTGTATTGTGCAGAAACTGCTGTAGTTGCCCTTACTTGGAGGAGAATGACGCCCGTCTGTCTGTTTGGCTCACTCGGTATTTGCATAGGGAAGCTTCTATGAAATAGTGGCTGTGCTGCGAAAACAACAACAAAAACCACGAGGAATGTAAACTGTTTCCTAGTGCTGCTTAGCCAGGGTCTCGGTCACTGTTCTATAGCTGTGAAGAGACCAGATGACCAAGGCAACTCTTAGACAAGAAAGCCTTTAACTGGGAGCTTGCTTACAGTGTCAGAGGGTTGGTCCATTTACAGCATGACAGGGAGCATGGTGGCAGGCAGGCATGGTGCTGGAGAAGTAATATCCTGAGTCACAAGCAGACTGCGCTGGAGTGGGCTTTTGAAAACTCAAAGCCTCCCCACCCCCCCAGCTCAGTGACAAACTTCCTCCAATAAAGACACACTTTCTAATCCTTCCCATCCTGTCAGAATTCCACCCCCTGTCTTCAAGTCTTTGAGCACATGGGGGCCATTCTTACTGAACCCACCTCAGCCAGTTTGAAACAGTGTGAGCAGTGTTTAGCAACAGTTGTCAAGTGACTAGTTCTCTCATTTACTTATTTATTCCCTCCTTTAAAATAGGCAAATGTCTCAGTGATTTGGCAGCTAGAGGAGAGGGTCTTTCCAAATAGGACAGCGGACATCACTGTGACCATCTCTAAGTAAGTAGTGACTGTGTAGTAGGATCTGGCCTTGGGGGGAGAAATCTTGTCATATTCAGGCTGAGTGCTCTGGCTCCCTCGCTGTTCTGGGAGAAAGGGGTTACCTCACTAAGCCCACAGAACTTTCCTCTCATCAAAGATCCTTAAGATATTTTAATTCACACAAAGGAACACTAGGGTATATTCTGGCAGAATGAGCTTTGTACTGGCTTTCTCAACTCTGATATAATTCTGCAAGCCTCCCTAACAGGGTATGGTGCTGGGGAGGGGTCAGACAAGGGTAACTCTACTCCTCAGGCAATGGCTGAAAGTTTTTTGTTTTTTCCAGAGACAGGATTTCTTTGTGCAGCCCTAGCTGTCCTGGTACTTGCTCTGCAGACCAGGCTGTCCTCGAATTCATAGATCTGCCTGCCTCTGCCTCCCGAGTGCTCAGATTAAAGGCATGCACCACCACGGTCAGCATTTTAGAACTAATTCTGATTGCAGTGAGTTATCAGGTGATACCGGCTTCTGTTGATAGATGCTAATAACCATTATTCAGTATGTAGGACAAGTTCATAATAGAAAATTCTTTGGTCCAAAATGTCAAGTATGGAAGCTGAGAAATCCTACTGAAATCAACATTTCTCTAAGTGTGGGCTTCTAAGAAATTCATCTTTGAGATGTTTCTTAGGAAGTTAAGGTAACAAAGCAGTTGTGTAGTCAATTAACATTTTTATTCTCAGTTCCAATGAGAAGTCTTTGGCCAGAGAGACCCACAGCCTTCAATTCAGGCATGCCTTCTTTGCGGCTCTTTCTAGGTAAGTACCCCCAAGGGGTTTGTGTGATGGTGGTGCAATGAGGACAGCTTTGGGGATACTCTCTCGTGGACACAAGTGCCCATCAGGGTGGATGTGGGCATTGCCCTTTTTTAAGAGGAGGCTGCTTAGTGCCAGGCCTCGCTAGGATACTGTCAGGCTTAAAGGGTAGTGCCCCCCCCCCAACCCCCAACACACAAAGGCACTCACTGATTTCGGATATCTGGCTCTCCAATTAACAACACCTGTGGTGCTTATCTGCACATCAGGGACCATGCTAGAGACAGCCTTGGCAGTTTGGAATAAACTTTGACTTTTCCACCCATGGAGCGGCAGTTTCAGTTTCTTTATTGCACAACTCTAATACATCATGTTGGGTTTTTGAAACACCACAGTGGTCATCAAAAGCACAGTGCCAACTGGTCCTTCTACCAAAGGAAACTGATGTAATGCAATGGGAAGGGAGTGAGTGGCTGTGGGGCTGGGGAAGGGCTGGGAAGATGGTTCAGGGAGTACAGTTCTCACTGTGCAAGCATCGGGACCTGAGGTCAGCACCCATGTAAAAGTCAGGTGGTGTGACACCCATCCATAATGTCAGTGCTGGAGTGGGTGTGGTGAGAGAGGCAGATCCTTCTGGCTTGCCTGCCAGCCAGCCAGTCTAGCTGAAACAACAAACTCAGGTTCAGTGAGATACTGTCAAAAACTAAAGTGGAGAGTTTAGGAGATGTGATGTTGACCTCTGGCCTGCACACATACAGCCACAGGTGAGTGCACTGCCACACATGTGCGTAGAAAAGAAGGGAGGCCACTCAGAGCAGAGTCCAACTGTATAGATTGCAAGTATTCTTTTGTCCCAACTGCCTTACAAGTACTTAACATTTTGACTTTCAGTTTTGAGTCCTCTTAAAGACCTGGTGCTATCTGTCCTAGTGTATTCAGTTGGAAACACTCAGATTCATTCAGAACCAGGAAGGAACCTTGAGTCCTCACGCATGCCCTCTCATTGCAGACCGTCAGTGATGTACATGAACACAAGCCAGAGCCCTTCTGACCACAAAGAATTTCTCTTCAACGTAAGTACATAGTGCTTACTGTCAATCTAAAGCTGGTAAAGCCACTGAGCTTTGACTTGCTCATTTTATTTGGTAGGTGCATGGGGAAAATCTCTTCGGAGCTGTATTCCAGTTGCAAATTTGCATCCCAATCAAATTACAAACTTTCCAGATTATAAGAGTGAAGCATCTGACAAAGACTCAGGTATTTAAATGAGATTCTTTTGTTTCTCTCTGAGACAGGGTTTCTCTGTGTAGCCTTAGCTGTCCTGGAACTTGCTCTATAGACTAGGCTGGCCTCGAACTCACAGAGATCTGCCTGCCTCTGTTTCCTGAATGCTGGGATTAAAGGTGTGCATCACCACTGCCTAGTTCTTTTTGGTTTTTGTTGTTGTTGTTTTGGTTTTTCGAGGACACTATTATGATCAAATCTCTTTCCAGAGACTACAGCTTCTCAAAGGTATAAAAACTAAAGCTTTAGCCCAGGCCTGGTAGCACAGGCTTGTAACTGTGGCTGTCTGTGAGGATGAGGCAAGGAATTTTGTTAAGTTTAAGCCAGCTTGGCTATGGAATAAGTTCAAGACTAGCCTGAGCCCTGTACTCAAACCTTAGGACCACAAAAACAAACCAATAACTCAGTAAGGCATTTGCCTTGCAAGCACAAAGTCTGATTCCCAGAATCCATGTAAAAATGCTGGGTGTGGTGGTGTTTGTAACCTCACTGCTGGGAAAGTGAAGGATCCCCGAGGCTCACTAGCACAGAAATCTAGCTGAATTGGTGAACTTCAGGCCCATAGATGACTGTCACAAATGTGGGTGGAATTCCTGAGGATGACACCTGAAGTTGTCCTCTGATTTCTGCTTGTTCCTCTGCCTCTCAACCTGTATCTGCACACAAACCAGTGTGCATTTAAAATTTTAAAAACAAAACAAGACCCAAACAAACCAACATGAGCTTTAGGAGTGAAAACAAGACTACTTAATTGTGGGAAAATATTAGGAGAAAGTCAGAAAGAAAATCATTAAGATCTTACAGCGATCTGTTTCCCCTTCTTTGATGAAAATAAGCAAAAATTCAAACATCTCAAACATCAGTGCCATAGACATTTATTTCCCTTTTGAAAATTCGTAAATTCTGCTTCTGTTTCTGTGTGATTGGTGACTGAATTTGATAAACATTTCCCATACTTCCTCTATGTTGGTGTTCACACCTCCACCTCAGCTTTGACCCTCTAGTCTCTCTTTTTGCTCTGTTATTTTGCATGCAGTAAAAAACACATCTGAGGTTTGGTTCCTGCACCAGCACTGACAGCAGTATCAGGACAGCTGAGGGCTGGGCTTTTCTGACTTGTTTTTGCTCCCCTACATAGGGTATCAAGGCTCAAAAAAACAAAAACAAAAACAAAAACAACCAGATTTGTAGACTCTGCCGACAGAAAGAGGACTTATAAGATGTATACAGTTGTCCTCTATGTAGTTTATTTTTTAAAGAACACTTGTTAAAAGGAAGTTTAATTATGTTGACAAACATTTTGGTTACCTTTTAAAAACAAAACTCTCTTTTTAAAAGCTGACAGGGAACTCTTAAGGATGGGCATTTACCTCCATCCTGCTCTAGTGGCAGAGACTCAAAACAGTACCAGAGGCATTGAAGGTGTATTCAGTGAGGCTTTGGAAGGGCTCTCAATTTGAGCACTCAGTACCTGGCTTACTTAAACAGACTGTGATGGCAGAGCAGGTCAGTGGCAGAACTGAACGTCAGTACAGTTCTGTGGAAATGCTGCAGTTTCTCCTTTACCTGTTTCATGGCTGTAGTGTGACACTTAGTCTTAAAGTTCATACGATTCAAAATCTTGTCTGCGAGGTAATGTAGCCACAGCACATTATTGTAAGGGTGATACTCACTCCAGCAGTTTTTGTTCTCCTTCCTCATGAGCCTGTAGATCTCAAACTGGTAGTCACCTTGACCTGAAAATAGGTCCTCTTCAGAAGAGATATCACAGAAAACCACAATCCCATCCCGCTCCAAGCGGGACAGGGTGTAGTCGATAATGTTGACTTGTAGCCCCCGGGTGGGAATGGCGCTGGTCTTCCCATTGAGGGTGTAGTGGAGCTCTTTGAGGTTGGTTTTCTTTAAGAGCACATTCCCCCAGTGTAAGTCACGGTGCTCAAAGTGCAGCGAGGCTTCTGCCACCGCGAGGGATGCGGTGATCTGGTGCAGGATGCTCTTTGCAGTCGCTATGGAGGACAGCTTTCCTCTCATTCGCTCTAAGTCAATCCCACCAAACTCAAATTCCAGGATAATGAAGAGCTGGTCTTCCTCGAAGAAGTCAGGCCGGTCATTTGCAGATTTTTTGGTCGCATTATAGTGATCCCAGGCTCTGAGCAGCAAGGGAGGGTAAGGCCCTTGGACACAGTGTACTGAGTTCAGCCCAATGAAGCCTTCCGTGCGGTTGTACACCTCATCAGACAAGAGGCTCAGCTCTTTGGAGATGATGATCTCTGGTAGGATCTCCTCAAAGGTTTTTTGATGGGACCCATTGACTAAATCTGGTCCTTCGATAGCAATGATTTTTAGGGCTACGGGTGTTTCATCAGTAATTGTTTCAAACACTTCCCCAAACACACCTTCCCCAATCTTCTTACAGTGTTTCAGTTGTTCTGTGGACAGGCAATCATGAAAGGGGATAGGCCCTTCCTGATTACACTCCCCGTAAACCTTTTCAGCGTACGATGGGTTTTTGTCCGTGACCTGCAGGGTCTTTAAGGGGCTAAGCAAATACATAGAAGAGGAGTGACAAGAAGAAACAGTGCTGTTGGCTCTGTCCGTGATGTGAGAGGTTGAATATTCAGACTGGAAGGACCTAGAGTGCGAACCAGAAATTTGGCTGCCGCATTCCTCTGACAAATTCGTTATAACTTTCTTCTTGTGGAAACTGAAGGAGGCTCTGGTTTTGGCCCAGGAACAGGTCTCATTGATATGACTCGAGTCCGGGGAAGGGATCGAATCCTTCTTTTTCTTCTTAGATTGCTGGTGGTGGGCAGAGGTTCCCATGGCTTTTTGACTTTTCCTCCTCTTCTGAGGCGGCCTAGTTCTCTTAGGCCTGCGGATTTGCCCTGGTACACAAAGGTCTTTGCAAGCCGTTTGACTTGTGGCCCTTCTCTTTCTCATGCTTGCCAGACCCGGGCCCTTTAGTCTGTTTCCCACCTGCTGTCTTTTACGACACGGTTCCTTCCCTTTCTTCCCACATGTCCCAAACTCGTTACCTTCAGTGGTCCCTGAGTCCACAAGGCTAAAGAGGGTTGACCTGAAGCCGGCTCCGGATTGGCGGGCCCCGCCGGTGGAGCTGCCGTCCTCTGTGGCTGCTTCCTGGGGGCAGGGCAGAGACGCTGCTTCTTCGTCCAGGGAGGCTGCCGGGACTTGGGAGCCGTCAGGGACCGCAGGGATTGCATCCGGAGAGTCGGGGGCTCCGGGGGAGGCCGGAGAGCTGAATAAGGAAGCACTGGTGCCCAGCTCGTTGCTGCCTCTGGACTGGCTGCACGCACTGAGGTCCGGGCTGAAGCAGCCCAGGTTACAGCTGGAGAAGGGTGGCGGTCGCAGCCGGCCGCACGGGGTGCTGCACTGCTGCGGGGGCCGAGGCCGCAGCCTCTGGGTGGCTGTCAGGGTCCACCGGTCCGGGGAGACGCAGCCCGGAGAACGCCTGCTGCGCTTCGGCGGGGGCCGAGGCCGCAGCCTCTGGGTGGCTGTCAGGGTCCACCGGCCCGGGGAGGCGCGGCCCGGAGAACGATTGCGCCGCGGGCCCACGGGGCTGCCGGGGAAGTCGGGGTCGTCAGAGTCGTCGGAAACGACAAGCGGCGACTGGTCATTGCCGCTGAGGCTGCTGCTGCTGAAAGCGCGCTTCGGATCCGGCGGCTGGAACCATTGCACGGCCAGCCGGCTAGGCTGCGACCTCTGGACGCCCCTCGCCGCGTACGTTCGGAAGAGCCGGGTCTCGGGCCGCGGGAGGGACGCTGCCATGGCGGGTGCCCGCCGGTCCGTTCAAACTGACACACCGCGAGACTTCCGCGAGCACGCCCGCCGGCCCGCTGGGTCCTAGCGCCCGCTCTCGGCTCCAGCAGCGCGCCCGACCTCCCAGAGGCCGCCAGGGGGCAGATGCCTAGCGGGATTTAGATAGAGCGCTTTCAGGGGCGGCTCAGGAAAGCATCTCGTTTTTTTTTTTCAGGCCCACACGGAGTGCACGCAGAGTCAAGAGCGCGCCTGTGGGAGCGATCCTGTTCAGGTGAGCGAGGTGGTCTCAAGAGCCCGAGAGAGGGATGTGGACAGCCACTGAAGGTGACCGCAGAGGTCAGGTCGCAGCGTCTGCAAAGTTCTTTCCGAGGCTCTCAGCCTCACTGGTCCTGTTTGCTAGGGTGACTGACACTTAGCTCAAACTGCTCGCCCTGGGGCCTTAGATGCTCTGTCCTAGACATGCAGATTTTTCAGCCTGATGTGCTAGAACGGAGTGAGCAAACTCACCTTTTGCTTTTGCAGCACGTACAAGAGTGGCATTCAGTGATCTGTGATATCACGTCTAATAAAGAAAATGTAACCGTGGCTGCGGAGATCTCCCTGGGCCACACTAAGCAGGTACTCGAGACTGAAATTTTGCAGATTTTGTCATCCAATTCTAGGGCCTCTCCTCTAGAAAGAGTAATAGCACCGGGAATGTGCCATCCGGAATAGATACCTTGATTGACTTTCTGTCCCAACCTGCTCTTATCAAGTACATAGCAGGTATCTTAATCCTGTTCCACACTGACATGTACGAATTACCCGTGACTCCTCTTTGCTACTTTCCCATGTGTATCCTAGCAGCAATCCCTGCCATCCCATCTTCAGAACCTGTATTACATCAGGTCTCTCTGCTCTACCGATGTGTTTAATAATTCTCTGTTGGCTTGTTGCCTAACCTTAGGCACGCTCTCTTTGTCTTGGCGTTCCCCCTAACCTATCCAAATAACTCTTCAAGAGCTGGAGAGATGGATCAGCAGTTTAGAGCATGTACTCTTCTTTCAGAAGATGAGGTTCCGTTCCTAGCTGCTCACAACAACCTGTAACTCCAGCTGTGGGGGTATCTGATGCCCTTTCCTAGTCCCCATGGACACTTGCACTCACATACATACATGCACATATATGCACATGATTTTTAAAACGGAAATAATTCTTAATTGAGCATTAGACTGTGCTATCTTCCTTTAAAAACAAAAATCAGAAACTTCAAACACAGTTGACTTTGGAATTGGATACACTTAGGTTAAAACCCACACTGCTTTCTTGGCAAGCAAAGATTTACATGATCTGGTATATGCTTAATTTATCACCCCGTGCTGTCTGTCCTTTCTCACCTGTCTCTCCCTTATACCCAGATATTCTGTCATTTCTGCTTTTTAGCTTGTTTATATCATTGTGGCCACTTTGTACTTATAGTTAGTTTGCGTAATATTGCTCAAATTTTATTTTCCTAAAAGACCTTAGTGTAAAGTGGGAACAAATGATCCAGTTTAACATTGTGCAGTGAGCCAGATGAGATGGAAGTGGCTATGGAGGAAAAGGGACACATGGATGAGAGAATGAAGAACTGTCCAGAGCTGACTTTGCCAGGGGTGGGGGAGGTGGTGGTTATAGCATGATGTCAAGCGTAAGGGGAAATAAGTTAGGGGATGACTACAGGCTTGTGGCTTGGAAAACTGTGTGGCTGCTGGGACCATTTATGGAGGCTAAAAAGGAATACTGGAGAAGGAATATATTTGAAGGGAAAATTGGTTCAAACTCTTCAGAAGCAATGAGTTCATGTCTACAACATGTTTCGTGTTCCTCCACACCCCACCTTTCTCTATGTCATAGCTACTCAGAGATGTGACTGAGCTGCAGATCCTCGGTGAAATATCTTTCAACAAATCTCTGTATGAGGGGCTGAGTGCAGAGAACCACAGAACGCAGGTAACTCCGGCCTGTTTTCTCATGAGTGTTCTGGGGAAACTGCTGTCACTGCTGACCTTGTGACAGTTTTTCATCTGTGTAATAGGAATCAACAACAGTTTGTACTTAGTTTAAAAAATTAATTGATTTTGAAACTAATTTAGGAAACAAAACATTTCCTACGTGAGAAGTCCATATACTGTCCTCCTAGTATGTAACATTAGTGCCTGTTACAGTGTTGAGCAGGGGCATGCTCACAGTGCCTAATCATTTTACAGGCCTTAGACCGAGCACTAGAAGTATTGGAGTTCATGTTTCAAAAATGAACTGATGTCCGGGTCTGAGCTGAATGTTCTTGTGTGTGTTGCCCTATATCTTCATTTTTTTTTTCTTTTTAAAGTTTATTTTTTCCGTGTGTGAGTGTTTTGCCTGCCTGTATGTCTGTTTACCACATATATGCCTGATGCCATGGAGGACCGAGTGGGTGTTGGGGGCTGGGGAGATGGCTCATTGGTTAAGAGTGTAGGTTGCTCTTGCCGAAGACCCAGGTTCAGTTCCCAGCACCTACATGGTGGCTCACATCCATCTATGATTCTAGTTCTAAGGGACCTGATGCCATCTCCTGCCCTCCTGTTCTGACTGCAGAGGCTCCAAGAGTACACATGGTTCACAGACATCTATTCAGGCAAAATACTCATACACATAAATAGATAACTAATGTTGCCCACGCCTTTTCCTTGGTCTAGTGTGTCTGTTAAGCTCCTGGACCTAGTTTCCGGTATATCTCTTACAGTCTCAATTCACCCCAATAAATTTATGCTGGCCTTTCTACTTCTAGGAATAAGTGAGTCATTTATCAGTCTGTGTTACATGCATGATGCCAGATGAATGGTGCTGTTCACATGTCCACCCAGGCATACAGTCCTCTTCCATCTTCAAAATAGAGTCAAATACTGCTCATAAAATGAGTCTCTCTTGGGGCAAGGCATAGCCTGGAAAACTGTTTTTGTTTTTTGGTTTTCTTTTCTTTTCTTTCTTTCTTTTTTTTTTGGGGGGGGTGTTTTCGAGACAGGGTTTCTCTGTGTAGGTTTGGAGGCTGTCCTGGAACTAGTTCTTGTAGACCAGGCTGGCCTCAAACTCACAGAGATCCGCCTGCCTCTGCCTCCCGAGTGCTGGGATTAAAGGCGTGCGCCACCACCACCCGGCTTTTTTTTGTTTTTCAAGACAGGGTTTCTCTGTCTTGTTTAGAGCTTTGTTTAGAGCCTATCTTGGCACTCACTCTGGAGACTGTTTTATACAGTCTGGAAAACTGTTTTATACAGACAGTTACAGAGTAACCCAAAGCGGGGGTGTAGCCTGATCTTACACACCCAGCTTATTATACTTACTTAGTGAGTGTAGGGGTGTGTGTGTGTGTGTGTGTGTGTGTGTGTGTGTACAGACAGTATAGAGTAACTCAGAGCTGGGCACAGTCTGATCTTACACACCTACCTATTTCGTGTGTGTAGATATGTGTGTGAGCATGGGCATGGCAAGGGATACTTGTGACAACTGGCAAGAGTTGTCGACCCTAGAGGCAGACAGCTTCCCTTGCTAAGCCATTTGCTGGTCTCTGAAGCATTGCTTGTACAGAAAATGATATTGAAAAAACATATTATTATTAGTCACACTGCCTAGATTCTAAAAAAAAATAGAGTTCAAGACAAACCTGGTTTACAGAGTGAGTTTTGGAACAGCCAGAACTATACAGAGAAACTCTGTCTTGAAAACTGAAAAATAAATAAAGTAATATAATTGAAATCCAACCCTAACTGAAAGGTACCAACTAAAAATAATGGTTTCTTCAGCTGTCAGTGCAGGTGCAATCCCGGTCACCAGCAAAGGAGACAATTTGTCCTGATTTGCTTTGACTGCTATGACTCCAGAACAGCAGCTGACAGTATGGCCACTGGACTGCCCACTGCCCATGTTTGCCACAAGCAGGGGGGGGCATTCTATGTCCCCCTTCTCCCTTACCCTCTGCTGGATTAGTTTTGGGCAATTTTGGGGAGAAGCTGTGCGTTTCAAAGAGGGCAAAGGAAGAAGGCTTGGAGAAATAGGGATGCTGTTTCCACTCCAGTCTGGCCTATTGTGCCCTGGGGCCTCCTTCATTCCTCAGCCCGGGTTCCAGAGTCCTGTCTTCCCCCCCACCCCCTTACCTTCCCCTCTGGTGTCGGATCACAACTCTGTTCCTGTCCCCACTCCAGCTCTGTTGCAGTTCCCTTCCTACTCTCAAGGTCAGAACTTAACTCCTGTGAAGTTCAGTTTACCTGTAGCCAAGTGTAGTCCAGAGGGCCAGTCCTGAGTCAGTCACATTTATAATTTAGCTGGGAGAAGCCTCAAGGGTGAGTTGGCTAACTCCCTACCCTGTACGGAAATCTCTCCAAAGCATGCATGACCTTGGTGCTTATGTACTGGCCTGAAGGGAACTCAGTGTCTTGCAGCAGGGAGTCATGATGACCCTCTGGCTCTAACTGTGTCCTGGCAGCATGCTTTGGCCACTACCCAGGAGGGCCAAACCCTTGTCAGGAAGTGTTTCCATAGAGTTTTCCAGTGTGTCAGGGTGAGAGAAGACTCCTGAGCTGCTGAGATCCTTAGGAAAACACCTTGTGGGAGTGATTTCTAACAGAAGAGCCCTGCAGTGCCATGGGTGGACCCGCTTTTGACCTCACAGTGTCCCCGAGGGCTGCACTCAGCCTGGTGAAGGACAGGGCAACCCCTGGCAGTCATTTCTTGTAGGAAAATGTATACAGTGTTCTGCCTGCTTGTATGCCAGAATAGGAACCAGTTCTCATTATAGATGGGTGTGACCTGCCCTGTAGGTTTTGGGAATTGAACTTAGGACTTCTGGAAGAGCAGCCAGTGCTCTTAATCTCTGAGCTATCTCTCCAGCCTCTTATAGGAAAATGTATTGCCAAAGACTTTAGGCATGTGTGGGAGATTTAAAAGTATCTGTCAGACTTGAATTGAAAAGGACTCCGAGATCTTTAAACAAGTCATCACTTTGGAGACAGTGACCATAGGGATCAAGGACACAGAAGGGCACAGCTGCTGTAGAATCTTGTTGCTCTGGGAGTTGTTCTCAGACTGGCAGACCACCATTAGGTCAAGGTCACAGCCCCCAACGACCCAGCTCGCTTACATCAGAGACCAGAATAGTTTCTTATGGAGTGCTGTGATCATAAGATGATTTTAGGTGATGCTGAGTCAGGCGGTGGTCAGCTTTCTGCCATTCCATCATCAGTCTTGATCAATATGCAGGTTGTTACCAAGTCCTCATCTCTTGTTCCTTAAAATAACATGGACCGTCTTCCTCCCTTGTAACTTACTGACTTATGGACTGAATCTTTATCCAGATCACTGTCATCTTCCTGAGAGATGAGGAGCCCAACTCTTTGCCTCTCATCATTGGCAGCAGTATTGGAGGCCTCCTGCTCTTGGTTGTGATTATAGCCATTCTATTCAAGGTCAGTTCCACTCAACATGTTTGCACGGAGAAACCACTGGGCTCTGATACTGCTTTCATTACCTTGGAAGACAGCTAACCTCAGGCCTACTGCACCTACCCTGGCCATGTGGCCTCTTTTCTTTGTTTGTTGAAGCTCTGTGTCCTGTTTAGACAAATGAACCTGACATTTTCTCTCTGGAAAAAAATAATAAAAGCCTAATTGAAGTATTTGAGCACAGAGAGATGTTCCTAAAGCAGATCTGATTGTCACCCCTTTGAAAGTCCCTACCCCAGAGTCCAGACTTTCTTAGTGTTATTTGAAGCCTTCTACATCCTGGCCTCTGTCTCTCACACCCCTAAGTCTTGCTTTGTTTTCTGCAGACAAGTTGACCCATTCCCTGAATAGGTTCAGGACTCTCTGTCTGGGCCTGTGTGACTTGCTAGGAGTGCCAGCTCCCACCCTCTCACCCTTCACACAGCTCCCCAGAAGGCTTAGCTAGGCCCCTGTGCCAGGCCTGAGAGCTCCCTCCTGAAAGCCTTACAGGTAGCAGTCATCACACCTCATGGTCATTTTGCCCTTTTCCTAGATTCTGAACTTCTGTGGGAGATTGTGGGCAATCTTTATGTCTTTAGCATGGCAGGCTGTCCCAAGCATTCTTCCAGAAAGAGGATTAGATCCAGCTGTATGACTGACCCCATAGCACCTAGCTAGTTAAAGGTGTTTAAGTGCTCTAGCGGTTCAGAGGACTCAGAGGACGGTGGAAGGCCATCTCTTGTTGGGGGATGAACACCAGGAAGGCAACACTCACTGAAAAAACTGAAAAAGGGACAGGGAAGATCAAGAAAGCTCAGAGGAAGGCAGAGGGAACAAAGAGAAGCCCAGGAAGCCCAGGTTTGGAGCTGCTTAGCGACTTTAGAAGACAGTTTCTAAAGCAGGTGGCTACCCCAGGTTCTTTATGAGGGTTCCCTCCTCTCTGTTTCAGTGTGGCTTTTTCAAAAGGAAGTATCAACAGCTGAACTTGGAGAGTATAAGGAGGACCCAGCTGAAGGCTGACAGTCTGCTGGTGGAAGATTAGAGCCTACTTCAGTTCCGGAACCTGGACACTCAGTGTCTGCCACATAGTCTCCTTAGGATGGCCTAGGAACATCGAACAGACCATGGAGTGCTGTTCACAGACACACATTGTCCCCATAGTGTTTGTGCATTGTGCAAAAGGGAGACTTGGACACATTTTCTCTTAAATAAATTTACCTTTACAGCAATGCCTCTAATGTGTACATATTTTCCACAATTTGGCATGTATTTTGATGACTGACAGGTCAAACTTTTATTCCTATTTAAAAATATTATATTCTTTGTTTTGTTTTATTTGAGACCCTTTGTTTGTTATGTAAAAAGACCCTTTTCTACATAGCCCTGGCTGTCCTGGAACTCAGTATATAGACCAGGCTGGCTTAGAACTCACAGAGATCTGCTTACCTCTGCCTCCTGAGTGCTGGGATTAAAGGCGTGAGCCACTATCGCCCAGCATTTTATGTTCTTTTAAACAAAAATCTATTTTATTTTTATGTAAGTATGTATATGTATGCATCTGTACGTATGTGCACATGTATGTATGTGTAGATTGGTCTTGAACTCAGAGATTCCCCTGCCTCTGCCTCCCGAGTGCTGGGATTAAAGGCGTGCACCACCAACGCCCGACTCTCTGGGCTCTTTTTGTCTCTTCTCTTAATGTTGCCTCAGAAACCTAAGAAGGATGACTTTAAATGCTTGGTCCTCCTGCCTCTGTGTCATGGCTGCTACACTACAGTGTTCTGTTGTCTCATCTTTCTTTGTGTATTTTTATTTTTTCATTTATTTTATTTTATTTTGGTTTCTTGAGAAAGGGTTTCTCTGTGTAGCTTTGGAGCCTATCCTGGCACTCACTCTGGAGACCAGGATGGCCTCGAACTTACAGAGATCGGCTTGCCTCTGCCTCCTGAGTGCTGGGATCAAAGGCGTGTGCCACCAACGCCCGACAATTTATTTTTATTTTATGTATAAGATTTTTGCTTGTATGTATGTATGTATGTATGTATGTATGTATTATACCTCATAATGCCTTGTCCCCACACATGTCAGAAGAGGACATAAGATCCCCTGGAACTGGAGTTCCAGTCAGCTGTGAGCCATCACGTGTGGGTGCTGGGAACTGAACCTGGGTCCTCTGAAAGAGCAGCTAGGGCTCTTGACTGCAGAGTCATCTCTCCAGTCTTCTTTATGTACTTGAAATACACAAACAATTGTGAAGAGAAAAATATATTAGTATATAATAATCAAAATACTTCTTAAATTGTACTCATAAAGATTTATTATTGCATTAAAACAGCAGGTCTCAGCCAGGTGGTGGTGGTACATACCTTTAATCCCAGCACTAGGGAGGCAGAGGCAGGCAGATCTCTGTGAGTTCTAGGCCAGCCTAGACTACAGAGGTAGTTCCAGGACAGCTAGGGCTACGTGGAGAAATCCTGTCTTGAAAAATAAAAAAAATAAAAAATAAAAAAACAAGCCCCTGACCCCCAAAACCTCAGCATATCTGGTAACTGCTTTATTCTCAAAATAGTGATGAGTTTCAAATGCACTTAGACATATCTGAATGAAAAAAAGAAATAAAAAGGAGAGGGCATGACTGCTCCTAGGTGTGGTAGAGGAGAAACTTGACCGTAGATAAAAGGGAGAGTGTAGCCAGAGTCTGACACATCTCCAGATTCCAGAGTGGTCATAACCTTGAGCAGTGTCGGGAGGGGAAGGAGAGAGAGGAACCAGGTGCACCAGCCAGGAGGCCAAAGGTACAGAAAGGGGTAGGTAACCAAAATGGCTGGATTATATAGGGAAGAGCCTCTTGGGGAAGGGCAGCCCAGCTCCTGGACTGGAGAGTTCAGGGTAGGGGGTGGGGTATGCCAGCCATACCCTGTAACAGGTAGGGCCTGAGGGATGCTGGGAGAACTTGGCAGCCCTGTCTGCTTTGATATGTTAAATGGGAGCCTCAGCCATTTGTCGCAGGTTTGAAACCTAACAATATCTGCAATGGGTATAATGTGAAGGGAAAATTGTCACACTTTCTATTGTTAACTGGGTTACAGGTACCATTGCCTACATCCACAGCTGAAGTGTTAAATTTCAGTCAGGCTGCAGCAGAAAGAGATGTCTCATTGATCTCTCACTCTGGATGCTCTAGTCCCATTTAAGGAAACATGCTTTGTTCATCTTTCATTTGTTTGGTTTTCTGAGATAGGCACTTACCATGTAGCTAGCTCAACCTGGCTTGGCTTGAGTTCTGACTTAGAACTTAAGAGACCATCCTGCCTCAGATTCCTGAGTGCTGGGCTTACAGCACTGTAGCACCACACCAGGCCTAAGGTTTGAACCTCACGTGGTCTTGTTTTTGTTTTAAGGAGAAGAAAACTTGTCAGAGGTCCCAAGTCTAGTAAATGGCAGAGTCATTGTTTAAAAAGATATCTGAGCTGAGTGTGGTGGTACACACCCAGCACGAGGGGGCAGAAGTGGGCAGAGCTCTGTGACCTCAAGGCCAGCCTGTTCTACATGGTGAGTTCCAAGCCAATCAGAGTTACATGGTGAGACCCTGTCTCAAAACAAAACAAAGTGAAGACTATTTGGACCCAAAGTCTAATGCCTTTTCCATAGAGCCTCACTATGGACTGGGCAGCCCAAAGTGGAGTGGCAGTTTTCAGAGTTCAGTTGTTCGGGTCCCTTGGCTTCACTCCTGAAGGCAGATGCTTAGAGCAGCCTGGGGCAACTGCGGTTTTGCCACACACTCCAGGGGATGAGGATGTAGATAGATCCTGGGGAGATGCTAGCTGTGATACCAGAGTTTGTGCATCTCTCTGCATGGAGTCAGAGGGTGGCTATGCACACTGAAGTCTTGACTAACCTGCTGCTTCAGTAGAATCAGAAGCCTCCATGAAAAAAGTACATAGAAACGAAGCCTGGTCATTTTACATCAGACATCTCAGTATATAGGCTAAAGGAAGCTCGCTCGTTCGTTCATTTGTTCGTTCGTTCTTTCATTCTTCACTCCCACAAAGTTTTATAAGTCTTAGCACTACCTATTTCATGGAGGTTGACAGGTAAAGTCTTCCCTGCCCTCATAGCCCTATTCAGAGGATCAGAGTCCAACTAATGACAACAAGCAAGAAATCAGTGAATCCTAAGTTGCACAGATCCTGGCAGGGGGTTTAGAGGAGGAGACATATGCCTCTGAAGCTGTAAGGCTGTGAAGGACTGAGGTGGGGTCTATCTGGGCACGTTCCCAGAAATGTGAGAAGGCATACGTGAACTGACTGGGCCATAGTGGGAGTCTTGGGGAGTATGAATCTGAATAGGGAGGTGGGGACACACACTTCATGTGCACAGGTATGAGACAGCACAGGCAACTTGGTAGTAATTAATTAGTTAATTTTTTCCCAGCTGGATAAGTCCCCCCTCCCTCCTCTCCTCCTACCCCCAATCCACTGCTTCTCTCTTCTCTTCAGAAAAGTGCAGGCCTCTCATGTATGCCAGCAGCTATGGCATATCAAGTTGCAGTGAGGCTCGGCACCTCCTTTCCTGTTTAGGCTGGGTGAGGCAATGCAGTGGGAGGAAAGGGTTCCAAAAGCAGGTAATAGAGCCAGAGGCAGCTGCTGCTCCCTCTGTTAGCCCCACAAGAAGACCAAGCTATACAACTGTAACATATGTACAGAAGGCCTAGGTCAGTCTCTGTGAGACTAGGTTAGTTGTTGATTTTTGTGGGTTTTCTTGTGACACCTTGATATTTTACATGAGGATTTCACACTCATTCTGGTTTTATTGCCACTCTAGACCCATGGACAAGGAGCAGGGATAGATGGGAGAAACTTCACAAAGAAGAAATCACTGAAAGGAGACGAAAGCTTATTTCCCTTTAAAATGTGCCGTTAGAGTTGTCAGTGCCTTGTGGCTTTGGCTGATTCAAGTTTAAATCTTTGTCTTTTTTTTTTTTTTTTTGGTTTTTTGAGACAGGGTTTCTCTGTGTAGCTTTGGAGCCTATCCTGGCACTCACTCTGGAGACCAGCCTGGCCTCGAACTCACAGAGATCCACCTGCCTCTGCCTCCTGGGATTAAAGGCATGTGCCACCAACGCCCGGCTAAATCTTTGTCCTTTTTAGTATTCCACTGGAAGTCATATTTTGTTTGAGACAGGGTTTTTACTTTATAGCTCTAGCTGTCATGGAACTCATTATATAGAGCAGGCTGGTCTTGAACTCTTGAAGATCTTCTTGCCTCTACCTCCCAAGTACTGGGATTAAATGCATGCACCCCCACATTGGGCCAGTCATATATGTTTTTAAGTGTTTGGTATCTTTGTTTAGTTTCTCCTCTATAGTGGGAAATTACCAATACGGAGTCAGGTAGAAATATAAGGGTATTTAATAGGGAAAAGCCTTACTTACAGAACAACCTAGCCAGCTGGCGTGGCAGCGGTCTGTACGCAAGCCCAAAAGTGAAACCGAAAGAGAGACGCAGTCCCCTTCAAGTCTCACTCTATGTCACCCTGAACACGCCCTCGAAAGCGCAAGCATGGTCAGACACACCTGTAGCCAGCCCCTACGTAGGCATGGTTACAGCTTCCCCTACACGCCTCAGATCAGCTACTAAAGCTAAGTAATAAATGGCAACCTGTCAATTAAGATGGCTTATGGTCACAAATATGCTTCCCATAGCAAAGAGCTTCCTTTTTCTTCTTGACTGCAATTAAGGCACATTAACAACAAATTTATGAGGGCCTGGTAAGATGGCTCAGTGGGTAGGGGTGTGTGGTAGGTGGAGGTGGGAGTCCCTGAAGGCTCTATGGTCAGCAGGGAAAAGATCTGGATGATGGAAGAATGAAACTCTGTCCAGCCTGACTTAGCCAGAGCTGGTTCAAACTTCTAGAGTCCCAGGTTGTTTATTTTAGCACAGCACAAATTTGGAAAAACAAAACTTTTCTGATGGCAATTAACTCAGTGCACAGAGTATGACAAAGCTTAAGCCATGTTTTCGTTGGATTTTTGTTTTCCTGAGACAGGGTTTTTCTGTGTAACCCTAGATGTCCTAAAACTCACTCTGTAGACTCAGGCTGGCCTGAGTTCGACTCAGAAATGAATGCCTCTACTTCCTGGGTGCTGGTATTAAAGGCTTATACCACCACCTGGTTACATTGAAAGTCTTTTTTGTTGTTGTTTTTTGGGTTTTTTGTTTTGTTTTGTTTTGTTTTTTGTTTTTCGAGACAGGGTTTCTCTGTGGCTTTGGAGGCTGTCCTGGAACTAGCTCTTGTAGACCAGGCTGGTCTCAAACTCACAGAGATCCACCTGCCTCTGCCTCTGCCTCCAAGTGCTGGGATTAAAGGCATGTGCCACCAAGGCCCAGCACATTGAAACTCTTTACAAAGTACATCTGGCTTCTTTCATAAAGATGGGTACTGTTGACTCAGTGCTCAAGATTTAGGGATTAGGGGAGTGACTGAGATAAACATAATGCTGTTGGGAGTCAGGATTGGCCTGACCCTAAGATAACACAGAAGTCTATTAGGCTGTTGTAAAGTACAAATGACATAAGGATGGGTTTTATGGATTTAGAAGCAATGCTCAAGATTTAGGGGGGAAGGGTCTGGGATAAACAAAGCATAGATTCTAGGGGATAAATTCTGTCTCTACAGATAGTAAATATCACCAGGTTGTAAACTACAGCCATTCCCAGCATTCTGTAAGGAAGAGGGGTAAACTTACTTTGAAGATCTTCCTTCCTTTGACAAGTCTGCATGTTTGACTTTCCCTGGCTTCCCCAGTGCTTATCTGTGCACACAAGGACCTCTTGCCCTCTACAAGGGTGCTTGCTGCCAAGCTTGAAAACCTGAGATTGATCCCCAGAACACACATGGTGGAAAAAGAACAGGTTCCTCAAACCTTTACATCTGCACACACACACACACACACACACACACACACACACACGCACGCACGCACGCACGCACGCACGCACGCACGCACGCACGCACGCACGCACGCACGCACGCACATGCACAGTGCATGCACAGAGATAGGGGTAAAAACAATTTTAAAAAATACTCTGGCCAGCCTGGTCTCCAGAGTTACACAGAGAAACCCTCTCTCAAAAAACCAAAAAGAAAAAAGAAAAAAGAAAAAAATCCCTGGCAATTGTAAGTTCTTTCATGGATCAGAAATAGCTGTTATGAAATGTGCTGGTCATAGCAGGACTTCTCAGAGCAAAGGGAAAATTAAAGAACAGATTGCCCTTGGTGAACCCTCCCATGCCCTGCCTTTCTTACACTTGGCCCTGGGCCTTCCAGGATGCTTGGGACTCTGAAGGAGAGTTACATCACTTTGTAGAGACCTCTACCCAGGTTGCCTTCAAATCTCCCTCCTGCCTCCCCTCTCCTTGGGGACTGGAAACTAGAGCTCACTATGTGGAAACAGCATCTGAACTCTCCAAGATCCACGCCATGTGAGTTTCCTGCCTTGTTTCCGTTAGATTTTATGGAGAGTTTTTTTTTTTTTTTTTTTTTTTAATCTCTTAGGCCAGGGGGAGGTGTTAATTCACTCTCCCTCCTGCTGAGGTAGGAGACCACCATGCATCTTGGAGTTTGTGGGAGTGATCAAGCGATACTTCCAAGCCCTTGGTGGAAGCCGTGATGTTACTGATTACTTCCCCGGTCACCTGCCCGCAGCTGGTGTTTTTCTGCTGGACACCTGGAGAAAAGGGAGCTTTTCTTTTTATTTTCTTCTAACAGTTTTTAAAAAGATCTGTTTCATGTGTATGAGTGGTTTTCCTGATGCATGTATGTGCATCATGTGTGTGCCTAGTGCCTGCAGAAGTCAGAAGAGAGAATGGGGTATTTTGGAACTGGAGTTATGGATGGTTGTGAGCCACCATGTGGTGTGCTGGGATCAAAACTGGGTACTCTGTTAGAACAAGTACTCTTTTATTATTTGGTTTTTGGAGACAGGGTTTCTCTGTGTAGCTTTGGAGCCTATCCTGGCACTCTCTGGAGACCAGGCTGGCCTCGAACTCACAGAGATCCGCCTGCCTCTGCCTCCCGAGTGCTGGGATTAAAGGCGTGTGCCACCAACGCCCGGCCACATTTTTATTGAGCTATACATTTTCCCCACTCTCCCCCCCCCACCTCCTGCCTCCCACACTCCCAATTTACTCAAGAGATCTTGTCTTTTTTCCCCTTCCTAGGCAGATCCATGTGTGTCTCTCTTAGGGTCCTCTTTGTTACCTAGATTCTCTGGGGTTGTGGCCTGTAGTCTGGTTGTCCTTCATTTTATGTCTAATATCCATTTCTGAGTGAGTACATATTATATTTGTCTTTCTGGGTCTGGGTTATCTCACTCAGGATGGCATTTTCTGGTTCTGTCCATTTGCTTGCAAATTTCAAGATGTCATACAGCAAGTACTCTTTTTTGTTGTTTTTTTTTCGAGACAGGGTTTCTCTGTGGCTTTGGAGGCTGTCCTGGAACTAGCTCTTGTAGACCAGGCTGGTCTCGAACCTACAGAGATCCACCTGCCTCTGCCTCCTGAGTGCTGGGATTAAAGGCATGCGCCACCACCACCCGACAGAGCAAGTACTCTTAACTGCTGAGCCATCTCTCCAGTCTTGTCAGGATGGTTTCTACAGAACATTGCCTGGGACTCATAGCTGAGCAAGATGATACCAGGATCGGGTCCATACCACAGTGAAAATAGATTTAAAAGGTGCCGGGTTTTAGAAGGGAGATAGAAAAATAAAAAGACCTGTAGAATCTGTGCTCTAACTCCCCTCACCACAGTGTATGTCTGAGCTCATCCAACCAGATGCAGGCTTGTGAAACAGAGTGCTGCTCGGGCTGCTAAACTCGCCCTTGACTTCTGGAGAAGGTGTTTATCGTGAAGAGGCATGGGGGGCAATTGGTGGGTGTGATTCAGGCATTATGCTGGTCTGCCTTTCTCACCTGGCAGAATGCACTCAGGCAGTACCCAGGTCAGTCCAGGTGCAAAGGACCCTTTAAAAGAGACCCCCCCTCCCCGCCTTTGCCTGCCTGTTCCCTTGGGGAAGAGAGGACTTTTCCTGTCTCCCTCTTCTCTTCTGTCCTGTCTCTTAACCTATTGTCTCTTTCCTTCCCCCTTCCTCCCCTTTCTAATTAAACTTCTCACTTTACCTCTGTCTGCCTGGCATGTTTGTCCCCTGCCTTGGTCACCCTTGCCTGCCATGGAATCCGCCAAGGTCCCCTATGCAAGATCCCCCAGGAGCTTTACCATAACAGTGGGAGGAGGGGGGTGAAAGGTGAGAAGGCAAGGAAGAAAGATTAGCCTCCCCTCTGGCCCCCTACCTGACGCCAGGAAGGACATTTAGAGGCACTTGGTAGGACTCCTGTTCCTAAGAGCGGTGGGAGATGCTGCAGGAGTTATCTGCTCTCTTTACGTCTCCCCCCCCCCCCAAAGTATGGGGAGATTCCTTTCTCCCCGAGGATCTCAACACAACCGGGGAGGAAGACAGCGTCTGTGGGACCCTGGCCCCTGCGATGAGTTCCCTCCATTGTGACAAGACACGGATGCTATACATTAAACAGCCTCCCAAAGAAAGTGAACTGAGAGCCCCAGTGAATAGGGCCCATTTCAGCAAAGGTGAAGTGGGCTTTGCCAGGATCTTTCTGGTGAGCTGATGCACCTGGGTCTAGTTCTGACACACAGACATCCAAACAGTATGGTGTTCTGGGTGGGGGTGGGGTAAGGGTAGTGGGACTAAGGGTAGTGACAGTTCCAACCATGAGCAGGAGGTTGTGAGGATTCAGCTAAGCAAGGAAGGCTTTTACCAGGACTCTGTGGGTACTTAATGCTCTAACGTACTATGGGAGTAGTGACAAGGCTCATTTTACCAGGGCATTGTGGGACTCTAAGACTCTTTTATTTTTAAATTATTTTTTATTTTATGTGTATTGGTGTTTTGCCTTCATGTTATGTCTGTGTGAGGGGGTCAGATCTTGGAGTTACAGACTGCTGTTAGCTGCCATGTGGGTGCTGGGAATAAAACCTGGGTCCTCTGGAACAGCCATCAGTGCTCTTAACCACTGAGCCATTTCTCCACTCGAGACTAAGAATCTTGACATGGAGCTAGTTAAATCAAAGAAAATGATTCCTCAAAGCAGACAAGAGTTAGGGATAGAGCTTTCAGTGAGCTTAATATTTGAAAGGACTCAGGTTTGAGCCCAAGCATGAAAACTGCCACCAAAAAGGAGAGAGTAGGAGGCAATAATTTTGGAAATGCCCTCAGACTTAAAAAAAAAAAAAAATAGGGCTGAAGAGATGGCTCAGAGGTTAAGAGCACTGCCTGTTCTTCCAGAGGTCCTGAGTTCAACTCCCAGTAACCACATGGTGGCTCACAACCATCCATTATGAGATCTGGTGCCCTCCCTGGCTTGCAGGTATACATGTAGGCAGAACACTGTATACATAATAAATCTTTAAAAAATTTACTTATTATGTATAAAGTGTTCTATCTGCCCGCATGCCAGAAAAGAGCATCAGGTCTCATTCCAGATGGTTGTGAGCCAGCATGTGGCTGCCGGGAACTGAACTCAGGACCTCTGGAAGAACAGTCAGTGCTCTTAACTGTTGAGCCATCTCTCCAGCCCATCCTCAGATTATTAGTATCACTGTGATGACTAGAGTCACCCCTTTGGACACAGAGGGTGCTAAGTCTGAGCTTGTGGGCATGGTGAGTTGGCCTCAGGATGTAGAGATGGAGTCCAGATACTCGAGGGCACAACTTAAGATATATTCCCCCCACACATTTTAGCTAAACCTCAGGAAAAAATATGATCCACGCCATAATGGCAGATACAGGCATACACTTGAAACATTAACTTCAAGAAAACATACCTACCCTGACTTCTTAAACACACCCTGGGATTTTATTCTTTTTAGATTTTATTTTTGATTGACTGTATGTGCTTGCGCACACTTGTGCTGTGGCACATGTATGGAGGTCAGAAGACTACTAGCAGGGACTGGTTCTCTCTGGCAGGCATCTTTACCCACTGGGCCATCCTGATATCCTCCCCCGCTCCCTTGTTTTTAAAGACATAGTAAGCTGATGTCATGACAGGCCACTGGCTATAAGGAGGCAACCCTTTCCTTTCTAAACACCCTTGAAGGTCTCTCAGGTTTCTGGAGAGTTGTCAGAAGTGCAGCTTGCTTTCAGTTATGCAGTGAATGTGCAGGAGGCATGGTAGGGCAAGGCTTCTTTCTCTAAAGCCAGAGTGGCCACTGAGAAAGGTCAGAAGACAGGTAACTGACATTCTGGCCTCTTCAGCAGCATATACGAGATTACTGGTGGTGTCAGGGTTAGAGACTTGTCCCTGATGGCCTTAAGGAGCTAGCCTTGACCATCTGTCCTCAACAAGCCTATTAGACAAGTTACAGTGAAAAGCAGAGGACGATGTATTCAACGAGGAACAAACAGATCCAGTAACTCCCAACCTTCCTCCGTGGCTCTAACAAGAGGCTTAGAGAAGGCAGGAGTATGGATAATTAAGGCATCCTGGTCAAGATGTGGTTCTGCCCTCCACCATTCTTAGCTGTCTCTCCTGCAAGGTAGCCTGAGAAGCTATCAGAACTGTGTGAAATCTCTTCCTGGAGGATGCTTCTAGCAGGCACCAGGCTCCAGTCTTCTTTCTCCCAGCAGGATGCCCCTGGGAACCAGTTTCAATTGTCTGATAGTCTGAGGGAAGGCACAAGCATCTCTTTAGAATATCTCCCTGACATGACATTTACAGTAGGTGCCCAGTTGAGGTTTGATCAAGAAAGGAATCAACAGTGGAAGGAAGCATGTGTGGGCGCACGCCTGAAATCCCAGTGCTGTGGAAGCTGAGGCAGGAGGATCACAAGTTCGAGGCTGGCTTGGACACTGTCCTCAAATACTTCTACTACTGGACCTAATCTAGTGGGCTCTGTTCTGTGTTGTCTTGGGGCTTTAGTACATATCAGGGCATCTGTCTACAAACAGGCTCTACCAGAACCCCGAGTGTGGAGTGGAGAGGTTTAACATAGGCACCTTCCTCTGGATCTCTCCTCTCTCTCTCTCTCTTCTCTCTCCCTCTTTCCCCCTCTTTCCCCCCCCTCTCTCTCTCTCCTCTCCTCCCTCTCCCCCTCTCCTCTCTCTCTCTCTCTCTCTCTGCAGGTGCACTCATGTGTATGTGAGCATGGTATGTGGAGGTCAGATGTGGACTTTAGGCATCCTCTTTGAGATGCCTCTCACTGACCCTTGAGCTGTTTCAGCTAGACTGGCTGCTCAGTGAGCCCCCAGGGTTCATCTGTTTCTGCCCACCCTTGCACTGGGATTGCTGTGAGAAATCACATACTATCCCAAAGGTCCTAGCTAATGCAGGAAAGAGGAAAGTCTTTTCCTCAAAACGGATTGGTTGGTCTTTTTTTTGTGTGTGTGGGTTGGTCCTTGAAACAGGTTTCTTGTCTTGGCTGTCTGGGAACTAACTCTGTAGATCAGGCTGGCCTCAAACCCACAGTGATGAGTTTAAGCCTGCCTCTGCCTACTGAGTGCTGGAATTAAAGGTGTGGGCCACCTTGCCTGGTGTTCTTCAGTCTCTTAAACTCAAGAGCGCAAGTGTGGAGAGGCCACTGAGGTTGAGGTGGGGTGGACTGTATACCTGGCTGGCTCTCAGCAACAGGAAGAGAAGCGCCTATTCTTTCTCTCCCAGGGTGATGTTTTAATGGTTGTCGCTACCCAGGATGAAGCTTTCATCCTACAAGTTCAGGACAAGATTGTCAGATGTGAGATCCATGCTTCTATGACACCATCTTGATGTTTCAGGCAGCTGGGCTGTGGGCTATGGGACTGTTTCCAGACAAGTATTCCTCAGGGTTAGATGTTAACAGATTCCCACCAGCTCTCCAGCTCGGAGCATCTACTTTCCCATTTCACCACCTTATGTTGGGTGGTGGAAGGTGGACGTCTTCAAGTGTGTGAGCATCATCACTCTGTGGTGGCTGCTTCCCTTTTGGCTATTGAAGATTCGTGCAGATGATAGGATCCCTTCAGCTTCCAGGGTCATAATTGGGACAGAGTGGAGGATCCAAATGTGTCTAAAAGAAACCAGGCCCAGGTCTGTGTAGTCATTTGGTAAATATACAGTACTAGCACATGGCAGGCATGCCACTGGGCTTGGCACATGAGATTATCCAAAGCAAGACACCCAGCTTCTTGGAGCTTCTGGTCTTGGGGGGGGGGGCACAGTAAACAAATTAGTGAGATCATCTCAGGTGTTGAAAGTGCTTTGCAGATAGCCTGGCATAGCAGGGGACACCTTCAATCTCAGCATCTGGGAGGCAGAGGCAGGCAGATCTCTCTAAGGCCAGCCTGGTCTACAGGGTGAGTTCCTGGACATCTAGGGTTACACAGAGAAAGCCTGTCTCGAAAAACAAAAACAACAGCAACAAAAGTGCTCTGCAGGTCTATGTTGGGGCCATGGGATGAGGTGATTGGGGTGGGGGTGGGGGTTACTTTAGGTGTGTGAAAATAAGCATTTTTGAGGAACTGGTTAGGTTGAGCTTGACGTTTATATCAACGCATTGTTTCCAAATGACACTGAGTTATAACAACGCATGGTTTCCAAATGACACTTTAAAAGCAAAATGCAGCTCTCTACATCCTTTGCTAGAATGAATGGGAAATTCAAGTGCAAAGCCCAGGAATTTGTCCTTTTTCTTTTAATTTATTCTCTTATATATTGTATCCTGACTCTAGTTTGCCCCCCCTTTTTTTTTTAAATAGTCATTCCATCCAGTTGCAAATTGGTTTGTTTTTTGTTTTGGTGTTTTGAGACACAGCTTCTCTGTGTAACAGCCCTGGCTGTCCTGGAACTCACTCTATAGACCAGGCTGGCCTCAAACTCAGAGATCTGCCTGCCTCTGCCTCCTGAGTGCTGGGACTAAAGGTGTGCGCCACCAATGCCCGGCTTTCCCTGAGACTTTTGTTTTTAAAGATCACATGTGGTGGACTTCAGCATCTCTTCCAAGTTCTGGAATCTGTAGTTTCAGAGAGTGAGCTTCCCACTGAGCAAGCCAGCCAGGGCCAGGGCCAGGAGAGGAGCATGGCTAGAAGGCTCAGACACAGGTGCAGAAAACAGTGTGCATAGCCCCTTACCCCCTCAGCCTCGGCACACAGCCCTTCACCACACCCAACCCCTCAGTACACACACAGCCCACCACCACACAGCCCCCCACCACACCCAACCCCTCAGAACACACACAGCCCACCACCACACACAGCATCACAGTCCACACACAGCCCATCACCACACCCAACCCCTCAGTACACACACAGCCCACCACCACACAGCCCCTCAGTACATATACAGCCCGTCAGCACGCACAGCCCCACATTGCACACACAGCCCAGTAATTTCTCACCACACAGCCCAGTAATTTCTCACCACACAACCCCTCACTGCATACAGACCCATGCCACAGGAAGCGTCTCATCATACATTCCTTCACCACAGACAGCTTACCCCAGTCCACACCAGTTTCAAAGCTCAGTTCCAGAGACCTCTTCTCCCTGTTTGGTTCAGCCTCAGACAATGGCATTGAGTCCATCTTTTTCTATTCTGTCTCTAGGCATATTTTAGTGTCCCAAGCCTTAGTGCCCCAGCTCTTCCTATCCCACCGTACCTGACTGGGATCACTGGTCCCTGACCCCAGAAACTTCTAGGGTTTAGACCCTGAAGTCGCCCCCTTGATTACAGCAGACACAGGCGACCAGGGATCTACTTACAAGCCTGTCTGACTGCGTGAGCAGCGAGGCCAGGGCAATCGGGAAGCCAGTCTTACTAGTGGCTGTCTCTACCCCTCTTCCTGCACTTCCTGCGCTCTGGGTCCCTCTCGGATCCTGCCTCTGTTTCCCCACCCAGCTCCCCTGGAGCAAATCCCGTGGGAGGAGGTAGGGGCGGGAGAGACGCCTTGGAAAGCACCTTCCCTCCTTCCTCGCCTCCGCACTCGGTGCGCGTGTCCTTGCAGGCCAGTGGCCGGAGGCACAGCCCGGTGGTGTCACCGTGTCAGTGGCCGCATCCCGGGCTGGGAGCTTGCGGCAGTTCGGCTCCCCGCGGCGGCGGGGTCCTACTGGCCGCCTGGTGCTCGCGCCCGGGTCTGCGTGCCCGCCCTCCGGCTCACGCCCTTTGGAGCCGCGCGCCCGGGACTGCGGCAGAGCACACAGAGTGCTCGGTTGGGCGCCGGGCGGCGGGAGGCAGCGTCCGGCCGAGTGAGCCGGAGGCATGGGTCAGGCGGCCTGGAAGGGGTTCGCCCTGTCGCTGTTCGACTACAAGACCGCAAAGTTCGTGGTCGCCAAGAGCAAGAAGGTGGGGCTACTCTACCGGGTGCTGCAGCTCACCATCCTGCTGTACTTGCTCATGTGAGTCCTCGGGCACTTTTTCAGGGGGGTGAAGAGGGGAAGGTGTAGACACAGGGACCTTGGGAGTGGGTCCTTATAGGCCCTTGGATGTAAGGGTGGGAAGGTGAAAAGTGGACACTCTGCCGTCCGAAACGTGGGAGGGGGCAACTGGGTACCTTGGTTTGAAGCTATTTGTAGGGAGCCTCTTCTCCCCGGACTGGAGTGCCTGGTATTACAGCCATCGCCAGGAGGCAGCGATGCCAGAACTCTGGACTCAGCTGTCCCCAGAGGACTTCCTGGGCTCTGGCCTGACAGCTGGCTCAGGCACCCAGCAGGTTATTTATAAGCACGAAGCATCACTGACTTACTCTTGGTTGGGCCAGCTCATCAGACTGGCATGTTCTGGAACTCAGGGTTAGCTCACGGGAAAAACGGGCAGAGCAGACTCTCCAGTGTTCAGCTGCTCGACTGTCCCCTTGTTGTCATCTCACCTAACAGAATGTGGGCCCGCCAGCCCAGGGGCAGCTCGATGGAGGCTTAACAGCTAGACCTTAGTCAGAGCCTTCCTTTGCTCCCGGGAAGAGAGGAGGGCACAGGTGGAGAGAGGCAGCTACTGAGAACAGTGGCAATTCACTCTTTTCCTCATTAAACGGTGTGCAATTATTGTTCCTCGGAGGACAGTCCTAGCCTTGCTGCCTACTAATGGCTGCATCCTTTTTTTTTTTTTTTTTTTCCCTTTCTTGTTTTGGTTTTTTGGAGACAGGGTTTCTCTGTTTTAGCCCTGGTTGTCCTGAAATTACTGTGTAGAGAAGGCTGGCCTCAAACTAAGAGATCTGCCTGCCTCTTCCTCCCGAGTGCTGGCTGGTATTAAAGGCATGGTTAATAGTTGGATTCTTAGCATTTCCTGTATTTTGGCACCGAGGCACTGTCCTACCTCAGGCCCTTGTACTGCCTGTCCTCAGCCACCACGGTTTTTCCCGTGGCACCACTCTTTGTCCAGGTTTGAGGGCTCCAATGACTCCTCTTCTCTGTCCCTCCCTGGCATTCCCTAGCCAAATAGGATGGTCATTTGCTCAGGGTCTATTTCTATCTCCCTGCAGTCTGGGGATTCTGTGACAGGAGGGACTGGTGTCACTTCACTTGAGAATAGGTATGAAATGAATAAATGAAAGTTGAATATTTGCTTACTGTTTTGGATTGGACAAAACCTGACATTTCTCTGCTAAAATGGAAGGTGTGCTCAAGAATCACAACTTTCTCAGGGTTCCTTGAAAATGTGATGCCTTAGGGTCTAGGCTTCCCTACCTCTGCCCCAGAAGTGAGGAAGTGGACACATGTTGGTTGACACTTCCCTGGTTCCCTGGAGAAAGCCTGCATGACATGCCACTCACTTCATGAGTCAAGATGTTGGCATCTTCCTCTTTTGACAGGTTTCCTCAGATTCACCAAGACGGGTTAAGTTGGATGATAGTTACCTACAGCAATAAGTTGGTAGTTCTGTGCATGGAGCTTTTGCTCTGTGCCAGGCTCACTGTGCTTAGTATTTGACAAGTGCCTCCCTGCGCCCCCAAGACATGATTTCTCTGTGTTAGCAGCCCTAGCTGTCCTGGAACTAGCTCTGTAGACCAGGCTGGCCTTGAACTCACAGAGCTCTGCCTGTCTCTGCCTCCCAAGTGCTGGGATTAGAGGCATGTGCCACCATTGCCCGGTTGAGCCATCTCATTTTAAAAGTTTATCTTTTTAGGGGCTAGAGCAACGTCTGGGTGGTTAAGAGTGTTTGCTGTTCTTTTAGGAGTTCTGTTCCTGGCTGATTGGCCTACAAGTCCCTGTAACCCCGGCTCCAGAGAACCTGATTCCCTCTTCTGACTTCCAAGGGTACTAGAACTCATGAGCACACATAAGCACACATACAATTTATGCATATTTATCTCTTTAGAAAGGTGTGATGGCGCGCGCACACACCTATAATTCTAATAATTCTGAGCTACACTTTCATGATAGTAGTGTCCTTTGATGTGCAAATATTTTTAATTTCAAGAGACCAAAGTTTTTTGTTGTTTTGGTTTGGTTTTGTTAGCTATGTTTTACATTATTTTTGTGTGTATGAGGCAGCGTGAGTTTATGTGTACTATGTGCAGGCGCTGGTGGAGGTCAGAGGGTGTCAGACCCCCAGGGACTTGAATTAGTTACAGGTGGTTATGAGCAATCTGATGTGGGTGCTGGGAACTGAACCCAGGTCCTCTGCAAGAGCAGTAAGTGCTCTTAACCACTGGGCAATCTTTTCAGCCTTTTTAAATATTTTTTTTTATTAATTATTGAGTATTGTGTGGGCAAGCATGTAGCATGGCTCACATGTGGGAGTCTGTTCACTCCTTGTACCGTGTCTGTGGGTCAGACTCAGAACATCAGCCTTAGAGGCAGGTGCCTTTATCTCCTGAGCCATCTTGTTGGCTCTGCTTATGTTCTTAGTATAAAAGAATATGAGGTTTCATTTATCTATTTATTTGTTTAGTCATTTATTTGGTTTTTCAAGACAGGGTTCCTCTGTGCAACAGTCCTGTCTGGCTGTCCTGAAACACACTCTGTAGGCCATGCTAGCTTCGAACCCAGAGATCTGCCTGTCTCTGCCTCCCAAGTGCTGGGTATTAAAGGAGCATGTCACACACCTGACAATTTCTTTCTTTTTTAGAGTTACTAATTTTATTGTTGTATGTGTATGATGTCTGTGCACCATATGTGTGCCTTGTCCCTGTCCTTGAGGAGGTCAGAACTGAGACTGTAGTTACGGATGGGTACGAGTGGGTACCTTGAATGGAAATGGGATCCTCTGCAAGTGCAACAAGTGCTCTTAACCACTAAGCCAACTCTCCGGCCTCAGATTTTGTTTACCAGATAGTGTCTCAGACTGTAGCCAAGAATGGTCTTCAATTGTCTATCTTCCTGCTTTAGCATCTTGAGTGCAATATCGCGTGCTCGTGGGACAGGTGAACCCTGAGCTCTCCCACCGGCCTAGGACTTACAATGGTTCTCACTCCAGCCTGGGCCTGGGCAGCCCGGTGACTGATGCCCACCTGTTGCTCATATTTCTACAGATGGGTGTTTCTGATAAAGAAGAGTTATCAGGATATTGATACTTCCCTGCAGAGTGCTGTGGTCACCAAAGTCAAGGGTGTGGCCTATACCAATACCACTATGCTTGGGGAACGGCTCTGGGATGTAGCAGACTTTGTCATCCCATCTCAGGTCAGAGCACCACCTGGGGCCTGGGCTGGTGAGGTGTGGCTTGAGGTGGGGCACACAGGAAGTACCCAGGCAACTCCATTAGTTGTCCCTCTGGCTCAGGATACAGACAGACGCCCTGTCTAGGTTGTTTTCTGTACCAAGCCTGGTTCTCAGTGGTCTATGTGTCTGCTGAGACCACACAGGGTCCAGAGTGACCTGGCACAGTGGTGTCCCTGGGAATAGCTCCCCTGCTTGTTCATAGCTGTTCTGATGTAGAACAGGCTGAGGTTGGGATAGAATTATGGGGTGAGAGTGCTTGGGGTTACCCAGAAAATGATATCCACTTGCAAAGTGTGGGCTCATCCGACAGATGGACAATGATCACCAGTTTTGTGGTCCCCATTGTTCCCAACCCCTTACAGAGGTCCACTCTCACCTGGCTGACTCTTCCCGAGAGGCCAGGAGGAGACTCCTCAAACTCTGTCTGGCTCCTCAGGGGGAGAACGTTTTCTTCGTGGTCACCAACCTGATCGTGACTCCTAACCAGCGGCAGGGCATCTGTGCTGAGGTTTGATTTGGCATGTGTGTTGGGGAGGGGTTGGAAAGCCCCCAGCTGTGGTGACAGTCCTCCTGAATCTTCGTGTGCTTCAAGAGTGCCAAAATGCTGTATAAACACTGCATGTTGTCCATGTAATTTGGGGGAGAGATGGGTTTTCTTAAATTTTTTTTTAAGTTTTACACTTTCATTTATGATTAGTGCCTGCTTGCATGTGTGCATGCTATGGCACATGTGTGGAGTTGGTTATCTCCTCTTTCACCATAGTTTCCAGGGACTAAACAGGTTGCCAGGCTTTCATGGTCGATGTTTTTACCCACTGAGTCACTTTGCCGGTCTGAGAACAGATTTTCAAAGGGCATGTGGCCTCAGGCCAGGGAAGAAGCCCTCTTCTATCTCTGATGGGACCTAGCCCTGGGCTGGGGTACCCCTTGCAGATCCTTTTCTTTCCTTGTAGCGTGAAGGCATCCCTGATGGCGAGTGTTCTGAGGACACGGACTGCCATGCCGGGGAGTCTGTTGTAGCTGGGCATGGTGAGGACCTGGAGTGCCTGGGGCTGGAGCAGGGCAGAGAAACCTGGACAGGAAGGTCCATGGCATTGTCCCTGTCCCTCCCCTGCAGGACTGAAAACTGGTCGTTGTCTACGGGTGGGGAACTCTACCCGGGGCACCTGTGAGATCTTCGCTTGGTGCCCAGTGGAGACAATGTCCATGCCAACGTGAGTGGCCGTGGCCTGTGGTCTCAGAGGAGTTGCCTACACAGTCTTACACAGTGGGTCCCACCTGAGGCCAGAGGCCTACCTGCTCCATAGGTCTAGGGGAGTCAGAGGGCAGGGGCAGGGCTCCTGCTCAGGCTGCCCTGGCCTGGTTTTCAGGGATCCACTCCTGAAGGATGCTGAAGGCTTCACTGTTTTCATAAAGAACTTCATTCGCTTCCCCAAGTTCAACTTCTCCAAGTAGGTGGGGCTTGGCTACTGGGATGGGGAGGTGGGCTGAGGGCCCTCCCTGTGGCCGCTGTGCTCAAGCTGTGCATGGTGTGTATACAGACATGAATGAACAGGGGTGCCCTTTTCTCTGCTTGGGTGTGAGCTCTGTTCTTGAGGGGAATAAGATACAAGCTGGGAAAAGGTTACATCTGTCAAAGGGCCCATTGCTTCCTGGGTCTGGCCCAGCAACAAAATGTCTCACTTTCCTGTCATGGCTTCCTCTTAGAGCCAATGTGCTAGAAACAAACAACAAAACTTTCCTGAAAACCTGTCGCTTCAGCTCCAAGAATCTCTACTGTCCCATCTTCCGACTGGGGTCCATTGTCCGCTGGGCAGGGGCAGACTTCCAGGACATAGCTCTGAAGGTGTGTGGTATGTGGTGTGTGGTCAGGGAGCTCTCCCTGGGAACCAAGGCTCTGTAGTGAGAAGGTGAGGGGCATTAGGTCCAGAGTGATCCTGCAGAGTCACTTGTCCTCACGAGCTCACTGTTTTCAGAATTAGTTGTGACAAATGGCCTGGCTCTATCAGGCACTCAGTGGGGATGGATGGGTGGGTGGGTTGGGCTGACTTGGCACCTACTGGGTATTCTCTGACTACAGGGCGATGTCAGAAACAGTTGAAAGGAACCCCATGGACACATGTTGATTTGTGTGTAAAATGTGGTCAGGCCAGTCCAGTTAGCTGACCTCTGGACAACTTGTCTGGCTCTCACAAAGGGCTGCCCATCCACAGACAGCTCTAGCATTCATCCTGTTTCTTGTATCAAGGGTGGTGTGATAGGAATCCACATTGAATGGAACTGTGACCTTGATAAAGCTGCCCCTAAATGTGACCCACGCTATTATTTCAACCGTCTGGACAACAAGCATACAAAATCTATCTCCTCTGGGTACAATTTCAGGTAACTACTGCTTCTGTGTGGCCTGTGTTCTATATCCTCTGCTGGGTCAAGTCCACCAGTGTTCTCATGGTCCACCAGTGTTCTCGTGGCACTGAGCATACTGGGAAAACCCTGTCTTTGTGCGTGCCTCTGTGAGTGGGTCTGGGTACCCTCCTAGAGTTGCTCTAGGACCCTGGATTGCTGAGAATTCCTAAAGCAGCCACTTCGTGCTGCAGTGGAGAAAGGTACAGGCAGACGAGCATCCCTTGGACCTTGTCTCCCCAGGTTTGCCAGGTATTACCGCGACTCTAATGGGGTAGAGTTCCGTGACCTGATGAAAGCCTATGGCATCCGCTTTGATGTGATAGTTAATGGCAAGGTATGCAGATTTGCTTTCCATTCCAGTGCCGGTGGTTGCTGGGTCAGGGAGTTTGGAGTGGCCCTTGGGATCCGGCTGTCTACCCTGCCTTACTCACCTGGTTGTTTCTGCTTCACAGGCAGGAAAATTCAGCATCATCCCTACAGTCATCAACATAGGTTCTGGACTGGCGCTCATGGGTGCTGTGAGTACCTCACCTGCTTTGCCAGCTTCCTAGGGAAAGGGAGGTAACTGCTTGGGAGGAGCATGTTGAGCCCAGAAGACAAGAGGGCCTGTGAGGTCACAGGGACAAGGGTGACTTCACACCCTGCCAGCCCCCACCCCCAGGACACTGACAGCCTGTAGCTCTGACTGTGAGCTTAAGTGGAGTGTGATACAGGTCGATCAACCTCCAGTCCTGGTGTGGGCTAGAATCTTTGGGATGCTGGGTCTAAAAATCACCGGCTCCAGTTCTAGTAATTGAAACTGATTAGGCTATGTCAGTTTGAACACTGTTTCCATTTGGGGCCAAGGTCTTTGCTTTGGGGTGTCCTGTGTAATGTGTTTAAGTGAATCCCTGGTCTGTATTCACAAGGTGTCAGTGGGACCGCCCCACGGCTGTTTTGCTCAAAATTGGTCTCCATCTGAGAACCTGCATTTGAAAGGATGAGCAGCAGGGGAGATAGTCTTGTAACCCTTTGGGGTAGATGTTTAGCCACCCATAGTGGCTTCCATGGTAGGAGACAGCTGGAGTGCAGGGACAGACGGCTCCCTGCAAATACCTGTCATACCCTTGGTACTTCTGGGAGGAGGTTAAGTGTGGGAGTCTTTGTTGGGGGCTCATGCCAACACAGCATGTTCTCTGCCGAGGCTTCCAGAGGCCTCTTCCCTCCTCTGTCTGGGCACCCCAAGCTGCCACTAGAGGATCCTGTCAGGACTCAGGATAGACTTTGCATGGAGACTGAGAAGCCTGTCTTGACAGAGGATTAAGAGTGATCGCTAACAATGGGCAGTGGCAGAGCATACCATTAATCCCAGCTCTAGTGAGGCAGAGGCAGGTGGATCTCTTAGTTTGAGGCCGGCCTGGTCTACTGAACGAGTGCCAGGACAGCAAGGGCTACACAGAGAAACATGGTCTCGAAAAAAAAACAAAAACAAAACAAAACAGTGGTCCCCAAGTGGAGTGTTCCTGACTCAGGCAGTCATCTTTAGGGATCCCTGGCTGTGTGCATGGGTAGCTCTCATACCGTGTGGGTAGTCTGGAAGTCTGGGGACACAGCTGTGAAATGAAGGCAATGATGCAGCAAAGGTGGTAGTGAAGGCTGAGGAAGTAGTAGGAACGAGGAATTGACAATGACATTTCTGGAGTCTGGGGAAGATATGCACGCTGCAGGCAGGCTCTCCTCTGCCTTTAGGAGCAACTCCTCTATCCCTGCACTGGGGTAGAGTCGCCCTCTGCTGGAGCAGACAGGCATTACATACAACATGCTCTGATCTGAAGCCTGTGTTTGGGGGTGATTGATTAGTCCACCCCAGCTGGCCTCAACTGGGTCTGCCCAGGCTTCCTGTCTTTTTCTGACCACAGTTGTAGCATCCCTGTTGTCAATGTTAAGATGCCCAACATCCCATCTTACACTGACTATCACAGGGCTCTCTACAAAGCATCACAACTGCTATGGTCATGCCTCCCTGCTAGGACCTATGTCTCCAAAACATTCTCAGACACGCTAGTTCTCACACCCACAGAAAGCATCTTTTGCTCTTCCCCCACAGGCCCTGGGCATTTACTGGTGATGACAAGCCTGCTTCTTCCTTTGGAATGCAATTCCAGGCCTACATTCAGAGTGGATGCTATTTCCCACCTGCTCCCAGTTTTGTTCTTATTATAAGACCAATGGTTTTATATCACTGCCCACTTGTCTCTTGCAGCATAGGGAGTCCCCAGGTCTCTGTGCTCCACATCCTCCTGGCACCCTGGTGCAAACCTGGCAGGTGGTAGATTCTTAGCAAATATGTGTTCACGTTAGGTCTGGTTAGGGCAGTGAGGGGAGCTTGAACCATGGAGTCAGGCAGCTTGTCCAGATCTAACCACAGTGACTTTTGGGCCCCTGTTCATCACCCCTTTCTGGGCTGTTTCTGCATGTTCAGATTCTGAAGCTAGGATTCTGAATCCAAGCTTCGAACTCTTTTGCAGGGGGCTTTCTTCTGTGACCTGGTACTTATCTACCTCATCAGAAAGAGCGACTTTTACCGAGACAAGAAGTTTGAGAGAGTGAGGTACATTAATCTTCCTCCCCCGAGTCCCAAGGAGCCCTTCATCCCCTGCCTAGAGCCTCATCTGGCTGGTCCTGCCTGGGTTGGGGTGTGTCGGTGGCATGCTATGTGTACCTGCTTCACAAGACTGGACTTGGTTCAGAAGATCTGGGGAAGAAGACATCTCCCCAGGTCGCGTGGCAGAGGATATGTTTACAGAATTTATCTTACTGGATGATTTTAGACAAGCCCCATGACTCCTTGAGCCTGTTTCTCCATTTTTGAGATGAGGATACTAGCTGGTACAAAATGGACTTGGTTCTGTCTAGGGGTTGGAGGATGGTGTGTGGTGTGTGTGTGTGTGTGTGTGTGTGTGTGTGTGTGTGTGTGTGTGTTTGTGTGTGTGTATGTAACACACAACACAGCATGGGAGAGTGCTGCGTCTGGGGGTGTCAGGAAGGGCAAGGGATTCTGGCCTTGCCCTTAAAGAAGGCATTTTGGAGGAACCGGGACCAGAATGAGGAATTGGGTCAGGCAGCTTGTACTTCCTCAGCCCCAGCAACTTGGACTGTGGGTGCCGGGTGGACCTGTGTGATTTGTCTGGGTTGCTTAGATGCTTCTTGAACCCAGCTGGTACAGTCCCACCTGGCCACAGGCTGCTCTGCTGGAGGAAAGAGTGTGGCCCAGCTGGGAGTGCGATTCTGTCAGTGCCCCATGAAGGCTGTGGCCATGTCTTACCCAGGAGTCAGGAGAAGGAAGCCAATGTTGAGCTTGAGGTCAACGAGATTGAGCTGGAGCAGGAGCTGCCAGGGGACAAGCCAGCAGAAGGGGTTCAGCAGGACGAGCAGCCGCAAGAGCTGGCCCAGAGTGGCAGGAAGCAGAGTAACAGTTGCCAGCTCTTTGAGCCTGCCAGGTGAGGGGCTGTGGGACAGCTGGCTGGGGACTACTTGGGATTTATTTACTCCAGAGGGTGCTACTGGGCCTAGGGTGGTCTCTCAGTTTTCACTCCTTGCTAAGGTGGGGTAGCCTCTTGTTGGGAGCTGGGCCAGGGCCAGGTAAGCTGAGAAATTCCCTGGGATGGGACAGACTAAGGAAAGCAAGGTGGAAGCTGTGGGCTGCAGCAGGGGGACCAGACTGAGGGATCCTAAGTCTAGCTGTTCCCTGAGCTGTTACTGCCTGGTCACCCACATGAGCCCCTTACCTGCAGGTCCACCTTGCTTGTCTAGCACAGCCTCCTATTGCTGAGGGAGATCCTGTGCTTCCCAGGCCTCAGTGTGAACATCGTCATGCCTCTGAGCTGCAGCTAGGACATTTCTTTCTCCTCGGCTGTGCCTGCCTGCTCACTGCCAGAGAGAGGCTGCGACTGCCATGTACTCTGCCCCAGAAAGGCCATGCCGGCAGGAGTTCTTGACAGCCCTCTTCTCTGCCCTCTGTGTGCACCCCTCCCTCAAGGTCTGGCCTCCTGGAGAAATCGATCAAGAATGTGAAGCAGCCACAGATCTCGCAAACAGTGAAGACTGAAGACATAGCCGGAGCTCTTGGCAGAGAACAGATTCAGAGATGATGGGGCCAGGACAGACCACAGCTCTGAACTGGAAAGAGACATCTTGGTGCTTCTCAGGATGGGGCTTCTGGGAAGAGGCCCCTCAACCCCACCCAGCTTGGATGGGATCCTGTTGCAAGTTTCTTTTTTTTGTTGTTGCGTGGAGAGGAGTCTCCTGTTGGTCTGAAGCTCAGATGCAGAAAAGAGGCCCTGGGACAGGCCCCCAGGGAAGGGGCAGGCCAGGGGCTTCAGTGGTAGGACACTGTTTACATGCCTGTGTCTGAACTCAGCGGGACACACAGTTATTCATACACGCAGTACACATTTATGGGTGCATGCTGCACTTTAGTCCTGAGGGGCTTGAACGAGATGAGATGCTGACCTGGCCCCAGGGTTGGGGGCACACACATAACTCTCTCCAGAGACATCAGGCAGCCCAGACAGCCTGGCCTTCCTCCAGCCTCTAGCCAAGACTCCTGACAAGTCTCTGCAGAGAAGGTTGGTTGCTCAGAAAAAGCTGTTAGAGGACATCCAGGGGGACATTTAGCCCTACCCCCAGATGTAATTAAAAGTGGCCGTGGAGGCACCTGGAAAAGACTTAAGGGGAGAGCAAACTCCAGGGGCTCCTAGGTAGAATTTGGGAGGGAAGGCAGGTAAGCCACTAGCCCATTCTAGCCCCCACCCACAGTCTAGGGTAGCTCTGGGAAACCGACTTGCCCAGATGAGAGGTAGACTTGCCTGTGTGGTTTGGATCTTGCTGTTTGGGGGCTGGGAGAGTTGGGGGGAGCCCCTGATTCCTGTTCTCAGAAGCTAAGCCTTGGAGCACTAATGAGATAAAGGATGACTTTCCCTGAAACATGTGTCCAGTTCCTTCCCCATTGCATTTCATCCCATGGAGCTCAGAGTGGGGTCCATGGACCAGCATCCACTCTGCAGAGAGCCTGACAAAAATGCAAGTTTGCAAGCCTCTCCCTAATCCTACCCACCTAAGAGTTTCTCCAAGATCTCAATGTGATTTGCAAGCACATTGTTAATGCCAGCTTGGGTGGTTGACAGAGTACCAGGTCAGATTTACACACACATGTTGCCAGGAGGGTCCCTCTCCCATCCCCCACTCTGTTTTTTTTTTTTTTCTTTTGACAGGGTGGGTGAGCGTGGGTGGGTTCTATGTAGTCCTGGCTATCCTGAAACTATGTAGACCAGGCTGGCCTCACACAGATCTGCCTGCCTCTAGTGTGCTGCGACTAAAGGTGTGTGCCACTATACCCGGCTTCCATCTTCACTTGGAAGACAGAAATATGCATTTTGACTAGGTAATACCTAATCTAATTCAAAATTTAAAGATTCACAAGCATATAAGTACTCAGGTATGGTGGTGAACAACTTTATCCCAGCCCTTGAGAGGCAGATGGGTCTTTGAGTTTGAGGCCAGTCAGTTCAATGGAGCTAGTTCTATGCCAGGGAGGGTGATATAGTGAGACCCTTTTTTTTTTTTTTAAAGAATTTATTTATTTATTTGTTTATTTATTATGTATTCTGCTTCCATGTATCTGCATACCAGAAGAGGGCACCAGATCTCATAACGGATGGTTGTGAGCCACCATGTGGTTGCTGGGAATTGAACTTAGGACCTCTGTAAGAGCAGTCAGTGCTCCTAACCTCTGAGCCATCTCTCCAGCCCGAGACCCTGTTTTTTTTTAATACAGCCCTTTCTGTTGGGCAGTGGTGGCTCACACCTTTAGTCCCAGCACTCAGGAGGCAGAGGCAGGCAGATCTCTGTGGGTTCTAGGCCAGCCTGGTCTACCAAGGTACCCAGAGAAACCCTGTCTCAAAAAATCAAAAAACAAAAAGACATCCCTTTCTCTCACCCTCCTTTATTTTTCTAAGGATCCATCTGGCTACCCAGCCAGGAAATGATCTAATGACCGAATTTCCTGTCAGAACAGACTTGGGACACATTTAAATGCAGGGCTGGGGAGCTAGTGGCTTCACTCTTCTGCTCTCCTATGGAGGGGATTCTGGAGAAACCCAAGGTGAGAAACCCAGAGCTCTTCATCTGTAGACCACTGTCAAGGGCCAAGTTCTGCATTGATGAGTCCCAGGCGCTGTCTAGGTGCCTCTCTCAATGCTGTGAGTTCCTCTCTAGAAAGTACCCCCAACACTTGCCAGGGACAGTGAGCATCCTTCCCCTGGGCCCTTGCAGGTGGTGATCAGAAGGGGCCTGGTAGCTGGGTGCTGACCACTTGTAGTCCCAGTATATAGGAGTGGGTCACCTGAGCTCAGGAATTTCAACCTGGGCAACAGTGAGGTCCCATTCTAAAAAAAGGGTTGGAGGGCTGAAGTGAGGTTTCAGTGTTAAGAGCACTGGCTGTCTTTTCAGAAAACACAGGTTCAATTCCCAGCACTCACCTGATGGCTCACAACCTTATAATTCTAGTTCCAAGGGAATCAGAAACCCTGATCTGGCCTGGGTGTGTACTAAGCATGAACTGGTGCAGACACATGCAAGCAGAACACCCATACACCTGAAGTAAAATAATTTAAAAAAAAAGTCTTTTTAGCCTGGCATGGTGGAACACACCTTTAATCCTAGCACTGGAGAGGCAGAGCAGGCAGATTTCTGGGTTGAGGCTAGCCTAGTTTACATAGTGAGTTCCAGGCCAGCCAGGGCTATGTAGAGAGGCTGTCTGGAAAAACCAAAAAGTTAAAATATGGGGGAAGAGTTGTCACCACTGGGGCAGAAGGGAGTGGTGTCCAGAGCAGAACGGTTGTCTGGGGGATGTCACCAAGCCATTCTGCTTTCTGAAAGTGAAAGCCTGGGTGATCCACTTAGGCAGCAGACTTCCTTGTTAAAGCAACCCCAGCATGTTACTTTCATGTTCAGGAGCAAACAAGAGGGCCAAGGCTCATGGCGGTACACTGCTTGGCCTGGCTCTTTTTCCTACTGTTTTGAAATGGCTTGGAGACAATCAGACAACTCATTTTGTATCAGAATGAAATAAGTACTGAGTTCATGTTCTGTGACCTGTTCTTGTCAGGAGTTGGACTAAAGCCTGACACTGGTGAGCAAAACACGTGGCCCCTGTTCTCACATGCTTCCAGTCTGGTGGGTGGTCACACTTGTCATGACCTAAACAGGGTGTTGGGGGCATTTTTAACCTGGAACAGCTGGAGTAAGTGTACTCAAGGGAGTGATAAGTTTAAATCTGAAAGGTTAGGAGCTGCCTAGGTGCTTTGATGTGGAAAACAACCAGGAAGGTTGTCACTGCATGGACACTGTGAAGTGTTCTTTCACTGGTCTCCACTGGATCATTTTAGGAGGCCCCAAACTGAGAAAGGCCAGGGATTACAACTTCTCACAGAGATGCCCATTTTGCCAAAGTTGCCTTGTGTCCCGCTTCCCCATTTTTTTTTTTAAGATTTTATTTACTATGTAATAGTAAATAAAATAAATATTTACTATGTATACAACATTGTGCTTCCATGTATATCTGCACACCAGAAGAGGACACCAGATCTCATTACAGATGGTTGTGAGCCACCATGTGGTTGCTGGGAATTGAACTCAGGACCTCTGGAAGAGCAGTCAGTGCTCTTAACCTCTGAGCCATCTCTCCAGCCTGCACTTCCCCACTTCTTACATCCATCTTATGGAAATCAGGTGCCTAAATTAAAAACAAACCAAAACCAAAACCTCCCAGGGTTTTCCGCTGTAGCCCAGGTCTCCCATCACAGCTTCTCCATGTGGAATGAGGCTTCTAATTCAGGAACTTGAACTCCTAAATTTTGAGGATACACTATTTTCCTTTCTGGGCACTACTTGGCTTATTGGCTACAGCCCTAGCCCCAAAGGATCTGATGAATTGTATATATGTCAGTCCCTAGCCTAATCTGGGCTATCTAAGATCATCATAAAAGTTATTTCATACCTTTGGGAGCATCATGACATGGGCCAGCTGATATACTGGGTGCTATCAATGTGACCTGGGAATCAGCCATGAAATCACTAACTGCTGTTCCTGTCACAGCTGCCTTTTGCCCTTCCTATTTCAGTTGTTCCTCTCAGTGCGGGGAGGGAGAGGGCATCATAAACCATAGCTCCAGGTGCTTGAGTTGGGGACTCACAGTCCCTAATCACAGTATCTTTCAGATCTGAACAGGGTTCCACTTAGTTTTACCCTACAAGGGACAAGCACTCTTTGGAAAGAGGGTGACTCTTCCCTTCGGTTAACATAAAAAGTCAAGTGGGCCAGGCACTTTCAGCAACCTAACATCCGTAATTTTTGGATACTTATTTAGTTCTAAAATAGTAAAAGGCATCAGTTGTAAATGTATCCTTTTTTTTCCCCTTTATGGTTACCCCATGTAGGGGAAAAATGTAAGGTTAGATAAAAAAGAGGCAGACAAAAGCAATAATAATACATATATTACCTTTCTTGTCAAATCAAAGTATAGGTATATATTGTTTTAAAATTGTGTGGATGTGTGTGTAGGGATGCATGTGCCTCAGTGTGCTTGTGACTGTTCTTCCCTTTGACAGTATGGGTTCTGAAGACTGACCTCAGGTCAACAGGCTTGGCAGCAGACACCTTTACCTGCTGAGCCATCTTACCTGCCCCAAGGAGACTCTTGAACTGAACAGATGCTAAAAGACAAGGATGGCTCAGTGGTTAAGAGCATTTGCTGCTCTTCCAGAGGACCAGAGTTCTGTTCCTAGCACAACTGTAACTCCAGTTCCAAGGGAGCTGCTGTGAGCACCTGTACTCATGTGCACATACCCACTAACATGCAAACACATATACCTATATATAATTATGAGTAATAAATTAAAAGACAGGCTAGGGAAGACAGTGATTAAAAACTAGTACTTCTCATTGGATAAATGCTGGGAAGTATTTGAAATTAACTTACCCTCTGCCCTATGAGTATTAATTAAGTCTGATCAAAATTGATCGGAATATGAAAGCAGTTATTGCATAGTTTTATGGCAGCAAACATTTTAACAAATTTACTGTTCAACAACAGGAAAGTCATTAAATCAGGTGAGGGGCCATCAGGAATGAGCCCTTCCTTCCCACAGGGAAGCTGCTGCTCTATAAACACAAATGTCAGAATCTTCAGAGAGGGCTCTTTGAGACAGGAAAGTAAAGCTGTGACCTCTGATTCTTGGCATGAGATGCAAGCATGTGGCCCAGAACCCAAAACAGGATTCAGGGCTAGATGCTTGGGCCATTACTTAGTGGGCAGACCATTACAAATCTAGGAAAGAGATCTTGAATTCAATCTTTCACATCCCCTTCTTAAAGAAAAACAAAACAAAAGCCAATTCACATTGCTCCTAAAATTCCCAAAAACTTCCCCTAAATACTCATGGAATCAAGGCCAACTTCTATGATCGGGTCTATGACCACCATCCTTCCTACCTTGTGGCTCTTCTACGTGCTCTTTTCTCAAAGTAGCCCCTCCACTTATTTTATTCAGCTGTTGTTTAACCTTTCAGTCTCAGACAATGTTATTTCTTCAAGTCTTCCTTGACTCCATTTCCAAACCTAGTCTAGACTTAGTGTTTCTGTGTATTCTTTCACGGCATCTATTATAATCTGTATAAGCAGGTAATGACAATCTCTCCAGTTAGACTATAAATTTCATGAGCAACATGTTCATTACAAGTCTAACACACACACACACACACACACACACACACACACACACACACACATATATATTCAGTTAAAACATGTATTTCATTCTAAAACCCTCCTTCAAAAGGAATGGTTAGGAATGACCATATAGTCAGAGGCATCACACTTGACACAAACTCATTTGATTAAATGTCCAAATAACCTATTTAATCGCCATAGCATATATTCTAGAAAAATAGCTTGCGTTTTTTTCTTATAGGACAGATAACTAGCTGTGACCATATACAACTGGAACTTAACTGATTTCATTCAAACCTGCCTGACAGCAGTGGTAGGTGAGAGGGAAGCTAGAAAGATACTTTCATCTAATATACAACAATCAGACTGTAACTGGATTCTGACACTTCCCAGATGAGCCACCCCAGGCAGACATCTAACCTCTCTGGGCATCAGCAGAAGTTTAACAGTAATGTCTCCATAGAGTTATTGCTAGAATTCAAACATACCCGATGCAAAAAGTACACAGCACGATACCTGCACATAGAGAATGCTTAGTAACACGAACTGTCATCAGTCCTTAAGATGTTAACGTTCTCTCACGTAAGCTCTAGAGGTACCTTTGGATCTACTAGGTGTAAATCCAAGAAAATTACAGGCTATATGGCCTAGGGCCTGCTCTACAGGGAGCAAATCTTGGCGACTTCAAAGCATGGCTAAGCATCAAGGTAGAAAAGAACTCGATAAGGTGTCACACTTCATTTAATCTGAAGAATATTACAGGCTCACTATCTTCAGATATAAATTACAACAGTGCAGAACAAGCAGCGAATTCAAACAATTTAAAAACTAAGTAAGTCTACACGGTGTTAATTGCTGGCAAGAGTCCTGCCAATCTTTTTTTTCTTTTAAGTCACCCCTGCCCTCATTTCAGTAGACGTGCACCATGCCATAGAGGAACGTCCAGAAGAGGACGTAGGTGAAGAGGCCCCCGATGAGGCCTCCTGTAAAAAGAGGTCTTCGTGACTTAAAATATTTGTTCCACCTCCTTCCCGCTTTGAGAATTAGGAGCAGGGAGAGCAGGACGGAGGCAAGCAGGTAGAAGATGAAGCCGTAGAGGCCGGTGAGGCCGAGGATGCCGGCTGTGGCCCCCGACAGCGCTGACACTGAGGTCCGGCAGTAATCAAGGACCGCGGCGTTGCCTCGTACGGCTGCTTCGCTGATGAACGGCGGCCCTTCCCGTTTGGCCACCACCGCGGCCATCGCACCCGCCGGGGCTCCGCTTCTGCCTTCTCGAGGCCTCAACGCGGAACTGCGGAGAAAACCAAGTTACAAGTGGCGCCCGAAGCCCGGCGAGTTGGGCGCACGGCGCCTTCTTCCCCTGGGACCTCCGACACCGCGCCTGGGCCTCTGACCTCCACGGGACGCCCAGGCTGAGGCTCGAGCCGGCCTGGGACAGCGGCACATCGGCACACGCCCGACAGGCTCGCCGAGTTACCTGGAACACCGCGGCACACAGTCCCTCGTGCTCCCTCAGACAGCAGAAAGCGGAACGTTCCGCGCCGCCATCTTGTGCTGGAGGCTGCTGGGAGGGCTCAGGTTGCGCAGGCGCACAAACTCCGCCCCGCCCTCCCACGCTTGCGCCTCGGGCACGCTCCCCTCCCGCCCCACTTGGGCACACAAGTCCTGGGACTCCCGAAAGCCGACCAGCGCTGCAGCTGATGATTGGCTGGGGGCTTGTTAAATATTCATGAGGGGGCGGGCCGAGCAGGGCTGCCCTTTGTTAACCAGGGAGGGCGCGGCCGCGGGCATTCTCGCTGCGGGTCTCGCTGGGCGCTGTCGGCTTGTCAGATTTGAGTCGAAATGTCCTACATCCCGGGCCAGCCTGTCACCGCCGTAGTGGTGAGTGCGCTCATGCGAGCTCCTTCTCCTCTTGGCTCACCCCATTTCGCAGAGCGGCAAACTGACATCTAGACGGGCGGAGAAAGCAAAGTGCCCGGGGCTCTCGTGTGCATTCCGGTGGCCAGAGCTCCAGTGGCCGTTTCGGTTTAGCAGCGCTGCAGCCTTCCCTGGCCGGGAGAGGTGGCTGGGACCTAAGAGCCTCCCGAGACCCAGAGCAGAGGTCAGATCCAGTGCACTGCCGCCGCCGGCTGGATAACGTTTAGCAGGCGCGGACTGGGAGGATGGTCCGTGGGAGTGTTAGAAAACTTCCCCTGCCCTGGGCCTCCGTGTCCCCAGCTGGGCGGCCGCGGGGGGCGGGCGCCGACGTCCGAGAGTGAGTCGCAGCCTTTGGAATGAGGAAGCGTTTCCTCTGCTCCAGCCGGCACACTGCTGCCTCCGCCTAGCCGTAGATTTAGGGGGTGGGACTGGCTAGAGTTTGTCTTAGCAGCCCCTTCCCCCTTCTCATCCGGCCTCGTTCTGGGGACGGACCCCTCGAGAGCTAAACTTGATTTTCTGAACTTTTCAGGATACTCAGCCCCTTGGTTCAAAGTTCGTGTTCCTGTGCGTGACACTTGATGTTCTAGATCTTTCCAGGGTCGCCTTCTGGGTTTGTCTTGTCTTATCAGTTGTATTTGAATAGGCAAAGGGAAAGGCAGGTAGAGGTGTAGCTCTAAACAACAAGGTCAGGGTCTCATGGACCCTGCAGCCCAACCCTGAGGCAGTGGTGGGTATACTAAAACCTACCTTTGAGAAGCCTTTATGCCCTGCCAAAAAGGAAGGACCTGGATCTCTCTCCAGTCAGGGCCTCTCTTAAGCCCTCGCTGGCCTTGAATTTCTGGCAGTACTCTGATTTAGCCTTCCAGGTGTTGGAGTTACAGGTGTTAATCAATAAGCACTCTTGGCCCTGGAGTCCTAACTCAGGAGCTATAGGGACCGGCCATGTTTAGACAGTGTATTGGAGAACTCCCAAAGTTAAGAGAGTGGGGGGAACAAAGCCGCGGGGGGGGGGGGAAGCCACTGATGAAGGTGCTATAGGAGGATGAGATTAGAGCCCCAGCTCAGGCCTGGGCTAGAAGGAAATATTGCTGGGCCAGTGGACAACTTCCTGGTTTTCACTCCACTTGTACCGGCCTGGTTTTTCTCGGATCTCTTCCTAACTGCTCCAGAAAGGAGTTCAGGCTTGACCCTATCTGGAAAAGAGAGGGTGCGAGGAGAGCCACTTTGCTGCCTGACTTCTCCCTTATGTCGGTCACAGGGCTTTGTCTCTTTTTGGACCTTGCTGGTGGGCGTGAAGGGAGGTGTGTGGGGATAGGCACTTACACTTTGGGGCAGGAAGCTCCAGGTGAATGGGCCTTAGGCATCATGTTTCTTGTTCCTCTTCCGTCTTGTCAGGCCAGTCAGAGTCCTTCTCAAAGCTTTAAGTCTGCAGTCCTCCAATCCTGATATGAGGTGCATGCCTGAGCATAAGCCGGCAGATCTGGCCTCTTTCCCGAGTTCTGGATTGCTCATGGGGTGGAGATGCTTCCCTCCCAGTCTTACCCTCTTCAAGTATAGTTAACATCCTGATTCTGTTATAGCCATTTTGTCTCCTCCCCTGAACTCTGGCCCCAGAGGTCTGTCTTCTGGAAGCCTGTGTGGATGGCTCCTGACACTCCCAACTACTGACACTGCACTCTACCTGGGTCCCCAATGGAGTGATGGTTGTGTTCATCTGGACTGGGTCTCAACCTTCCTAATGCGCAGCCCTTGAATACAGTTCCTTATGATGTGGTGACCCCCCACCCCCCGCCCATAAAATTCTTTTCCTTGCTACTTCACAACTCTAATTTTGCTGCTGTTATGAATTGTAATGTGAACATCTATGTTTTCTGATGGTCTTGGGTGACCTCGAAAGACTTGGTTGTCCCCACGGGATGGAGATCCACAGGTTGAGAAGGCTACTGATTTGGACAGATGACAGGGTGCACTTCCCCACTTGCTCATCTCAGTCCTTGTCTGTGGATCAGCACTTATAAGTGTCTTTAGACCTCCATATCCCACCGTGAGAAATCCGTTCCCCCACCTACCACTCCAGTGATCATCCTAGCATCAATGCCTTGCCCTACTCCTACCTCCTTTTTGAGACCCAGTAGGTTCAAGATCAAGGTCAGATGGTGCACTGTCATTTCTCAAGGCTGGGTGCAAATAATCCTCTCTTTGTTGAAGCCTTCCCAAGTCCAGAAAACCACTCCTACTTCTTTGTGTTAAAATTCTCAACTTTGGGGGTAACCTCTGGTAGGTACCTGGAGGATGCTTTCTGAGGGCTCTCCAAGGAGCCTGCCCAGTTGGAGACCCTGACCACAGAGCATGCTGAGAAAGCCCAAGAATAGTGTCTCTTACACCGCATGAGAACAGGACCTAAGGACTGGGGAGATTATATGACTAGGCCTACACGCCAGTCTCATCCTTTATCCCATCTCACCTCCTGGAGACACCAGTCTCCTTGACCAGGAAGCCCTTCTCTTCTTGGCAAGTTTCTTCCCTGCTTCTCCCATGCCCCTCCAGGCTTTCATAATCTCTGTAGGGCTTGCTCAGCAGTCCACAATCTGAGCGGCCTCAGCAGGCATCTGCACTCTTAGGGCTTTATCTTTCCTGTTCTGGGTGATCCCTCTCCAGAAAGATAGGTGTCTTTCTTATAGCAGCCACAGTACCTTCTGTTCCTTGGGCCACGATAGGACCTGAATACATTGTTGATCAAGGGTGGGAAATGGGTAGGGAAAGTTGCAGGCAAAGGGCTGTGTGTAGGGGTTGAGACCCAACCACCTGTTGGCTTTCGGCAGAGGGCCTTCATCTCTAACCCCTTGGCATAGTTCTAAGCTGACCCAGCAGCCTGAGGTTGCTGCTGGGCACAGAGATCAGATCTCCTCCCATTCACCTCCGCTTTACTCACAACTTGCTTTTTCTTTTACCAGCAAAGAGTTGAAATTCATAAGTTGCGTCAAGGTGAGAACTTAATCCTGGGCTTCAGTATTGGAGGTGGGATCGACCAAGACCCTTCCCAGAATCCCTTCTCGGAAGATAAAACAGACAAGGTGAGAGACTAGGACCCCAGACCTTTCCATGGGGCACAGAAGCCTGATTGAGGAGGCAGATTTTTCTTCCTGGGTCTGTGTGGAAACAGCAGACTGGTTTTCCTAGACAATCTTAAATTATCTGGTGGGATTAATAGAAAGCATGCTGAGACAGCTTGGAGGAGCAGGAGGTGGCCATCAGCAGTCTGGAACACCCCAGGGGCAGCTACCCTGTCCCTCTGGCTGTCATGGCACAGCCCATGCCAGCTGAATGTATTGGTGGGAAAGGTGGGCAAAGGGACAGAGGCGTTTCTGAGAGTATGTCATGCTGGGCTTTGTGGGTAAAGGGCCAATCCAGTGACCATAGGACCTTACCTGTGTAAATGCTTCTTTCCAGGGCATTTATGTCACACGAGTATCTGAGGGAGGCCCTGCTGAAATTGCTGGGCTGCAGATTGGAGACAAGATCATGCAGGTATGGTTGTTCCAAAGGTGGAAAACAAGGTTTGCGTGAGAGGGGCTGAAGCACTTGGGGTTGGGGGCTAACTCATCAAAATGGGTTTCTGAAGCCATGCTGTTATTGCCTTAAGAGAGTCGGTTTTGTATGCCGCTAGATAGGAATGCTGGGCATCTCTATGTTAGGGGATATTAGCCTGGGCCCCTCAAAACCCTGTTTCCAGATTCTAAGTAGTGATTCTCAACCTTCCTAATGCTGCAACCCTTTAATACAGTTCATCATGTTGTAGTGACCCCCAACCATAAAATTATTTTCGTTGCTACTTCATAACTAATTTTGCTACTGTTACGAATCGTAATGTAAATATCTGATATATATTATAGTCTTCGGCAACCCCTGTGAAAAGGTTGCTCAACCCTCAAAGGGGTCGCAACCCACAGGTTGAGAACCACTGTTCGAGAGGGTAAAGAGCTGAAGTAGCCTATGTTCTCTCCTTGGGACAGGTGAACGGCTGGGACATGACCATGGTCACACATGACCAGGCTCGGAAGCGGCTCACCAAACGCTCGGAGGAGGTGGTGCGCCTGTTGGTAACCCGGCAGTCTCTGCAGAAGGCCGTACAGCAGTCCATGCTGTCTTAGCAGTCAGCCAGTCTTGACTTGTGCCCACCAACCTTATGTATAGTGACAACACATCCACACTATGTCTGTATCTCCTTCTGGCTTCTGCTGTGTGCTGGGTCCCAGCTCTGAGGGGTAACAACTGATCCCAAGGTCCAAGCCAACCTTCCTCCCCCTCAACCCCCAGTCTGAGGCCATGGGACCAGCTTTCTCTCTTGGATGCTGAGGATTGGAAATAAGGGCTTGGAGTAGTATCCAGTCTGCAGTGACCATAGGTTCGGCCTGAGACCCACTACTTGGCCACAGCAGGGGCTGGGCAGTCAGGAAACACTTCCTGAGAGCTGCCAAAGCTTGGAAATGCCAGGTAGGGCCATGTTTCCCCATTTGCTCTGGATGAAGGGCTTGGCCCTGTCCTTCCTCAGTGCCTCTCTCCATGCTTCCCCCATCATGGGGCCCAGCCTGGGGCTGGACCCAAATATGCCAGAGACTGTATGAAGGCCACCTGGATGGAAGAGGGCAGGCTCCCACTACCTTCATTTCCCTAATGGGTGCTGGCCTCTCCAGGAGCTGCCTGCTTAAACAATTTATACAAGTTTCAAGACTGACATTTCAGGGCAGCTCTCAGGATTGCCATTTTTTCTCTACACCTGTGGGTTTAGCTTTTGTATTTTTTAAGTCATAACTTTGATACAAAGTGTTTTTATCTTACTGTTTGGAAAAGCCAATTCTCCTTTTGAATTTAGCTTAACTAATTCACACACCTGGAAGCAGCAACTTGTAGCGTGTGACTAAGCCAATTGGTTACTATGGAAATGGGGCAGTATGATGCTACCCCATGCTCAACACTTGTGCCCAATAAACAATACTGGAATTTATTAGTGGTTTTTGCCAAGATGGTGGGTAGGTGTCTTGGAGGGTGGAATGAAACAAGTGCTTTGGTTTTAAGGATGGCTAGCCTGACCCTTGCTGTTTCGGGAAAATGCACAACTCCTCCTAGGCCTACTTGCCTGGAAAACATATTTCTGTCGGCACCATAGAAGCCTCACTGTGATGTGCAGAGACCACATTTGTGGAAGTGCCTAGAAGCACTTTCACTGTGGTTGTGGGAAGTCTGCAGAGTATTTTCTGATGTCACTGTGAAACCCCCACCTGCCTCTTGTGTACCCTAGCTTCAGTTCCCGCTTGAGAGGAGCTTCACAGGCACTTGGATGTTTACAGGGGCAGTCTGACTAGATGGTGAGCTGGGAACTCTAGGTAGATGTCACTCAGGGGCTTGTCTATCACTGCCAATAAGAACATGTAAAGGAAATCCCAGAAGGTTGGAGATGCTGGTCAGTGATAGAGCACTTGTCCAACATGCTCAGGGACCTGGGTTTGAGTCATAGCACTCTGTCCTAAAGAAAAAGTCCAGAATTTAAAAATTTGTTTTTAAAGTGTAGCACCCAATAACACCCTTTTCCCCTGCCTCCTGGTGCTGTTGAACCCAGGGCCTCAAGCCTGTACACTAGGCAAGCATTCTGCTGGTGAGCCACATCTCTACCTTACCCTGAGACAGTGTTGCAGTGTTAGTCAAGCTGGCCATGACCTTGTGTTTTTCCTGCCTCAGCCTCCTACATAGCTGACATTTCAAGATACACTACCGTGTCAGTCCAATTAACACATTTTATTAAAAAAAAAAAAATCAGTAGGTGAGCTATGGGCTTGACCAGGCTGCAAGCCTGACTATAGGAAATAGTCAAGCCTGACTTTAGAGATGTTTCAGTCTACAGAGTAAGATCTTCACCACCCCTGCTTCATGCCCTACCCTGAACCTTCCAACTCCAGCTCACACCCACAGCCTGAACATGCTGATGGAACCTTGGTACTGGCAGATAAGACACTGAAACAAACCTACCTGGCTCTGGTTGGACAGGGATCTTGAACCCGAGGAGGCTTCTCCGATCCAGTGTGGGTCAACATGCAGCCACCTTATGTCAATGTATTCCACAACCCTATGCATTTCTTTACATAAGTAAGCAAGGTCCTCCAAGCCCCAGGGACTTGGTTCCAAAGGTCCAATATAACTGCCTTCTGCATCTAGTCAGTGATCCAAGTGTACAGATAGTAAACAAGCCACCTTTTAATTAAGGACATATGCTCCACCAAAATGAAACCAGACAAGAAAAAATATACAAGAATGAGAAATACAAGGGCCCCTCAATATTAGTCTTGTAGAAAGCAAAAAGAGCAATTTGGAAAACTCAAGGCTCACCCTGCTTCCTTCCCCATCTGGCATAGGAAGGACAACTTGGGACAAGAAGGAAGGAGGTTTGGGATCAGGGTGGGGCTCATAAGCGTCATAGGAGGTGAGCTCCTGCTCTTCTGAGGCCCAACAGCTAAGAAATTGGAGTTCTAGTTTGAGGCGCACGTGCTGGGGGGAGGGGTCTGTTCTCCCCTACCCTCCAGAGGAACTACTCTTAATGCTTAATTGACTCTAAGGCACAGGCTGGTACTAGGTGCCTGCTCCATAGGTATAAGGTTAGGAGCAGTGCGGGTGGAGTACTCAGATGGGGCTCCATCCGACTCTCAGAAAGTGGAGGTAAGAAAGATGGCAAAAGAAAGCAAGCCATTTCAAAATATCCCTCAGAAGTTAAAAAAAAAATCAAAACATTACTGTGTTATCTGTCCTTTTATGTAAGGATCCAGAGGGCAATAGGTGTGGGTCCACTTCACACTGACCTGGCAGGCACCTCAGGGATCAGAAATATACTTTACCAGGCACCGGCCTGGGCCGGTGTTCTGCATTTCCTGGAGCAGTATCAGAAATGTGGCCTCCAGAGAAAGGACCCCAGAACCTCATCCCATAGTCCTCTCCCCTCCACCACCAGCATCAGCACCTTCGAGTCCATTGGCCACAGCACACCTGGCTGCTTGGTCCCTGTGAACGAAGTGGTGGAAGCACCCTTGGCTCTCACAGCTGCAAGGTTAGCCCTTCAAGCTGTCTCAGAAACACTGGTGGTTTGGGGCAAGGCCATCGGCTGCAAACTTGGTGCCCAGTTCTGTCTGGGATGGCTGTCGGGACCTGTGTGTGCTGCCTGAAGCCTTAAAGAAAAGAGATGGCATATCAAGACGCAGGAGGAGGGTTGGGTGTCTCCCGGCAGGGGGCTGCAACTTTGGGTTGGGAGAGACCACTTCAAGTCTGGCTTTCAGTCTCAGAGCAGAGTCAGGTGTCTGTCCCAGAAAGAGAGAGTCCTCTATGGCTTGGGAGGGGCCAGGATGAAGGCAGGCAGGATGAGTTTAAGGCATTTGGCCCATGAGGAAGACCGTGCTTCTCTGTCGGTATACAGTACCAGCTCTGTCCACCGGTTGCTTCTCTGGCCTTTTCTGGACACAACCTTTCCTACCAGGGCCCAAGCCCTGGCTGTTAATACTGGGTCTCTGGGTTCTAGTTCAGCTGGTCATACCCTGGTTTCTTTCTGTACAAACAGAAGTGCTGGATGAAGAAGACAACATCAAAGAAGATGGTGAAGACACCAAGTCCGAACTTGGTTGGGTCACCGAAGATCAATGTCCATTGGTCTGTTAAATAGCCAGAGGGGACAGCTGGTTTTAGCCTGGTAGCTTCTAAGGCAGGTGGATGTGTGGGGATGTGAGGACGCCCATTTGCCCAGGAAATCGTACAAGCTAGGGGTTCCCAGGAAGCCCCTTCCTCCCGTGCTTTCACCCATTGGGTAGAAGCAGCTTTGGCAGACTCACCGTTATTGTAAGACTGGAGGAACATCTGGAGGAGGCTAAAGCTGCCCCCTGTGAAGTCCAGGAGCACACTGCCAATGCTCCAGCCCTCGGTGCTTTTGTAGTAAAAGTTCATGTAGGCCTGGGGACGGACAATGCCACACATGCCTTGTGACTGCTACTCCAAATAAGATCGGCTGATTCTTCCCACTCATGTACTAAGCTCAGGGCTCCAAGGAACACAATGACCTCTGAGCTTTGACAAACTGGAGCCAGGAAAACAGTTTGCATGCTGGGCAAGTGAAGCTTCCCTTTCCTCCCTGCCCCTTCAGTACCTCCAGACTCCAGTGGGGTGGGGGTGTGAGAATGCTGCCTAGTTTTTCAACCTCTTAGAGTAGATACAGACCTCTGATTTTTATTTTTATACCAGTGTCTCCCTATGTAGCTTAGGCTGGCCTTAAACTCATGATTCTTCTGCCTCAGCTTCCCAGGTACTCCAAGTACTAGGATTACAGGTGTGTACCACTATGTCTGACTGTGACTCTTGATTTTTCACAGCTCCAGTGATTCTGCCCCAATCTCAGCCTGGACTGCACACTACTTAGGAATGTGGGTGGGAGCCAGACTTTCTGGTGTGGAATCCAGCTCCAGCTCTGGGCTACCTTGGGAAAGCTACAGAGTCCTTTAGTTCTTCCACCTGTACAGTGGCCCAGCTGCCACCTCCAACTGCTGGGGCTTCCTAGTCTCTTGGGCATTCCCATTTTCCTGCTGCCCTAGCCTCAAGTTCTTTTTCCAAACCCATAGTGCCCTCAGAGCATCTCTGGCTGGTACCATCTCCTTTGCTACCACCCAGGAGGGAGATCTTGGCCTTGTTGGTGGTTTTCTGGTCCCCATCCTGATCTTTCTCATTCTACTCCATACTTGGTGTTCCCTCTCCAGTTCCAGATAATTCAAATGTCTCCCACAGATGCTCCTGCCTCAGGTTCCCAGCCGTAAACCTCAGCACAGAGCCTGGTCTCTCCATGCAAGTTCCCTGGGACCTGGCTCTAGGTACTCAGTTTCTAGATTCTCAACATTGCTCAGCAGCCAGGCCTGTGCCCAGGCTGCCCAGGCCTGAAACAGCACTCTCCATAGTCTACAGAACTCTGCTTTTTCCCTCAGGGTCTACCCCTGCCTATAGCCAGTGTTGTATCTCTAGCCCAAAGGATACAAGTCTCTCAGCATTGGGAAGAAGTTCAAGGTGGCTCTAGAACTCATATGTGGATGTCATTTCTTTATATCAGGCTCTAGCCTAGGGCCATCATGCTTATCAGAGGTGACATGTTTGAGTCTAAGCCCGAGGACCTTGATTGGACTGTAAGAACTAGGGAGGGGAGCATGCTGAGGGGCCTCTTCGGAGAACATCACTGCAAAGGAGAAGGCCCCAGTGGTCAGCTTCCTCCTCTGTCTGATCTTTTCCAATTCCCCGCCATTGGTCCTTGGGATGGCTATTGTGGTAGGCAGTCAAGAGAGAAATCCAAAGTTATTAGGAAAGACACATGAGTCTGGCTCCAGGAAAGAGCATGCAGTGGTACCCAATGACGCTTTGCCATTCTGGGTTTACTGGCTTCTACTGTAGCTTTCCACCTTAGGAGAATGGGGCCCAGGCTCAGTACCTCTTGCCTCTCACACTACCAACCATATGGAAATGCAGGAAGGCTCTGGAGTACCTGGGGAAAATACTTGATCAGCGTGACGGCGAGCTTGATGTAGGAGAAGCAGAAGAGGAACTGTAGCCATGTGGTCACACCAACTGCAGCCACAATCATGGTGACTAACACAAAGAGCCACGCGAGTACCAGGAAGCCAATGGAGGGCCATGACACGTACTGGTTGCCTCGCTGAGGATGAGACAAGGGGTTTGTAGATGTGGACACAAAGGTTGCTTCGTGGTTTCAGGAAGGGATGGGTTTGGGTGGGTACAGGATGGGTGTGAGGGCAGGGCTGGGGCAGAAGAGGAGGCTAGGAGCACTGGGGCTGTGTCTGCACAAGGCCAGGGTAGGAGACCAAATCCAGAGATTATTGGCTTCTGGGTGGTGAGTGAATCAAACCTGGGCTGGGATGAGGGGTGAAGTCCCTAGCACCAGCCCCATCCTTTTACAGTCAAGCTCTCCTGTTCCATGCACGTTGAATCCTCCAGCCCCTGCTGACCAAGTTCCAACTCCACAGATCTGGACACCTCAGAGCTCATTTGGAGGGAGCAAACAGTATAGGGGCACAAACTCTGATGTTGGAGGCCCCAAAGCCTCACCTAGCCCTGCTTTCAGATCATTCCACGATGTGGATGAAACCCAGGGACCTTGGAATCTGTCCCCCACTCCAGCTTTTCTCTAGACATGGCCCCAAAGTGAGGTTCCTTCAGCAGAGTGTCACCGCAAAGGTGCAAAAAGACCAATGAGCTTTGTGAAAGTCACACAGCTCCCACTGGTCTTGTGTGATGTGAGGAGGTGGCACATTATGGAGAGGTGGTGGTAAAGCTGTCACATCAGGGGCACTCATGAAACACTGGGACTTGATGGATTTTTTTTTTTTTTTTTTTGAGACAGGACTTCTCTGTGTAGCCCTAGCTGTCCTGGAACTCGATCTGTAGACCAGGCTGGCCTCAAACTCACAGAGATCCACCCACCTCTGCCTGTTGGGATTAAAGGTGGGTGCGCTGCCACCACCACCCGCTAACACTGGGATTTTTTAACACATGCCTTGTCCAAGGCTGAGACCCCAGGTAGCTTTTCAGCAACAGAGCCAAATCCTGGTTCCTCCTGACCTCCCAGGAGTTGGCTCCCCACAGGCAACACTCACCCTGGCCATTCCCATCACCTCACAGCCTCCCTCACGCCATGGTGAATGACCTTGCCTTCCCCTTTACCAAAAACCTCACTCAACCTTGGCCCATGAAAACACTATTTTCCTGATATACTCCCTCAGTTAAGCCAGGGACAGGATAGGAAAGTCCACCCCAATCCACTCAGCCACAGAAGGCTGGGGGCCATCATGTCACCATCCCTTTAGGTCATGTGGGTAGAGTGGGGTGGGGGACATCAGTGGCAGGCCAGGTCACCAGACCTCATCGCTTACCTCATACAGGCAGCACTGCAGGATGACAATTAGGGTGAGGAAAACTGCATGCAGGCTGAAGAAGACGTCATTGCTGTTGACAGGGTTCACACCGTTGGGGTATTTGAGGAGAAACTGCTCCTGTTGGGGGGTGAGGAGAAGCTGAGAGATGAAGAGAAGCATAGTCACCCAGGAGCTTTGGATGGGCTGTAGGGAGTGAGCAGTGCTGTACCTGGATGCAGGGCACCCACAAAAGACCAATGTTGAAAACGCTGTAGGCCACGAAGCCTGTCAAGTTCAGGGCTAGGAAGTCAAAGCTGAGACCAACGACACTGCAGGGGGTAGAGGGGAAAAAAGGTAAGGCAGGGGAAGGGTGGGAATCCCCTGGGAGGGGACATAACTCCTAGTATATGGGAAAGGAGGCCTCAGCACCATCCTTAGAGGCCTCTCCATTACCATGGCTGATGCCACCCAACTGGCCCTCTTGAAAGCCAATTCCCTCCTCCCCTCCCACACTCCAGAGGTTTCTCCTGGAGGCCTTTAGGGGAGTGACAGCACCCACTTCCCTGTCTCACTGCTTGGCAGTCTCCTGAGACCTGAGACCCACGTGACAGTGAGAAGACAGGGGAGCTGTGTCCTTCCACCCAGGTCTACTTTGATTTTATCTTTCAAGTCAAAAAGGCTTATTCTCTGGGGCTAAAGGTTGCATGATGTGATGCCCAGCCTTCCAGGGCCAAGGAGCTTCAGGGCAGACTTTTCTCTAACCAGCCTATTTTTGGTTTAGTTAAGCTCCATGTCATTGTTCCCATAGGGAAGAGCCAAGCTGGGCAAGGAACCAAATACCTAGCACAGGAAACCCCACCCTACTAGCAGGCAGAGACAAGTATAGAGGGGTGACTTCCTGTACCCCCACAAGGGTCTGCAGGGAGCGCTAAGCTGAGCAAGTTACCTTTTCCGCCTCCAGTTCTGGATCACCTGTGGGTAGAAGGAGACGGACCAGGCCATGAAGTAGATCCAGCCAATCACCTGGTTTATGATGCTAATGATTTTGCTGTGTATCACCAAGAACCGAATCCTGGGGCTAGAAAGGGACTTGGGTCAGGTGAAGCTTCTGGAGGAAGCCCCAGTGCACATCTGTGCATGGCCACCCTTCCTGTTACATGAGGCCAGAGGGGTGGGGGCGGACGCCAGCCTACCAGGTCTGGTTGGAATGATTTCCATGTAGATAAACAGTCACTTGTCCAACATTTTGAGAAGTCACTTGGAAAGAGGCATTCTTCTCTCCAAGAGGCACTATGACCTGTCAGGAAGACTGAATTTGATTTGTGGCCATGTACAGTTAACAGGGTCTGGCTCCAGGCCATGAACTAGGGAATGGAGGTGGGGCATGTCATACTTAGTTCTGCTTTCTGAGAACTTACTAACCAGGTACAAGAAACACTGGGCCAGCCAACTTGAACCCCACCCTGCCATGTTTCCATCTGGCTTTCTGAGCAGAACCATAGGGTGTCCTTAGCCCTCCCTGGCTAACCACCAAAGGAGTGTGGGGTAGCTTTCATCCTCTCATCAGCTATGCTATCTCCATCTACTCATCTGTGCATGGGACCACAACCAGTGCCTACCTTGATGTCCCTAAAGCTTACAGTGCAGAGCTGGGAGTGCTTCCTGTCATGACTGAACCGTGAGAGCAGTATCCTTTCTATTACTGTGATGCTCAGTGACACTCATAAAAGATGCTTCCCCATGCCCTGCCTCACTGCCAGACAGTAAAGCAGAAGAAGAGTAAACATAAGATGCTCTTGTGGTCATTTCTGCACTGTTCCTCGAAGATGGGCTTGGAGCCTGCCTGTGCATCTGACTTTTTTTTTTTTTTTTTTCATGTTTCTGCCACACTGAAATCCCCTCAGAGAAGCAGGGAGTTGGATGGCATCTTTATGGAACCAAACTGTCCCACTCTAGGCCGCACCTTCAAGCTATGTTGTAACTAAAGTACCACATAGATGTGGCTCATTAAACAACAGTGGTTTCACCAGGCGGCACTCGCCTTTAATCCCAGCACTCAGGAGGCAGAAGCAGGTGGATCTCTGTGAGTTCGAGACCACCCTGGTCTACAAGAACTAGTTCCAGGACAGCTTCCAAAGCCACAGAGAAACCCTGCCTTGAACCACCCCCCCCCCAAACAACTACAACAACAGTGATTTCTTTCTATGTCCCTTTCTCTGGTTTTCTAAGACTGAGTCTTGCTGTGACGCTCTGCCTGGCCTGCAACTTACTATGTAGCTCCAGCTAGCCTCAAACTCACAGAAATCCCCATGTCTCAGTCTCCTGAGTGCTGGGATTACAGGCACAAGCCACTGCACCTGGCTCCTCCCCACAACCACTTCCCCTAGGGTTTTGCTAACACAGCAGTCTGGCCTAGACTTTGAGATCACCCTGCTTTCAGCTCCCAAGGAATGGGATGCCAGGCTAGCAGGGGCTTCTTAGCCCTGCCAGGTGCAATGCCAGCTGTTTTATACTTCCTGGCTATTGCTTTAATCCCCAGATTGTGGCCCAGAAGATATGATGAACCCTATGCCTACAAATGAGGAAACCTGGCTGGCTGAAGTCCCTGACCCAATGCTTCTAGGCTGAATTTCTAGACCACCCAACTTCCAGGTTCTAACCACTGGCTTCTTATACCACAGGTACAGGACAGGAATGCTTAGCTCTGGACAGGGAGGGGCCAATGATGCAGGAGCCTGAGAAGGTGGGTTCAGATGTTCATAAAGACCACCTTCCAAAAATGGTTTGGTTTTGACTCCCACTGCTAATAATAAAAAACCCTGGCTTATAATACATATACAGAAAAGTATACACACCACAGCTTGATGAAGCCTCTCTAAACACCACACACATTCAGCCTCCAGATCAAGAAATGAGCATTTCCAACACCCCAGAAGTTCCATTTTGTTCCCCCGTCCCAATTTCTTGATCATGAGGATAACCACTGGCCTGACACCATGGATTCACTGTTTTTGTATTTTTTTATTCAAGGAATCTTACAGCCCATTTTGTGTGTTGGGCTTCTTTTGCCTAACATTCTTGACTTTCATTTATTTTTACAAGAGGATACTTTTACTTTGATGTCTACACCTAAACTAAGCAGATTGGTGTCTGTTCCTTTGAGAGTTAACATGAGACCTGCAGATCAAACAAAGCTTAGAGGCTTTGCACCAGGCTTGCTGTTAGGACTGTGTCTTTCATTTGCCTCAGCCTGCAGGCTCCGAGTGTGTGTCTGTGTGTGTAAGAGTGTGAGTGTGTGTGTGTGTGTGTGTGTGTGTGTGTGTGTGTGTGTCTGTCTGTCTGTCTGCAGTGGTTAATACTGTACAATGCTACCCATGAGGATCATGGTGTGGGGGGCATCTCTGACAGGGTTTCTCTCTTTAGTAGGATACTCTGAATCCCCTCACTGCTGTTTGCTTGCTGAGGAGCTCAGAATTGGTTTGTAGCCCATTTCCACAACCACCCAGGATCTTTTGAACATCAAGGCTGTCCCTGCATTTTTTTCTTGTGGCCCCTCCCCACCTTTGTTATTATTATGATGGGCAAATAAAAATTGTATATGACAAAGTGTGATGCTTTAATACAGGTATTCGTTGCAATATGGTTAAATTAAGCTAATTAGCACATCCACTACCTTACATCCTTAACATTCTTTTGTTGGGGGGTAAGAACATTGAAGATCTAGTCTCTTAGCAATTTTCAAAGTCACATGTCCTTTAACAACAGGATTTAATCTAAGAAATCAGGCAATTTCATAGTCATGTGAACACTGTAATGAATATGCATACAAATAAAGGTGTCTATGACATCATTGGGTAATAGAACCTTATGGAACCACTGTCCTATGCATGGTCCTTTCTCAACCAAATACTATTATTTGATACATAATTATACTTCATTGTTAACAATAGTCACTATGGTCTTTAGACTTAGTCATTCTGTCTGACTGGCATTAAGCTTTTGTTTCTTTTCTTTCAGTACTGGGGACTGAACTAGTGCTTCATGCATGTTCCCAAATGCTCCTTAATTGAGATTTTTTTTTTTTAAGACAGAGACTTTCTAGGTAGCCCTGGCTGTCCTAGAACATGCAATGTAAACTAGGCTAGCCTCAAACTCCCAGAGATCCATTTGTCTTTGCCTCCCAAGTGCTGGGATTCAGGGTGTGTTCCACCACATCTAGCTGTACCACTCAGTTCTAACTCCAGCTTTTTATTTCTTCCTTTTTATTTTGGGACAGGTCTCACTATTTTCCCAGGCTGGTTATGAACTTGTTCTGCAGCTTAGGCAGGCCTTGAACTCATGATCCTCCTTCCTCAGCCTCTTAAATAGCTGAGATTACAGGCCTACCACTTGCTTGTTTTTATAAACCGTTGTTTATTTGGAGTTGCTGCTTTTTATCTAGCCAGATGTCAACTGACTCACATCACCGGCAAGGTAGAATCAAGAAGATAGAACATGGAAAGCTATGAATGCTCATCACTGTTACACCAGAAAGCCTCAGAGACAGAGTTCTGCACTGACACCCAGCCACCAACCATGTCTCAGAATGGAGCTTCACAAACTATCCACAGACTCTGTTAACATGCAGACTTTGAGTCAGTGGGTCTGGAATAGGGCCAGAGATTCTGTGTTAGAAACACAAAAATCAGAAAGTCAGTCTCTCTTTCTCTTACACACACACACACATACACATTCTCTCTCTCTCTCTCTCTCTCTCTCTCTCTCTCTCTCTCTCTCTCTCTCTCTTCTCTTCCTTTCTTTGTGTTGTGTGCACTCGTGTGTGTGTGTGTGTGTGTGTGTGTGTGTGTGTGTGTGTGTGTGTGTGTGTGTGTTGGCAGGGAATGAGCCTAAAGCGTCATGTAAACATTCTACACACTGAGAACCCCCTCATTTCCTAAAATGTTTTAGAGCAAGGCTGGTACTTCCTATCCAAAGATGTGGTAGGGCCTTAAAATACTTTTAGAACTTCTCCATTCTCAGAGCCACCTTTGCTCAGGCTTCTTTTCTGGCACCTGCCTGTACACCATACACTATTATTACTAACCCTGACTAGGCTATAGGAGTGAAGCCCTGGAAGCTGTTCATCCCAACTTGTCTTCATCTTGTGAATCCTTCCACCCAAACTACACACTGAAAATACCCTTAAAGAGACCAACAAAGTCCAACCACTTATTTCTAGGATGGAATGCAGGCGGTAGTGAGAGCTAGGTGACTTTTTCCCACAAGCTCCTAATTAAAATGTGTTCTGATGCCTAGCATTGCCTTAAGCATTAGTAAGGTCTGTTACTTACTTCATCAGGAAGCTCCAGGATAGTAAGATTTTTTGAATGAAACGTGATTTCAAAAGTGATCACCAAGGTAGAGTTTAATGGATGCCTAGGAGGATAAGAGTCTAGTTACTGTTGGGAGATTGGACCCAGTAAGATATCCATCAACCCTCTGGATTTCACACCAGGTCTTCCTTTCTCGAGAAATCAGAATCGGGAAGGGCAGTGTACTCAGACTGTACACATCCTCCAGATCTAGAAATGAGCATTTCCTAACTCCCAGAAGTCCTGTTCTGTTCCCCTCCAGTTTCCTGACCCCAAGGATAACTACTGGCTGACATCATGGAGTCACTGTTTTTATATTTTATACACAAAGAATCTGACAGCCCAGAGATTTTTTTTGTTTGACTTCTTTTGTATGATATTATGCTTTATTTTCATTTATTTCTATAAGAGAATACCTTTACCTAGATATTTGCCCCTAAACTGGGAGCAGTAAGAAGGGGAAGGAACCATATTCCTGCTTTATTAGGAGACTAGATGTTCCTTTGGGGTAGGGTGAGAACACAAGAAGGTGGAATTCTGGCTGTGAAAAATGGGGGAACATAGAGGGGACAGGCCAATGGCTTTCTGCTCCAGTGGGAGAGGCTTCTTTGGTAGGCTCAGGTCTGAGCAGAGTGTGGTGTGAAGGTCAGCGGGGACTGAATGAGATTAGGCCCTTTGGGAGCACCTCATGGGAGCCTCACATGTGGGAAGCCGTTTAAGGATTCCAGAGAGGGGAGATAACTTGGATGGTTTATATGACGTAGGTGTGCAAGGTACAGAGGACAGAGCAGTAGGCCTGTGAGGAGGCCTGGGGACCAAAGCATAGGCCTGAGAGCAGACTTTTCAGGGCAGGTGAGGAGTAAAGGGCATTATCTCAGCTGGGGGCCACAGGCATGGTGAAGCAGTTGAAGGCCACAGAACTGGCAGAGGGGGAACCAGGTCAGGACCTTCATGCCTAAGCCAGTAGGTGTCCGCAAGTAAGACTCTTAGACAAAGGCAAAGTGTGAACAGGAACATGTGGGACCCCTTGATACTGTCACTTCTGCTTTGGCAAATGACCTCAGCTGTGCTGTGCTGCTCAGTAGTTTGGTTCTTTGCCCTTTATTTTTAGGGCTCTGTCCAAATATTTAGTTTTGGAAAGGGTCTTGAAGTCTGGCATCACCTGTGACCACCTGAAGACTCTTCTTGCTAGTGGAAACAGCTCATGTTTCTAGGGAGAAGTGCCCCCCTTTCCTCCCAGTGGAAATAAGGACTCTGTACGTGTTTGACTTTGGGACCCTGCTCTGCAGTCCTGGGCCTGCACCACTCTGTTTATGTCCTACAGCAAAGAGGCAAGAACATCACACTGAAGTACATGCAGACTGTGCCAGAGATCAGTCCCAAGTGGGGCTGGGGACAGAACTGGGCCTGAGAACTTACCCAAGGGTGATGCTAACGTTGGTTGAGCTGCCATTTTCAAGCTTCACAGTGGGAGGAACAGTGAGACTGACAGTTGACTCTGGAAAGACCCAAGGCAATGACATGAGTCTCGAGGACAGAGAGCTCAGCCATAGGAGGGGTGGCCCCAGGCCCCTGCCATCTGAACTCACTAGCCCTGACCCACTGATATTCCTGCTTCCTAGGTGTACTTCCAGACTTCCATTAGGCTCTTCTCATCTCTGCACCAGGGCCAGACTGCCACACAGTTTAGAGCAGGAAGTGCTGGAACTTCCTCCTCCTTCCCCTCTGCAGGCAAGCTGAGTTCCCCAGAAACAGTCTGGGACCCACAAAGCCCAAAAGTTATAAAAAAAGAAATTCAAACCAACATCTGTGATTGTAAAGGGTGGACTGGAACCACCTCTGCAGATGGACCGCACAGGGGGCTCCTCTGAAAAATTGGTCTGTCTCATTCCTGGGTTCTGAGATGGGCATAAGGCCTGGCTAACATGTTTCTAAAGAACCATATGGGCTTTCCTGAACACTTAGCTCACCCCATGAATGGTTCCATTCCTGAGACTGTTTGCTAGGGACTGGAGGATAGTGGCGAGGGGTGTACACTTTTCACTATCAGGGCTTGCTTCCTGGCATTAAGGTGCTAACTCAGGAGAAGACAGACAAACAAAATCCCAAGGAGAAGGAGGAAGCAGGCTTGGATCTTAGAAAACCATGTTGGGACGAGGGCTAGATTGGGAGTGTAGCTCAGAGGTAGAATGTATGATTAGCAAGCATAAGACCCTGCTTGAATCTACTCTCTAGCACCAAAAACAAAACAAAGCTGGGTGGTGGTGGCACACACCTTCAATCCCAGCACTCAGGAGGCAGGGGCAGATGGATCTCTGTGAGTTCAAGGTCACACTGGTCTACAGAGCAAGTCCCAGGACAGGCTCCAAAGCTACACAGAGAAACCCTGTCTCGAAAAAACAAAAAACAAAATAAAACAAACAAGAAAACCAAAGAAAGAAGGAAGATCATTTTGGGAGATCAAATAACCCAGCACACTGTGGTCACAGGGAATGGCTTGATAGCTTGAGCAATTCCTGTTTTCTTTGGACAGCCAACCACCTCATCACTGTGCCATGCCAAGGTGTACTCAAAGCTTCACGGCACACCTGCCCATCTCACCTCCCCTGCATCCCAGACTTCAAGGAGAGGCATATCCTAGAAGCCATGATAAAGGATCCAGAGATGGAAGAATATTTTAGGCCACAGAGAAGTGCTACATTTGGTGAAGATGGCTCACAAAGAGATGGAAGGCACAGGCCTCTACCCAGAACCCTCCATGGCAGAAGACAAGAACTAGGATCTGCGTATTAGAGCTCAGGTTGGAAAGAACTTGTGTTACCTCCCCAACCTCCTTAACTGGTTCTCCCCTCAGTATTTCCACTGCATGGGTACTTCCTGGGAGAGTCACCTTATCTCCTAAGGTGTTCCCTAGCTTGGAACTCACACTTCTAGGCCTGGCTCTGTCACATCTGAGCTGCTTTCTTCAGTTGATTCCCCATGTATAAGTGCAGATGGTGGCTGTCCCCAAGGCACAAGTCTCCCAGATGTGATTCTTTATAGTACACAGTCTCTAGTCCCCTCACCTGAGTGGATTCCTCAGGTCAGATCAGTTGCTGTAGCCTCAGGGTCTGGAGGCTGCTTTGGCAACACTTTCCTTTCTGCCATGCCAACTCTGTATCCTGCCTGCTATGCTAACTGTATCCTGCCTGCTGTGCTAACTCTATTATACCTGCTTTGCTATCAATATGAGGTTTTGTTCTGGGCTAGGGGAGTGCAGGACTTACTATCCCAGTCTATGAAATTTTATTTACTGCTCAGGACTAGATCAGATAAGTAAGACCCAGAGCAAGCCACTGCTCAGGGCAGGTACATGCATGCTGTGTGTATGTGTAGGCACTTAAAAGGATGTCAGGGAGTTAGATTTTCCAGTCTTTATATATTAAAGTAGGAAGACGGGGGCTTTCGAAGACCCAGATCAGAGAGTGTTTAAATCCTCCCCACTCATCACTACGGAAAACACTGGTGCTCAAGCAAATGAGAGTCTGGGCTCTGAAGTCACACAGTTCCATCCTGGCTTTGACACTTCCTAGATGCATGACCCACAAAAAGGGACTTTACTGTAGAGCCTCACCTGTAAAATGGGCGGAACAGGATCTAAGTCACAGATAAAACGCAGAAGGGTTAGCAGCACTCTTTCTACTTTCTACATGGTCTCAATCCTAAACGCTCATTAGCTTCTCCTGCTGCCATTGCTTTACAACTGCGGGGCATTTTTAGCCCAAGATAGGAGGCAGCTGGGAAGCTGTATCATATCCTGGGGCAGCATGAGTCTTGGGGGGACCACCTTGTTTCCCCTAAGGGAAACCATCAGTCTCCTCTCCTTCCCCCTTTTCTTCAGTGATCTCTAGTCAGCCCTTCTTAGGTTTTTTACTTTTTAACTTTGAGACAGGGTCCCATTAACTTGTTCAAGAAGCCTTCAATTAATTTTGTTCCATAGCCTGTGTAGGCCTTAAACTTGTGATCCTCCTGCCTCAGCCTCCCAGTAGCCAGGATTATAGATCTAGGCTACCACTACTGCATCCTAACTCATCCCAGCCATTTCTGCTGGCCTTTTATTATTTTAGTGAGGTCTCACAAGTCTGCCTGGAATACAAGAACACTATTCATCTTCTCCTCTCAGTTCCTGAGTGCTGGGATACAGTTATGGCACCATTTCTGTTGTTCTCTTCACCCCCATTTTATAATTATCACAATAGGTGATGGGCATTTTCGGTCCTATTTTAAGTTAAAGAAACTTCCTCCAAGAGGAAAGGAGTTTCCCTGTCCACAAAGCTAGAAACGATTGACTAAGGATTCAAAGCTAGGCTTGTTAGATCCAAAGCCCAAGTTGTTACTACTAGGCTGCACTTCCACAGACTCCACTCAAAGAAGTAGAAGTGACACACTCTGGAGGCCTTCTGTTCTTGATGCTGACACCCCAAACAGAAGAAAAGTCCAGCAGAATGAGGCTGGGATCCAATCCAATTCCAGGTTCTCAATTTTGTGGTAGCTTCCATTGCTCCTTCATAGAGTCGGTCAGGAGAAAGAGGCAAATGCAACGGAGGCCCAATTCCAGACCCAGCTTTATCTGTGAAGCTTTTTACCCTGCCTGGGCCTCAGTTTACCCTCTGTGTAGTTGGAGTACTAGCAGGAGTCTCCATTATCTCCTAGGTAATATCCATTATGTGCTCCGGCACACATGCACTTTCTTCCCAGAGTTGATTCAGTAGGGCTGAAGTGTAGCTGTGGCATCCCTCTGGAGAAAGGTGGCATGAGAGCACCTTTCTCCACAAGCTGTGACTTCAGAGGAACATGTCTGATATTTACCAAACCTGGATAAGCTAACCAGACAACCATAATGTGTACAACTTTAGGGAACATCTAGGATTTCTAGTGTTTGCCCCAGGCTTCTGGAAATTGTCAGGAACTTTAAGATAGATTTACTTTGGAGCAAAGACCTACTTAATGATTAAAATGGGCCTGAGCACTGTGAATACTAAACAAAGCTAGTCACAAAAGAAGGAGTTCCAGAAAGGTCTTGGGTATTCCAAGGATGACAATTGGATCTGAAGGGGTCCACTGACAAGGATGTGTGAACTTCACCAGCGTGCTGCTTTCTGTGTGGCTCAGGATGCTGTAACCAGCTCCAATCTTCTCTAATGGAAAGGTCTTTTCTCTTACAAGGTGGGGCCAGGCACAAGGCCTTTTTAGTGTCTCCCAGGACCCATAACTCTCTTTGCAAGGTCCAGAGGCAGAAGCACAAGCTATTCTTTACAGATACCATCTCAGCTTGGTAAGGCTCTGAGAGACAGTCGTACAGTCTGACTAAAGAACTAACTGTTATCTCTGTTGATACAGAGAAGGCAAGAGGGACCCCAGGGTAAAAGGCCAATTACATTTGGGACCATCTGGCTCTTTGCAAAATGTCTCTGAGTGGGAAGTCGATCATAGGTGTCCTGTATAGCACCAAACCTTTGGTGACAAAGAGGTTACTCTTTCCCACTATTTCCCTTTTTATAAAGCTGGGAAGTCACTTTTAAAACTTACCACATTTCTCTATGAACTTCAAGAGGAAAAGGGTCAAAATGGGCAGCCAACTCTTCATCATGTTCTTTGACTTCTTGGAACTAGGTAAAAAATGAATAGCAAGAGACAGGCATGTTAAGGTCGAATTAGCCTTGCTGTTGGTGGACAACATGCTACCTGAGCCCTGGCAGTGGGACAGTTCATAAAGGACTTCTATTTCACAGGCTCTGTGACCTCTGACCTCACAGGCTTGGCATCACAACCTCCGAGAAGGAGACCCCAGAGAGGACTTATCTTTGTTTCATGTGATAGAAAACCTGTTCAGAGCCGCTAAGTGGGTTGTGCAAAAATCCTACTCTGAGGAAGTGAGCACAGACCCGTACCTTCCCTCAACTGCTCTCTACAACCCAGTTAACAAAACAAAATGAATGGAGTTTCATTGGCAGAGTGTGCTTCTCTTAAAACAAAACAAAACAAAACAAAAAACCCCAATCTCTTCTCTAGTTTCACTGAAGCAGATACAGACTGTGAAATTCAAACACTCTGTCAGCAAAAAAAATCCCCCAATACTAAAGGCTAAGACAACCGGAAGGAAAACCTCAGAACAGATGGAAAAGGAATTGACAAGATAACCACAATGCTAAAATGATCAGATTGGCTAACCACACAACTAGACTTGTAAAAAGTTACAAGACAAAGTGCTTGCCATGGCCTTCTTCTGGGGTGTGTGTGTGTGTGTGTGTGTGTGTGTGTGTGTGTGTGTGTGTGTGTGTGTCTAACCATCTTCCAGGCCTCAGTCAAATGGTACTTTCAGGAGCCTCTACCATCCCCACTCAAGAGTAAACTGGAATCAGAGAGCCTCACAGCAGCCTCCCTTTGTCAGGTGTCTGAGGTAGTCCAGCTTTTGGTCCATACCTGGAACTTCCTTAAGGGATAACATAGATTGGACAAGGAATATGCTCCCCGGAGATGGACTGTGCAGTCTCAGGTTCCCATTTACTTAATGTATGATTTTGGAATACTTTCTATGCTTCCTGCTTCCTGGTAACTGCACCACAGCATTAAAGTGAGATGAAATGGAAGGCATGCATTCTCAAAGGGGGCTAAAATAGGCTTTTGGGGTCTGAGACCATCTGTAATCATTGTTTGTGGCTCTCCCAAAGGCCACAATATATATAAAAACAGTGCTTATCAGCTGCATTAAAATTTTAAGGAGGTGGACTGATAAGATAAAAAGTTGAGAAACAATGATGTAATGTTATTACCACTACCACCCAGGGCTCCCAGCTACCTCTCACAAAGCATAAATGATTATTTTCCTCAATATTATTGAAAAGGCAAGACCAGATGTCCCCTCTATCTCTGGGCGAATCAACAGGAGCTTCTGGAACGGTCCTGACAGCATCTAACTTTTTTCCCCCAAAGCCACTAGCGCATTCCCAAGCCAGATTCCGGCGGCATTAGAGGAGACAAGCAAGGGGTTCCAACTGTACTCGAACAGTGCCACCAACACCGGCTGGCAGCCGGTATCATTGCTTTTGCTCACTAATACCCTGGCCCCTCAACTTGGGATTGTTCAGGCCTGGGGTTGGAGCCAGAGGATAGAAACCCAGGCGCTGCTGAAGGAGGCTGCATTCGCGGCAGACTGCCCCTCCGGCGCCGGGCTTGTGTCTGCTGGGGTGGGGGTGTCCTATCGGGAAGAGGGGAGGCCGTCCCGACCGCTATGGTTCTCACCTGACAGGCTCCGAGGCTCGGTGGACCGACCTCACCGAAAGCAGCAATCTCCCGCCAGATGCGCTTCAGAATGTTAGGGACTCTGCGGGCTCCGCTGACTTTGTGTGAGGGCGGGGCCAGCTGTCATCTGACCCGAACCACCTGACTTATGGAGCGGAGAGTTCCGTGCGAAGAACTCTGGAAGTTGTAGTTTTCACGAGTCATAGCCCGCTAAAGTGGAGGGAAGGGAGGAAGGGCGCAGGCGCCTTGGTAGGGACCGGGGCTTGGATGTGAGGGGCCATCTAGTCAACTTGTAGGATCTAGTCACTTGGATGTGAGGGGGGATCTAGTCACTTGTAGGGGCAGCAGGGCTCTCGGAGCCTCTGTCGTCTCGGCGAAACCGGGTGCTCCTTGGCGAAGATTCTCAGATGCGTCCCACTGGCTGGGAACCTCTGCTCAATAGGTCCCGCCTTCTGTCGCCTCTCCACCTATAGCCGGGGGTCGCTGTGTGTGGGAGGCTGCCTTCCTTGACCAATGGAAAAGCAAGAAGTCTCCATGTTGCGTGCGGCTGGAAGATTGGCAGGGAGGCCCCGCCCCCGCGCTGCCCGCCCCTGTGAAGTCGGCCTCCGCGAGCCACTCGAGCTTGCTTCGCTGTCACCGCTGTCATGGCTTCGCGACCCATCACCCTCGGCATCGACTTGGGCACCACGTCCGTGAAGGCCGCCCTGTTGGAGGCTGCACCCGGCCACCCATCCGGGTTCGTGGTGCTGGCGAGCTGCGCCCGCGCAGCCCGGGCAGAGACTCAGAGCGCGGCGGCCGGGCCCCAGGTGAGGCAGCGTCTTGGAGCCGCCACCCACGGACGACACTGGTGGCATCCCGGGCAGCACTTTTCCGCGAAGAAGTACCCCTTAGAACTGTCCAGCCTGTCCGACCTCCTGCAGGGCTTCGCAGCCTGCCGCAGCTCAGGCTAAGCAAGCCCTTAGGGTGTCCCAGGGAGTTTTCCCACCTACGGGCACCGATCTTGCCACTCTTAGGCTTCTCTGGCGGCCCTGCTCATGGTGCTGGAAGCCTCTACTTTCTACCATCATTTTCTGTACTTTGACCCTAGAGGACTCGCTTTCAGAATAATAACCATAGGCCTGGCTATCACGCTTGCTGCTCGTGGTTCACATCTGCTCGGTGCCCTCAAGTTCAGGCTTCGTTTTTTACCTCTTAGGCAGTCTGGGCTCTGGAAATCAAATGCAGAATTAGGCTTACCTCGCTCCTCTCACCCCGTAGAAGCGAAAGTGAACAGAAAATTTCACTTGGTAACTCACAAAGAATTCCAGCCCCTACTCGAGTCTGGTAATTATACACTAACAACCAGTGGCTTTTAAAAACTAGAAGATAGAAAAGTACACATTCAGAGGTCCACAGATGGCTCAGCAATTGCTGAGCAAGCCTGATGACTTGATTTCTTTTTCTTTTTTTTTTTTCTTTTTTTGTTTTTTTGAGACAGGGTTAGCTTTGGAGCCTATCCTGGCACTCGCTCTGGAGAGTGGGCTGGCCTTGAACTCACAGAGATCCACCTGCCTCTGCCACCACCGCCCAAGCCTGATGACTGGAGTTTCATCTTTAGAACCACGGAGGGAAAGAATTGACTTTTGAGCTGGGCGGTGGCGGTGCACGCCTTTAGTCCTAGCACTTGGGAGGTAGAGGCAGGCCTTGAGTTCAAGGCCACCCTGGTCTACAGAGTGAGTTTCAGGACAGGCTCCAAAGCTACCAAAACCCTGTCTGGCAACGCCCCCCCTGATTTCTGAAAAGCTTCCCTCTGATGCCCATATGTACTCCACCACATGCATGAGTCTGTACAGATACACACACACACACACACACACACACACACACACACACACACACACGCACTATATATGTGTGTGTGTATATATATACATATATGTGTATGTAGTGTACATGTATTTGTATAGTGTATACACACACACATATAAATATATATGCACACATATATTTAAAACCCTAAGAATTAAGGACAGAGTATGGACATCAACCCTCAGGCTCTACTCCTGTCAGTTTCCTGAAAATGATCGGGTTATAGTCAGAGAATTTACAGAAATTAATATCAAGGCAGAATGTAATATCTCACATTTTTTGGGGTCTCAACTTGTTCCCTTGTCGGAACTAGGTGTCCACTAAGACTTCTTCCAGCCAGGAATTGAGTGCAGTGCCCACCCCCCTCTCTTGTTTTTCAAGACAGGGTTTCTCTGTATTTTGGAGCCTGTCCTGGAGCTTGCTCTGTAGACCAGGCTGGCCTCGAACTCACAGAGATCTGCCTGCCTCTGCCTCCCTAGTGCTGGGATTAAAGGCGTGTGCCACCAACGCCTGGCTGCAATGTCCCTCTCTTGAGCTTCATGTCTCAAAACCTCTTGCCAAGGGTCTGTATTCAGTTCTTTGGGGTTCAGAATCCATCTTGCTGAGAAATGTTTTAGAAGATAAAGATTGCAGGGACACTTTTAATTTTCCCAGAAGGCTTCACATTTAATTCAGTTGGGGCCGCAAGGCATTTTAGAATGATTGTTTGACTTCATGAATTATGACATGGAGAAATTGGCTCTGATTCTGGAGGAGTGAAGAGCTGGGCCAGGATTATATATAGTACAGTGGGTTCAAGCCCTGCTTTTTCTCATGAAACCGAGCCCCCTCCTCTCTGTTAGGAGATAGGGTCTTGCTGGCCTCAAACTTGGATCTTCGTTACTTAGCCTCCCAAGTGCTGAGAGTACAGGTGTGTTCCACCCCATGCAACTAAAATACAAGGTTTTGGAGGGAATTTCTGACTGTCACCTGTCTGTCGTCTCTAGCTCCACCTTCTCAGTTGGAGGGGTACTGGGGTGGGTGGGTTTGAGTGAGTTGCTCAGCACTGTTTTCCAGTTTGATGTTCTAGATCTTGATCTGGGTATATTTTGAACCAAGAAAGAATAGTAACAATGGCTTTCCTGTTACATTATGGGTGTGCCAGCACTGCCCCTGGTCACACTCAACCCTAAAATGAACTGCCGAACACAGCCTTCTTGTCTTTACTCCCAGTTGGCTTGTTGTCCTCCATGGTCTCCACCCACACAACCCACTCACCCTGGACCCATTTTAAACAGAGGGCCCTCTGTCCTGAGATGATGCACCATCTGATGGCTATTTGGGGACTTTTAAACTACCACTGTCTAACAGAAATGCAAGTCACAAATGTGGGCTACACATGTCATTTTCAGTGTTTGAGTAGCTATTTGAAAGGAAGTAAAAGGAATGGATGAAATTAATTTAATCTAGATTTTATTTATTTATTTCAAAACAAGTCCCGCTATGTAGACCTGGCTGGCTTGGAACTTATGTAACAGAGATCTACCTGCTTCTGCCTTCTGAGTACTGGGATAAAATTAACTTTTATTATGTATTTTCTTTAACCTAATGTATATAAAATGTCATTTCAACTGCCTCCCCAGTGCTAGGATTACAAATACATATCATAGTACCAGTCTCTTAAAAACACAAGTTCCAGGGATTAATCTCAGGTCCTATGCTTGCAGGGCAAGCGCTCGACTGACTGACCCATCTCCCTAACTCTCAGATGTAATTTGTAATTTGTGAAACATTGCAGTTCAGGCTGGACACATATGGCTAATGGCTGCCATATTGGACAGGGTCCTAAACAAATGTCCCCTCCACTTTTTTCCTTCATCCTGTGCCCTCCCTGACTTTCTTTCTCTGTAGAGATCACACACTGAGCTACATACCTCTCCTGTGTCTCTTACTGTTGGGCACTTTCACTGGCTGGCACAGTGGAAGGCTGGCTCCTTGTTAGGCTGTGGGGCTACGTGCTCAGGATATGCTCTACTCTCCATGCACTTGTTTCCCAGCTCCCCCTTATGTACTTCCTTTGTTGCTTGTTAGGCCAAGAACTGTCTTGACCAAGCTTTGGTTTTGGTCCCAGAAGCACAGATGAAACTCCCTGGAGGAAACCAGAGAGCCAAAGACTCAGCCTTCTCCTGTTTTCTCCAGCCCATAAGCTTTCCACACCACAGAGAATGGCATTTATTTCTGAGCTACATTCTTCTTTCCCTTATCTGAGTTTTCCATGGACCTTTCTAGTTGTTAAAGGCTAGTTTATTTTGTATCTGATGTGTTTTTTTGTGTGCCCAAATACTTTATTTTTGATGGGATCAAAACACATTTTCGATTTATGAAACTTAGAACCCTAGGTCTTAAAAAATGATTTACTTATTTCATGATGTGTCTGTGTTTGAGTGTGTGTTTGTAGTGTCTTAAAAGGACAGAAGAGGGTGTTGCATCCCCTGGAATTGGAGTTACAAGCAGTTGTGAGCCACTTGATGTGGGTGCTGGGAACTGAACCCTGGTCCTTTGGAAAAGCACCAAGTACTCTTAATTGCTGAGTTACGTGTCTGCAGTTCATAACCTGAGTTGTTGTTGTTGTTGTTGTTGTTGTTCTCCTCCTCCTCCTCCTCCTCCTCCTCCTCCTCCTCCTCCTCCTCCTCCTCCTTCTTCTTCTTCTTCTTTTTGTCTTTTTGAGACAGAGTTTCTCTGTGAAGCTCTGGTTTTCCCAGAACTTGCTAAGTTTTAAATTTAACTTGTAAAGTTTGTTTCATTATCAAGAAACATCAAGAAAACAAAAATAAAAACAACAAAAAAGTATCTAGGGTGATTGTGATGGCTCAGAAGACAAAGGCACCTTCTGCCAAGCTTAATGACTTAAATTATATCCCCAGAATCCATATGATGGGAGAAACCAATTCCTGCAAAATGTCTTCTGACCCCCATATGCATCATGTGACATCTGTGCTCTCCTCTTAGTACACATGCAAATAAGTAAATGTAAAAAGAACTAACAAAATCCCCAAACAAAATGAAGGACGGGGTGGGGCTAGAGTATAATGTCACAGGTAGTCCTTGCCTAACATCTTTGAATTATGGATTAGATCCCAGACACAGCAAACAACGTATGCCATTTTGACAACTTCTGATGGCCTTTAAGTAATACTTAGTTCCATTTTAGCTAAGGAAATATCTCAGATGTTTGTTTATTTATTAAAAGATTCCCTCCCATCTCCATTTCTCTCTCTTTTCTAAGGATTGAATCTAGGGTCTTGAGAATGCTGGACAGATGCTCTATTGCTGTCTTACATCCTAACTCCCTTGGATTTTTTTTTAAGATTCCTTAATTATTTTATGTGTATGGATGTTTTGCTTGAATGTATGAGCACTACATGTATGCCTGGTGCCTATGGAGGCTAAAGACGGTATTAGATCCCCTGGGACTGGAGTTACAGACCGTGTGGGTGCTGGGAATTGAAGTGAGGACCTCTTCAAGAGCAGCCAGTGCTCTTAACCACCAAGCCATCTTAGATTTTTTTCTTTTAAGATTTTATTTATTATGTATACAGTCTTCTGCCTGCATGCCAGCAGAGGGCACCAGACCTCATTCAAGGTGGTTGTGAGCCACCATGTGGTTGCTGGGAATTGAACTCAGGACCTCTGGAAGAACAGTCAGTGTTCTTAACCACTGAGCCATCTCTCCAGCCCTCTTAGATGTTTTTCTTTAACTGTGGTTATATACCCAATCTACTTTCTTGCTTAGGCACACACACACAAGGAAAGATGGGAAGGAACAAACCCCCAGAATGCACAAAAGTGAAAGAACTTTATTTGGGAATTTTGGACTTGCAATTTGAAAGGCCCAGGATTCAGCTTGCTCTGAATCCACGTTCAAAGACTAAAGAAGAGTGGAAGCTCCAATGGACAAGTAGGATGGAGCAGTGAAAAATCCTATAGGGAAGGACAAGAGCTGGTGACAGGGGCCAGTGCTGGGTAGACAGTCAGTCATTCAAGTGTGCTCATGTGTAGTCAAGATGTTCATGTAAGAAGTAAGCTCCAGGGCTGGAGAGATGGCTCAGAGGTTAAGAGCACTGACTGCTCTTCCAGAGGTCCTGAGTTCAATTCCCAGCAACCACATGGTGGCTCACTACCATCCATTATGAGATCTGGTGCCCTCTTCTGGTGTGCAGATATACATGGAAGCAGAATGCTGTATACATAATAAATAAATAAAATCTTTTAAAAAAAAAAAGTAAGCTCCATAGCCTCCTGGCTCGGATTTTGAGGCTCTGAGTTCAGTGTAATCCCCTCTCCTCCCCTTCCCTCCCCCTCCCCCGCCCTCTCTCTCTCCCTCCTCCTCCTCTCTCCTCTCTTCTCTCTCTCTCCTCTCTCTCTCTCTCTGTTACAGAGACAGGATTTCTCTATAGCTTTGGAGCCTATCCTGACACTCGCTCTGTAGACCAGGCTGGCCTCAAACTCACAGAGATCTGCCTGCCTCTGTCTCCTAAGTGCTGAGATTAAAAGCATGTGCCACTACTCCTGGGCCTTTTTCCTCTTTTTCATCCTGGGGATGGAATCTAGGACCTTGCAGGCAAGCACTCTATGGCTGAGCTGAATCCCTAGCCCCCAATTTAATTCTTTTAAATGTAATCAATTTACTTCAGATATTAAGTATCCCAAGACTCTGAAGTAACATAGTAGCATAGGTATGATTCAATGTGAGTATAGTAATTCTTTCTTTCCACTTTGAAAGTTAATGTATCTATTGAGAAACAATGAGGCATCTAGATTTCTTGGCAGATGGCCTTTTTAGCCTACCGAAATTTAGTGTTAGAGGGCCTTGAATCTAAACTTGCTTTTAAGGCCTCCCAGTTTCATTGAGATCAAATTGCTTGGCATATCCCAAATTGCCACGTTCTAAAGGATATTGTTCCCTGATAATAAATCGGTTTTCTTTTCTTCCTATTGAATCTGTCTCCAGTCATTCATTCCAGCCAACCTGACATGGAGGGGAGGGAGGGGGATTTCATCTGCCTCTGCACTGCCAGATCTTCCCTCTGCCCTGTCCCACCCTTCCACATTCCTTGTGAGTAGACCTTTTGCTTATTTCTCCTGCTGACTGTGGAACAGGCTTTTCTCAGCAGAGCCTGGTGTATTGCTGAACTTTCTGAGTGGTTTGTGCTTTCTCCCTGGTGGGCTGTGGGCCTTTGATGGACAGTCTCAGGGGGTGGGGTGTGGGCCTTTGATGGACAGTCTCAGGGGGTGGGATGTGGGCCTTTGATGGACAGTCTCAGGCCAGGCCCAGGTCCAGCTAACCAGATCTTTCAGCTCCATATCTTGGCAATGGCTCTTGGGGAATGAGTCCTCTCTCTAGGAGATCTCTGGAGGCCCTCCCTCCTTGGTCTGTCTGTCTGCTCATGCCCACCCTCTCCTGTTCTGTTCCCAGGGGCGGGAGCAGGATGTGGCTAGAATCATACAAGCCCTAAATGAGTGCCTTGATGCCCTCCCCCGGCAGCAGCTGCAAAGAGTTGGGGCCATCGGAGTGTCAGGACAGATGCATGGCATCCTATTTTGGAAAGCAGGTCAAGGTACGCTGGGTGTGGGTAATGATCTCATGCTTCGGTCGATTAGCCGACTAAGAACAGGGTTGTAAAGGGCTCTTGGACCAGGGTCAGGTTGTCCTGGCATGGGCATAGTGCCTTGCTCCTCAGAACAAAATATCGTATGTGGCCACCTGGGTTTTGTGTACATTTTGTCTGGGCCAAATGTGTAGTGAAGACTCAGATTGTCTGCTTGCATTTCCATTTTATAACCCGTGGACAGCCAGAGGAGAAAGGGAGTTTGGTTTTCCTTTGGAACTCAGTAGAGAGGATCTCACAGAGCTCCCAGCTGTAACTGGACAAGGTGCCAAGCAGAGGAAACTGGATTTGAGTGTTTTAAAATTAAAATTAAAATTAAAATTTAACGTATTGTTTTCTCTCTCTCTCTGTGTCTCTGTCTGTCTGTCTGTCTGTCTGTCTGTCTGTCTGTCTGTCCATGTGTTTGTTCTCTTCTTCCACTGTACGCTCTGGGGATGGAGCTCTGGTGGTTAGACCTGTGTGACAAGCACTTTTACCTGCTGAACCATCATGCTGGCTGTGGGTATAGGTCTTTTCTTTTCTTTTTTCTTTTTCTTGAGACTCAGTCTTATGTAGCTCAGGCTGGCCATAAACTCTTTAGATAGCTAAGGCTTGTCTTGAACTCCTGATCCCCTGCTTCTACTTCCGAGCAAACCCAGGATCTCATCTCACATGTGCTATGCCCCAGTTCTTTTTTTTTTTTTTCTTACTTTTTATTAGTGACTTGGTAAATTCCCCAGGCTGGCCTTGATCTCACAATAGCTCAGGCAGGCTGCAAAGAGCTTAGGATCGTTGTCCTCCAGTCTTCTAAGCAGCTGGAATTACAATCCTGTGCCACCAGGTCCAGATGGGTATAATTTCTAATCTTCACATAGCTTTATTTAATTCTAGTTACTATCACTTTAGTGGACAAAGCATTATTATTGTTATTATGTTCTTATCATTTGGTCCTGGCAATAGGACCTGGGGCTTCGTGCACGCTAAGCATGTGCCTACACAGCATCACTTCATCTTCATCTGCTGAAGGTCTGCCCCTGTGCAAAGGTGGTGACCTGTACTGTGTGGCCCTTAGGGGAAGACTGTGCCAGAAAAACAACTAGCACTTCAGGTGCCAGGTGTCAGGCTAAGGATGCTACCTGCATGACCTCATCCATCTTTCCCAACATCTTTATGATGAGTGTGACTGTTACCACTGTGCAGGTGAGGAGCAGGAAGTTCAGAGAGGTTATAACAACACACTCTGGTCCACACAGCAGTGATCATTGTCGAGCTTTCAAAGGCCTCTCAGAAGGTCAGAGCCGAAGGAAGGTAGCGGTATAGTGAAGGGAGGGACTTCCCAACAGAAGGTCCACAGAAGGAATAGAATTTACAGGAAGTCACCAGCTCTCTGGATTGCTAGGCAGTCCTTTTTTTTTTTTAAATGATAGAAAATGTCATATAGACATAAACTAGAAAGAACAGTATTACTAAACTGTCATTCAGCCTCAGAAACATTATCATTTGAGCACAGATGGGTGCTATTATTTATTTATTGAGACACAGGCACATGGCACTGCACCTGGCTGAGTGTAAATTTTTCAAGCAGAGGACAAAATGGCTACTTGGAGTTGATAGGTGTTGTGGCTAAGAAGGTGGGGTGCTGGATTCATTCCTGTCTGCCTAGTAAGACAGCAACTCAGGTCCCCTGGGCTAAGTGAATGGTGACTCTCCTCACCTAGTGGTGTGTCCTGAGCCTTGCCCTAGACAGGGCTAGGTATCTATAGAAGTCCCCTTTCTCCCTTGTCTGCTGTTACCAGGTCACTTCAGACAATCAAGCTGCTTGGCTTCAAGCAGTAGGAGGTCGATAAGGGCGCCAGAGCTGACCTCTCCCAGGCAGTTCAGGTTGTAAAAGCTTTTTAAATTCTTCAATTCTTCATTAACAAGAATAAATGTCCTTTTAATCCTAAAACCCTTCCTAAAGGGGAGAGCAGAGATCTAATGATTGTGGTCTGGTCATCTGCCTTTCTTTCTGAGTCTCCTGGCTTCTGTACCAACCACACAAACCATCAGCCACATCATTGGAAGAGCTGCTTAAAATTTCACGGAGCCAGCCTGCTGTCTTGTTTTGCTTTCTGCTTCTGGGAAAGAGGAAGTGAGTTTGCTGCCACTGATTCCTGATGATGGAGTCCAGTAAAGTCAGGTTTAGGATCAAGTTGTACCATTTTTAATGGTGGCCACAATTCAGGTTGGCTTTAGTACCTACCACGTGGAGGCCCTGTATTAGTCCCCCTGGGAGCTAAGGAATTGAGTGTAGAAGCCTGTATCTTCCAGAACACAGCCAACATGGTCAGGCACCTGCAACTCAAGCAGAAGGCTAAGTACTTTAGTGAGGACACAGGCGAGCAAGTGGGAGGACTGGGAATGACTGGCATTTTCTGAGAGGCCTGTGGTTAGGTCTGTTTTCAGAGTCCACTTTCAGGCTCAATAAAAGAGAGAGAAAAATAGGGGCCATAAAGCAAAGCTAAAAGGCGAGCTGCAGACAGGGCAAAAACATTTGCCAATGTAGAGTAGGTGAAAGACAAGCATCAGGCGAAGCAAAGGAAGATGGACCAAGAGTCTCTGACAAACAATTCCTGGAAGGGGAAATAGAGAGGAGACAATGCTCAATATCATCCACAATTAGGAGAATGCATATGTCAACAACCATGGGACATTGTTTTCCACCCACTGGACTGAAAGGAATCAAAAGGCCTGGGAATATCAAGAGTTGTCAAAAGGGTGGGAAACTGGTTTATTATAAATACTGCAGCTGGTATTTAAATAGATTAAATTAACAGAGCTGTTTTGTAGGGCAGCTGGGCAAGGCCTGTTAAAAAAGTGTGGCTACTTGGAACTGGTCCAGGAGAAGTATATCACTGCATCTTTGTTTATAGTGGTAAAAATGTGCCATTTACCTATGGGGACTCATTACATACATGCAGTCAGGCTCATGACGTGGGATGACATTTAGTAGTTAGAAAGAATAGGGTACATTCAAGCATATTGACACACAGAGGACTCAAGACATGTTGTTGGGCAGCAGCAATAGATACAGTAGAGTATTACTGTTTAAACAAACACACCCAGGTCAACCACATAAAACAAAACCTGTTGTGTGAGTGTCAACAATAGACAGTCACCCAGGAAGAATACACAGTGATAAGTAGGGGGTTGCAACTATGTAGGGAATGGGCACTCAGGACTTTTGCCCTGTCTCTAATATTTGAAGTTTTTTTTTTAAATTGAGAGTGCATTCATTTATCATTGTGTCATTAAAAGCTTCAAATATAATAGTTCTTTACCAATGGGAAGGAAGGTGGAGAGAAAGAGGGAAAGAGAAGGAGGCACACACTGGGTCAGATTCTGGGACAGACTTCCTAGATTCACATACTGATTATTAAGTCTGTGAATCTGGGCAAAATTTAAAAGCATCCTGCTTTATTTTTTCTTATGTGGGGATAACAATCACACAATCAATTCTCAGCACCCATATGGAAGCTTACAGCTGTCTGTAATCCCAGTCCTGTGGAATCTTGTGCCCTCTTCTGGCCTCCACAGGTACTGCATGTACACCGTGCACAGACATATATGTAGACAGAACACACATACACAGCAAATAAACAAACAAACAAATAAATAAATTGGCACATAGAATAAGTGAGTTACTATTTTTTTTTTAAAGATTTTAAAAAATTTATTATGTATACAATGTTCTGCCTGCATGTATGCCTCCAGGCCAGAAGAGGGCGCCAGATCTTATTATAGATGGTTGTGAGCCACAATGTGGTTACTGGGAATTGAACTCAGGCCCTCTGGGAGAGCAGTCAGTGCTCTTAACCTCTGAGCCATCTCTCTAGCCCCAGTGAGTTACTATTTTTTAAAGTGTGTTAAACAACCTATGGCATATAATAAGCATTATATTTTTGTTATAATAAAATTACAATTCAAACAATGTAAAATGGGATCAAAAGAGTTTTGAAAGCAGATGAAGGGAAAGGATGGAGCTGAAGCTGCAGAATTGCAGCTTTGGGACTGAGCTCAGTCCCAAAGGTAGCAGTGAGGCTGTCAGAGAGGCTGTCACAGTAGGAAGCGCCTATTCCTATGCCTGCCTCCCAGGGGTACCAGGCGATGTTGTAGGTCCCTTAACCTGTAATCTGCCTCTCTGCTGTGCTGCAATGCCAGGAATACTGACCGACAGTTTGACAAGGTCTCTTTAGAGTGTTTGCAGTCATGGTTTCATCTATCTGCAACATGTGTGCCCAGCCAATTTTTATTTCTTTAAAGATTTATTTATGTATTTTATGTATATGAGTGCTCTGGGTGCATATACACCTGCAGACCAGAAGGGGGCACCATATCTCATATAGATAGTTGTGAGCCACCATGTGGTTTCTGGGAATTGAGCCCATGACCTCTGGAAGAGCATCCAGTGCTCTTAACCTCTGAGCCATTTCTCCAGCCTGTCCCCAGCTCTTTGTAAGGTTTATTCCCTTACTCCATTGATGTTCTTCACATGTCATTTCAGAGAGGACTTCCTGGACCTCCAATAACCTACCCCTGTCTTTCCCTTTCCTCCTCTGTATATTTTCCACAGCAACTGAAAGTACCTGGTAGCATCTTTGCTCATTTATACTCTGTCTCCATCCTGGCATATAAGCTTCATGGAGGCAGTGGGCTTCTTCTGTTCTTTGTGCTCAGAGACTAGACTAGAACCAGGGTGTGATGCCCATTAGATGGTCAGTCGGTACAGCACGCAGTCACCATGTGTGAGTGAATGAATGGATGTGTCATAGCCTGGGAATAAATGGAGAGGGGCAGGTAACTCTCATTCTTTGGCTCCTTATGAGTAAATTTATAGAAAAATACAATGACTTTAGATTCCAAATCTGGCATCAGACATGGCCACAAAACTTCTACATTGTTTGGTAGGCACCATTCTGTAGTTGGGGCAGATTCTGACCTCTGTCTCCTGAGTCTTGAGTGTGTTCAGTTCTGTGAGCTGTTCTTGACTGGCACATTGTGTCAGTCTTGTTTTCCTATTTTGCTGCACTAGTTGTCATTGAATTCATGTGAGAAACAGCCCTGTCTGAGGAGAGGCTGTGTAAAGAAGGTATGCTGTCTTTTTCAAAGGCTGCTGGAAAACCCCGAGGCCCAGGGCAGGGTTATAAGTCGTGCTGGCTTTCTGTTGCTTATGGAGAGAAAATGTTCATTTCAGCTCACAGTTTTGGAGGTTCCAGTGAATTGCTTTGGACCTATAGTGGCGTTTTCTTTGTTAGGGTTTCTATTGCTGTGAAGAGACACCATGGCCACGATAACTCCTATAGAGAAAACATTTAATTAGGGTGGCTCAATTACAGTTTCAGAGGTTCGGTCCATTATCATCATGACGAGGAACATGGTGGCATGCAGGCAGACATGGTGCTGGAGTTGAGAGTGCTACATCTTATAGGCAACAGAAAGTCAACTAACTGTCACACTGAGTGAAGCTTGAAAAAAAGATCTCAAAGGCCCCCCCCCCCACAGTGACAGACTTCCTCCAATAAGACCACACCTACTCTAACAAGGCCACACCTCCTAATAGTGTCACTCTCTTTGGGGGCCATTTTCTTTCAAACCACCGCAGGCATATCATGGTGGAAATGAGGGAGAGACAAACTTCTCACCTCATGGTTGGAAAGCAGATGAGAGACAGCGAAGAACTCATGTCCCACAATCTCTCTCTTTTATGAGGTTTAATTTATTTTTATTGTATGTGTATGAGTGCTTGCCTGAATGTCTGTATACCATGGACATACCGTGCCCACTGAGGCCAGGAGAGGGCATTGCATCACCTAGGACTGGAGTTACAGAGTGTTCTGAGCCACCATATGGGTGCTGTGAATTGAAACTAGGTCTTCTGGAGGAGCATACCCCCCCAAGAAGAATGAAAATTAAAAAGAGAGAGAGAGAGAGAGAGAGAGAGAGAGAGAGAGAGAGAGAGAGAGAGAAAGCAGGACAGAGGTTAGACACATGGGAGGAGTGAGTGACTTCCCAGGGCCACTCAGCCACTCTGGTATCAGAACCATGTCTGAATGAAGCACTGTCACAGAGTGGAAATGTCTGTTTTATAAACTCACTTGCAGAGCAGACCCAAGGACAGGCCTATACTCACTCAGTGCTGTTTTCTTCATTTTTTTTTTGTCATCTCCTTTGTTGCAGGCTGTGAATGGATGCAGGGAGGGACTGCCCTTGTATTTGAGCCCAGAGCCGTAAGCCACTTGGTCACATGGCAGGACGGCCGTTGTAACAGTGGTTTCCTGGCTTCTCTGCCCAAGCCAGCATCCCATCTCAGTGTGGCCACTGGATTTGGCTGTGCAACCATCTTCTGGCTTTTGAAAAACAGGTCTGACAACTGTTCTTTCAATCAGCATGTGGTTTCTGGGGTGTGAACGGACAAGGACTGTGTCTTTAGCTAGTCAGCATCTCTCTACCTGCTGCCCTGTCTTGAGGGGGGCCTGGCACAAGGTGGAGTCACAAGGTTCACATTTGATCTGGAATGGCTCCATTTGTGGAAGCTCACCATTGGATACCTGGTTCTAACTCAGGACAGGGGATGGAGGTAGGGGGTGGGGAGGGAGAGAGAGGGAGACAAAGAGGGCAAGTGACTTCACAGTGGAGTCAGGGCTATGACCTTCTTTCCTGGGTATAGTGCCTCTTCCTCCAAGTTCCCTCCCTTGGGGCTGACTTGGGATAGCTTGCTCTAGAGTGGCCAGGATAGCTTTCCCATGGATTCACTATATTGAACTACATACAGTACGTGAGGTTATGGCTGTGCCCCAGTTGTGCCATGTCTAGTCCCCTCTGTTCACAGCTAGGTATAGCATGAGCTTTGATATCCTTATTATATCATGCTGAACTGCTTTTTGTTTGACAAATAGCCCAGAGTTCCTGAAGTCCTATGATGCAGCTGGTACCATCCAAGACTATGTGGTTGCCATGCTGTGTGGCTTGCCAAGACCCCTGATGTCTGACCAGAATGCTGCTAGCTGGGGCTATTTTAACACCCAGAGCCAAAGCTGGAACTTGGAGATGTGAGTATGGCCTCATGGGTGGATCCAGATGAAGGGTGTGCCTGGAAGGAGAACTTCAGTATTTTAGAGTAGGGACAGAGGCTGTCTGCTGAAGGGACGCTTCCTACTTTATTCTACACAAACGTTTCCCTTTGCAGGTACATAACTCCAGGGTGCTGTGAGTTTACTTCCTTCAGGGCCTCAGTTTTGAGCCCTGAGATACTTAAAAGCACATGGTAGTTCAGGTAAAGAACTTTCTGGTGTGCTTCATGTAGCCTTCACTAACCATGAGCAATGGATGCATGGGGTGTTCATGAAGCCACTGGGCCTGATTTAGTTTGCAATGTGCTAACCAATTCTAATGGTACTGGGGTCCTGGTGTTCCCTTTGCAGAAGGTTTATGTTCCCTTCAAACACAGGTGTTGGAATGCCCTTGAAGTCTGGCTCATCTCTCACTCGGGGTCCCATCCTTTCCTTCTATTTATCTCTACCTTTTTCTGATGGCTGCTGTTGAGACTGCTTGTCCCCTAACCCCACCCACTCCATGGTGAATCTCAAGTGTTTGTTCACTAGCTACAAAACCCAAACTCATGACTTAAAAAATGCCAGAGACGTTTTGTGCTACTACTGTACCCTGGCATCCTGACCTTCCTTCTGCTGTGTGTAAGCTGTAGCACTGAGTTTCCAGGAACCGGTAAAATCCAGATGACCAAACACCACAGGAACTCTAGGGCTCACTTCTGTTTTACAGACTGGAAGCAGCAGGCTTTCCTGTCCACCTGCTCCCCGATATTGCAGAGCCAGGCAGCATGGCAGGCAGAACCTCTCACACGTGGTTTGAAATCCCAAAGGGCACACAGGTGGGCGTAGCCCTGGGTGATTTACAAGCCTCTGTCTATTCCTGCATGGGCCAAAGGACTGATGCAGGTAAGTTTGCCTTTTGTTTCCTCCTTAGACTCGTGCTGCTGTCTCCTCAGTACCAACTGTCACTCAGGGTAGCTTCAGGCTCAACATCCTGTGAAGGTGGAAACACTTTCCTCCTTGCAGGGGAATCTCTGCCTGGGAAGGTAACAGGGCTCAGAGTTCTATCCCTTTGCATTGACCCCACTAGGGCTGGGGAGGGAAAAGGCTGTCTTTTTCTTTCTATGTACTCCATGACCAAGAGAACAGAGATTAGCTTGGACCATGACTCAGTGGTGGAGTACTTGCCCAGTGTGCATGAGGCCCTGGATTCTGTTCTCAGAATGAGGGGTGAGGCAAGAGGAGGGGACTAACACTGTTATTATTGTGTCAGTGAAAGTTATATTAGATGCACTTCTAAGTGCAGAACCCTTTCTGTCAGGACATAGTCTCCATTTGGTTTCTTTTAAAGAATCTATAAAACCTAAGGACATATAAAGTGGTACAGACCCTTTGGAAAACAGTGCATAGGTCCTCACAGGTTAAATGTGGAGTTACCGTGTCCTAGAGACACAGCAAAAGAACCAGAAACACGTGTCCCCACAATCACTCCAACCCCATAGTTCATGCCAGTACTGTTCACAACAGCCCCTAGTGGAAACAACCCAAACGGAGTGTGAAACTGTGGGCAATCTAAAGTACTACAATGTGAAGCGTGAAAGACAGGTACGAAGCCATACGTCTGTGCTTCCATTAATAGACAATGCCATAATGTCATGGCATGTCCATGGAGAGAGGAGGATGACCGGTTGCTGGGGACTGTTGTGAGTGATTGTTAGGGGTACATTTTCCTTTTAGAGTGATGGAAATGTTCTAAAATTGGTTAGTGGTGAAGGCTGTTCCTAGGGTATGGACCCCAAGCTTAGAGGCAGGTGGGGTGCATGCTGCTTCTGATTTATAGCCTTGCTAGAAGGTTTGATGTGACATAGCACAAAGGTTCTTTATTGCCTTCTGAGGCTGTTTTTGCTTTTGATGTTTCGGATCCCCTAACAGATGAGGAAATTGGAAGCTGACTTCAGTTTGGTTTCTAAACCTGCTAGCTCTGGAAAGTAATGCACTACTGCTCCTGCTTTTCTTTATTTTATTAGACCGAGTCTAGTCTTATGCAATTTACTTTATTAGTGCTTTATTTATTAGACTGAGTCCAGTGCACACTTGGTGGGGACAATGGACTACGCCTCTTAAAAAAGAAATACTATTTAAGAATGTACATATTTTGAACATGACATCTCTTCTGTTATGATGTTACGATATGTGACCCTGAGGGCTAAGCTCTGCTGTCTTTGTGCAGTTCTCAACATCAGCACCTCCGTCCAGCTGGCAGCCTCCATGCCTGTGGGATTCCAGCCACTGCAGACTCCGGATCCTGCGGCTCCAGTCTCCTTCTTCCCTTACTTCAACAGAACCTACCTAGGGGTGGCAGCATCTCTCAATGGAGGCAATGTTCTGGCCATGTTTGTCCACATGCTTGTTCAGTGGATGGCGGATCTAGGTAAGGTGTAGCCCAGAGTAGTGTGTTCTCTGCTCATTACCCTTGTCACTTAATGTGTAATGCCTGGATCCAGTCTCCCACCCAGCTGAGTCCCTGGATATTCCTGCCTGCCCCAGCAGTCTGAGCCTTCAGCCTCCTTTCTTCTGTTTCTGAAATGTCATTGTACACTTTTTCTTTTGGGCTGTGGGAGCAAGTAGCCAGACACCTTTCCCCCAACTTTGACCATGGATTATTGCAACAGTTTCCCAGCTTGCCCTAGCTCCATAGTGTTACTCTCTGCTAGGAAGTCCAGATCTTATGGCTGCTTACATTTAAGGCCTCCCTTCTGATGACTACAGATATCTGCTTTTTTTATTTTTCAAGACAGGGTTTCCTATAGCTTTGGAGCCTGTCCTGGAACTTGCTCTGTAGACCAAGCTGGTCTTGAATTTAGAGATCCTCCTGCCTCTGCCTCCCAAGTGCTGGAGCTAAAGGTGTGTGCAATCACTGCCCTGTGACTACAAATATCTGAAATGGAATGAGTGACACACATGAGCAAAAAGACCACTGGTGTTTGACATCATTATAAAATACTAATAACACTTACTTCTGGTTGGCAGTTCCTGCCCAGATTTCTTGGAAGGCACCTTGGGGCTTATGGAGCCCTTCTTTCTGCTTTCTTTTCTTTCTAAATAGGATCTACTGGTTTTCTTCTGTTCTGTATGTACAATGGCACATGTAACTGTCACCTACCAGAGGTCTGTCCTGTAAACACTGAAGGTCAGCTACCCAGGTTTAGGGAAATTGTGGCCCTCAGCTGCAGTGATCCCTGGCATATGACAGTCACATGACCCCTTGAACATGTCAGCTGCAGTGATCCCTGGAACATGTCAGGTGCAGTGATCCCTAGGACATGTCAGGTGCAGTGATCCCTAGGACATGTCAGGTGCAGTGATCCCTAGGACATGTCAGGTGCAGTGATTCCTGGAACATGTCAGCTGCAATGATCCCTGGCACATGCCAGGTGCAATGATCCCTGAAACATGTCAGCTGCAATGATCCCTGGCACATGCCAGGTGTATTGATCCCTGGAACATGTCAGGTGCAGTGATCACTAGAACATGTATGTCAAAGTCAGGTAACTGCAGGAAACATGAACTATGGGAACAGGAGAGGCACAGGCAGAAGGCATATGGGAGGCTTCTACTAGCTTTGCACACAAGTTGGCAGGCTGGTTTTGGCAGGTTGAGGGGTAAATTCATTTTCTTGGCTTGGATTCTCGTAGTGTTTCTTTGTAGGAAGAACCAGGAGGAGGTTTTGAGTTGCAGAATGAGCCCTCAGACCATCCAGGCAAACCCTATATTCAGATACTGCTATAAGTGGATTGGGTCTATCAGCTGCTCTCTGTGCTGTCAGTAAGAGGCTGTTTTTCTTACCTGTAAAAGAGAAAGTAGTATCTGCTTACCCCCTAATTGGACGTACACACATGTGCACCCCACCCACATTCATGTACCCACCTGAACAAGTACATATAGCACACATGTATGTGTACACACACAAGACCCCTACAAGACCCAGTATTGACCTCCCCATGCTCAGAGATGCTGACTCAGTCTGGAGATGGGCTGATTCTGATGCCATTGCATTTGCACTTCTCTGATTGGGACCAGCAACACCGTGCCTCGGGGAGCTTTCCATAAATACATAATTTCACAGTCTGACCTAGGTATCCCGAGTCAGAAGCTGTGTTCATATTTCATACTCATATTTCAGAAGCACCTACAGCCTCAGGCTCATGGCTGTCTAACCTGGCTATGCCTCAGAATCTGTAGCCTAGGCCAGTTCCACCAAAGGGAGTGGGTCCACAGTGATTTGAGAGCAACTCAGGCTATGGTGGTGAGCTATACTTAGTAAAGAGCCCCTAGTCTGGGCAACGTTTCTCGTCAAAGTTCTCTTTCAGCTAATGGAAAGTTAGAGATCAGAACCTTTTTTATTTTTGTGGTGCTTGATATTGAACTCAGTGCTCTAATCATGCTAGGCAAGTGTTCTACCACCAAGCCAGGTCCCAGGCCCCAAAGTGGCCTAATTTGAAAGTACATTGAAGCAACAAACAAACAAACAAAAAACCAGCCTTCCTTATTATTTATATTTTAAGTCTCTTTTTGAGATGAGGGTCTCACTATATAGACCAGGTTGGCTTTTAACTTGTGATCCTTCTGCCTCAGCTTTCTGAGCTCTGGAGTTTCACTGTACCCAGATAATTTTGTTTTTTAGAATGCAGAGATAACATAGGACAGGGAACTAAAATCTGACTAGGACTCTGGCTTGACATCAATCAGTTGAAGATAGCAAACATATCACTTGTTCCTGGGCCCCATGTAACACATCCATACAATGAGAATGGCTTAGGTCTCATTCATATAGCAAGGGTGGTTTAGTGTGGATCCATGGATTGCAGTGACACTGCTAACAGCTCAAATAGCATTTCTGATATGCTTGTTAGTGGGTGTTTATGTTTGGTCCCTTAGGGTCCCATAGCTGTGCTATAGTTATGATGCTCACTTTAGGGTTAGGATCCACAACAATATCTCCCAGAAGTCTAGCTGTGGCCACAGGGAGACAAATGACTGGGATCTAGAACAGAACCTAGCTAGCCAGACTCAATCTCTGAGCCCTGAAGCTTCCAGCCAGTGTGAGAAGCAGCAGACAGACCTGTCCCTTCCCCCTGGGGATTCTAAAAACAGTCTCTGCATGCTTCTAGCAGCTGCATAGTCTCACACAGATCTCCTATTTCTGACAGGCCTGGAGGTTGAAGAATCCACTGTCTATTCACGCATGATCCAGGCGGCTGCACAGCAGAAAGACACACACCTCACCATCACCCCAACAGTGCTGGGTGAGAGGCACCTGCCTGACCAGCTGGCCTCTGTGACGAGAATCTCCTCCTCTGACCTTTCCCTGGGTCATGTGACCCGGGCCCTGTGCAGAGGCATTGTTCAGAACTTGCACTCCATGCTTCCTTTTCAACAGCTCAAAGAGTGGGGTGTGGACCGGGTGATGGGGAGTGGAAGTGCGCTGTCCCGGAATGAGGTGCTGAAGCAGGAGGTCCAGAGGGCCTTCCCTTTGCCGCTGTGCTTTGGGCAGGATGTGGATGCAGCCTTTGGAGCAGCTCTGGTCATGCTCCGGAAAGACCTCGGCCCAAAGGAGCCTTAGTTCAGCAAGCTAATTGGTTAAAGGAATCTGGGAATTCTATCTAATTGACATTGCCAACATGATCAATGGATTGTCCTTTTCCTGGACCATTCTGTGGGTAGACTGTAAATTATAATTTATCTTGAGGTACTATCTAAATTGGCCAAGATCTTTCCTTCAGGGCACTCGATAACCATGCAGCCAGGAGTCACTAGTCAGATCCCAAACTAGTGCCTTCCAAGAACAGGATCTTCTGAGAGCTGATTGCAAATGCAAATGTGAGAGGTGGGGAGAATGGGAGGGTGAGAGGGAGAGGGAGAAGAAGAAAGAGAAAAACACAAACAGCTTCCTGATCACTAGGCTCATCTGTGATTCATTTTTAGACAGAAAGAAAAGAAAGACAACTTCAGAGCGAACAGTCTGATAGCCACGGCTTCAACTAAGCAAGAAAGACTTGCTTTATGCCTAGCATTTGGACTGGTCCAGCTTAGAGTCAAATGTGCCATTGGAAAAATCCTTCCTGCAGGATTGTACCAGGTGGAGGGAGGCCCCCTTTTGTGGTCCCTTAGCTATAGCATGTTCTCTGGGTAGAGAGAGACCTAAGGACACTGACGCAGGATGACTTGGAGGAAGCTGGGGTCTGTGTGCTCTCCTTGCCATGTAAATTTGTTTCTGGGAAAGTGCTGCACCAGGGATACCCTGAGTCCTCTCAACACAGCTGGCTTGAAGGCACATTCCAGAGAAGGAAATGCAGTTCTGACAGACTATTTTAAAGATGGAGGCAAGGTACCCGGTCTTTTCCATGACTGTGTACAGCCTTATGTTCCCTAGCCCCTGCCACAGGGGGCAGTCAGTTTCATGAGAGAATGCCTTATCCCACAGGTCCCACCCCTTTTTCTGTGGTGAGGGCCTTGCTGGCCTTTGATGGCTCTGACTCAGTAGAAATGCCCTGTTTATGTGGGCTTGCATGTAGGGCCAGAGCACCACCAATCTTCCCATGTTACAGTACCTTCCAGGAGAGGGTCATCATCACTGTGCCTACAACTAGACTTCTAAGGACCCAAGGCTCAGGGACACTTGTAACTTTGGGGAACAGTCATCTTGTCTCTTTGTATGAGTTGTTTTGTAAGCTCTGTGATTGTGAGAACCCATTTGATGAACTTGGCTCCCACTCCTGGCTACAGTTCAGATAACTGAATAAAATTCATTTTTCCAGTTTTGGTAAACACATGGCCATCTGTTTTGGGAAGATCATATATTACTGCATAGCGGTAAAACTAACAATGCTGCAGGGACCCTCATAGGTAGATATGGTGGTGCATACTTTTAATTCCAGCACTTGGTAAATCTCTGTGAGTTCTAGGTCTGCAAAGCGAGCTCCAGGACATCCAGAGTTACATGGAGAGATCCTTTCTCAAAAAGAAAGAGCTTGCCCCTTGCCTTCCAGGGCAAGGATGTACATCTTAGATAAGCCAACCAGGTGTCCTTACCCAGGCGAGTTGGGACAGTCATGTTGCAGCCCTTGGGGCTGAGAGAGAGAGAGAGGAGGAAAGGCAGAGGGCTCCTTGGTACCCTGTCAGTTGAAGAAGCAGTGTTCTAGGATCTCTTAGCTCCCCAAGGTGCAGCTGACCTTGCATATTCAGAGGGCTGTGGGTAATGTGTAAATGAAGATTAAGATCTTGGGCTGGTGAGATGGCTCAGTGGGTAAACAGACTTACTGCCAAGCCCAATGACTTGAGTCATATCACTAGGATACACACTGTCCTCCGACCTCCACACCTGGGCAGTGGTGCATGATGTCCTGCCCCAAATAAATAAGTGTAATAAAGAAGGTGAAGATCTAGGTGGGTATCCTTTAAGCCAGGGGACCAGCCCAGCACTGTGGCCCTTTCAAGCCACGTGTCTGCTCTACCCTTGATGGCTGAGCCTCAGAGTCCAAGCTTGTTAATTAAATGCCCTGCTGCTGCTTCCCTTGCAGGCGGCGATCTCCATCTCCAGTGGAGGTGGCGTTGAGCAAGATGTCAGGGCCTCTTCTTTCTGGACTGAAGTTACAACCCACTCACTGCTTCAACCCTCATTGCTGCAAGGTGCCAAAACATGCTGGAAGCCAGCTTATTCCTCAGATGAATTAGGTGGCTGCTAGCATCAGGCTGGATAGCAATGTTCTAGTCTTAGGAGCACTTACAGCTTTTCTCGTCTGATTCACTTTGGCTGGGGAAATGTAAACAGATGTGTGTCAGTTTTAAGCAGCCATCTTTGCCACACTCTCTTCCCTTTGCCCACGAGATTGGTGGTGTTCCAGAGAGTATGTACTTTGTCTTTCTGGGTCCCTGACTGACGGCAATATGGCATTGAATCTTTACCTGTCAGTGAAGAGCAAAACTGTGAGAGAGAAAGAAATCTTTGCTGTCTGGAGTCTTTGAGCTCCGGGGGGGGTGTTTTATTATCACAGCAGACCTTACTTTATCCTGACTATGCAGCCGCACTAATCATGGTGTCTGTGAAGTTTCCATTGATCCTCATGCAGACCAGACCAGTCTCACTTCCAGAGCAACAGGGGGAGCTGGGAGTCCTGTCATGTTGATGTGTTGATGAATTTCTATCACAAGGAGATAAAATAAGCACTGTGACAATAATCTACATGCCCAGAAGGGGGAGTTGTTTATTCTCCATGCCTGTGATATCCAGCCATTTTTTTTTTTCTCTCAAGACAGGGTTTCTCTGTGTAACAGCCCTGGCTGTCCTGGAACTCACTCTGTAGACCAGGCTGGCCTCAAACTCATTGAGATCCACCTGACTCTACTCCTAAGTGCTGGGATTAAAGGCATGCGCCACCACTGCCTGGCTATGCAGCCAAATCTTAAGATCTTGTTTCAGTAAGATTTAAGATTTGATGATACCTGCTGTGCAGTGAGAACTAATAAGTTCTGTTTATTTGAACCCATTTAATCTTTATAATCTAGGAGGTGGGTATTTGTTACCTCCATTTCACAGATGGAGAGGCAGACTTTGCTCAGTAACTTAGCTTAAAGCACAAAGCAGGGTGCCCACCTCCAGAGCCCATCCTCTTTTTTTTAAAGCTTTATTTATTTATTTATTTATTTATTTATTATGTATACAATGTTCTGCCTGCATGTATGCCTGCAGGTCGGAAGAGGGCACCAAGATCTCATTATAGATGGTTCTGAGCCATCATGTGGTTGCTGGGAATTGAACTCAGGACCTCTGGAAGAGCAGTCAGTGCTCTTAACCTCTGAGCCATCTCTCCAGCCTCTGAGCCCACCCTCTCTATTTCACTTATTTATCCATTCATTTTGACTGTATGTCTTTTTATTATATTTATTACTGTTTTTAAATTTTGGTATTGTTCCATCATATTCTTTCCCCTCCCCCAGCTTCTCCAAGATCGTCCTAACCTCCCTACCCAATATTTCATGTTCTTTTTCTCTTCCCTCCACACAGAAACAAACCAAAAATCAACAAAACAAACCCCCAAAAGACGAAAGAACCAAACCACAGCACACACATGCACAAACCACTGAGTCTGTTGTGTGCTGGTCAACAACTCCTGTGCATAAGGCCTCCATTGGAGTGTGGCTGATATACTCAGTGTCATTCTCCTGGAGAACAGTGATTTTCCCTCTCCTACAGATATCAATTGCAAATAACTTTCTGATTGGGGTGGGGCTTTGTGTCTACTCCCCCTTCTCCATGCTAGGATTTTGTCTGGCTTGGATTTGTTCAGGTCTTGTGCATGCGGTCAGTCTTTGTGAGTTCATACACTGTTTCCTTGGAGTCATCCACTACCTCTGGTTCTTACAATCTTTCTGCCTTGTCTTCCCCATAGATCCCTAAGCCCTGAGGGGTGAGGTTTGATGAAGACATTCCATTTAGGGCTAAGTGCTCCAAGGTCTCTTCACTGTCTGAACACTGTCCAGTTGTGGGTCTCTGAGTTAATTCCCATCTTCTGCAAGTAGAAGCTTCTCTGATGAGGGCAGAGTGATGCATCCGTCTGGGTTCTAGCTGAGTGAACGTGGCTGTGAGGTCCCTGCTAGAGATGGTTTTGCAGGCTGGTGGGATGTCACAAAGGAATGGAGGTGGGCTCAGAAGAGTGGCTAAGGGGGGCAAGGAAGAACTAGGGGGAGTCTGGGTCTGCACCAGAGAGGCTGAGTCCCCAGGGGATGAAGGTGGGCTGGGAAGACGGAGCACACTCTCTTTGGAACTCTAGGGAGAAGGGTCAGGGCAGGTGCATGTGGTCACGTTACAGTGTTGACACATCCAGAGTGTGACACTGGGTCTGGTGTAATTTGGCCAGAGGGCAAATGAAAAGATGCCATAGGAGTTGTGTGTTGGAACATGGTCAAAAGAATGACACACGGTGAACAATGCCTTGGGGAACTTGAGAGAGGCTCCAGGAAATAAGGCAGAGGAGGGCCTTTTACCTCAGGCGCACTTTGTTCCCTGGATTGCTCTTGGATGAGATCTTGTGCCTCCTGTGTTAAACATTTACATTCATTTTATAAGACACATTTATTCTTGTTGGATGTCAGAACAGAGCTATAAAACCCAATCTGGTCCATGTTCTGTGGACTGCCTTCTGCCTTGCTTCCATGTTTTTGTAGTTATGATCTACATAGTATAAGCCAGGCAATCATGTTAAAACTGGTCTGTCCTGAGAAAGTTCTTGGAAAGGGCTACTATGTCAATATTTAGTATGTGCTTATCAGTGTTTTTATTTGCATGTTTCTCTGAACTCAAACTCAATGATTTCCTTGTTTCCTTCCATTGCTTTCTTTGTTATGTTCATGCATAAAAGCACACTGAAACTGAAGTAAGGCTGTTGACAGCATTAGACTGTAGTCCGCTCCATTCTTTCAGGGCCCCCGATCCCAGACCCAGCAGACAAGATCTGCACAGGTCAGCTGGAAAGTTGACAGTTGAGGTGGGACATGTGGACCAAACTGTGATGGGTGTGTTCTCCTGAAGCCAGTGGAGTTTAGCGGACAGGGGCTTCCTGGGGTGGAGGAGTATGGTTGATGGCATGGATGGTGTGGACACTGGCTGGGAGGGTGGCTTCTATAGAAGGCTAGAAAACTGCCTGGAGAGAGATGGGCAGCTTGGTCCCACACAAGACAGAGGTGTGAACGCCAGCCTGCCTTTCCCCTGCAGCACACTACTCTTGGCCAGTGACTGCAGCTGTGTTTGGATCATGCGCCTTTCGTGTTTCTGCTTTTCTTTCTTCCCCAAGTAGAAACTCTTGCAGGCAGATCCCTGTGCCCTCTGCTCTTTCTTCTTTCACCTTAATTTGCCCTTTGCTCATATTTAGAATGTTCTAGCAAAGCAGAATCCTACCCACGTCTGTGGCCCCACCTAAAGGCCATATGCCTGCTGCACGGAGTCTTCCTTCCTGCCCAGGAATTTCCTGCAGTAGCAGGGATACTGCCCCTCAGTCAGTGCTTGCTACAGGCCTTGCCCCATGTGAGTGAGTTTGTGTATGATTCATATCCATTGTGGGCTCCCAGTGGGCAGAGGCCTTTTAATCACCCTCTTGTACTGCTGTGAGAGTCTCAAAGCATGAGGTGAGGGTCTCATCTGACCTTTGTCTCAGCCATGGGCAATTGGCCAGGCCAAGACTTTTTTTTTAATGCTAAAAGGCAGAGTCTAGTTGCACCCATTCTTTTTTTTTTTTCTGTTTTTTCTTTTTTGGTTTTTTGAGACAGTGTTTCTCTGTGTAGCTTTGGAACCTATCCTGGCACTCGCTCTGGAGACCAGACTGTCCTCGAACTCACAGAGATCTGCTTGCCTCTGCCTCCCTAGTACTGGGATTAAAGGCATGCGCCACCAATGCCTGGTTAGTTGCACCCATTCTTATACAGCTAGATGATGGACTACCTTACAGTCATTACACACGAAGTCTTCTTTGCTTATCTACACAGGAAGATGCATTAATAAAACAGCTATCTTAAAAAAAATTCAACTCACTATACTTCTTAATGTCTAAGACACTAACAATTGATGGGGGCTTAATAAAAATATTTTTGGAATAAATAATCCATAGCACATTAAGTATATGTTAGAACGTAAAATCCATCCCAACCTAAGAAAAATCAGAAAGTTAGAATTGCATCAGGGCAAGTCTTTGACAGCAAGATAGTCTTATGACAGAGATGCTTGCTCGGCTGACTCATGAAACATTAAGCAAATCTTTTTTTTATTATTATTATAAAGCAATTAGTAACAACCTCAGGCTAATGGCCGGATGCAGCTCAGCAGTCAGCAGCCGTGGTTCTGAGAACACTAATTTCTCTGGCCTGCCTTGGCTCCTGGAGCTCATTTACCACCAGCTCATTAGTTCCCTGGCATGGAGGAGTAGCCTCACAGGTACAGCTACCGACTTAAGTTCCTTGCAAAAAAATATATGGAACATATTATTCAAATAACACATGTTTTCTGCCACATATAGAATTGTGGTTACATATATATGCATATATATATTCAATGTGTTTAAAAACAGAAAAGGGGCAGTGTAGGGGAAAGAAGACACAATGGAGAACAAATGAGAATAACAGGAAATAAAAAGGCAAGCATTATGTGCTATAGCAAGATTTAAATGTATACATATGTGCATATGTATGAATGAAACATGAGAGTAGAAGGAAGGAGATCAGTAGGTGTTGAAAGAGGGTGACCAGTGGGTGATGGGGGCAAATATGAGCAAATTACAATGATTTATGAAATGATCATAAAGAAAACCTGTTATTTGCTTAGTAAAAATAAATTTATTTTTTCATTCAATGATTTTTTTACTTAATTTTTTCATTTTACATAATAATCCCAGTTTCCCCTCTTTCCCACTCTTCCCTCCCCATCCACTCCTCAGAGGGGGTAAGGCCTTCTTTGGGGAGTCAACAAAGTCTGACATACCAAGTTGAGGCAGGACCAAAACCCTCCACCCTGTATCAGGGCTGAGCAAGGTAGGTAGCCCATAGGGAATGGGCTCCATTCATGTACCTGGGATAAGCCAGGGCCCCTTTTCCAACAGGTCAAGAAACATAGCTATCACGTACATTTAGAGGGCCTGGTTTGGTCCCATGCAGGTTCCCCAGCTATCAGTCCATAGTCCATGAGCTCCCACTAGCTCAGGTCAGCATCCTTAGCTATCAGGGAAATGCAAATCAAAACAACTCTGAAATACCGTCTTACACTTATCAGAATGGCTAAGATCAAAAACACTGATGACAGCTTATGCTATAGAGGATGTGGAGTAAAGGGAACACTCCTCCACTGTGGGTGGGAGTGCAAACTTGTACAGCCACTTTGGAAATTAGTATAGCAGTTACTCAGAAAATTGGGAATCAGTCTATCTCAAGACCTAGCAATACCACTCTTGGGCACATACCCAAAGGATGCATGATCATATGACAAGGATGTTTGCTCAACTATGTTCATAGCAGCATTATTTGTAATAACCAGAACCTGGAAACAACCTAGATGCCCCTCAACCAAAGAATGGATAAAGCAAATGTGATACATTTACTCAATGGAGTATTATTCAGAGGTAAAAAACAATGACACTTTGAAATTTGCAGGCAAATGGATGGGACTAGAAGAAACCATCCTAGGTGAGATAACCCCAACCCAGAAAGACAAACATGGTATGTACTCACTCATAAGTCAATATTAGACATAGAGCAAAGGATAACCAGGCTACAATCCACAAGCCCAGAGAAGCTGGGACCAACTGATGGAAGCAGATGCAGTGACCCACAGCCAAACACTGGGCTGAGCTTCTGGAGTTCAGTTGAAGATAGGGAGGAGGGATCAAAAACAAATTTAGAAGCACAGCCGTTTGCATTTATTTTTGTTCTTGTAAAATGAGAAAAATTAAAATCACAAGGAATCAATACTGAATTAGCTGGACTGTATGCAAAATATTTATACATTCAACTATATTAATTCCCTAAGAATTAACAATAAAATATAGGAATTTGAGTAAAAATAAAAAGCTGTTTTGTTAAATGGAGGAAGCCAGTGTGTTGGAAGTCATCTCCTTAAAGTCAGGAGGAAATGAGAAATGGACCCTCTCACTGTGCTGTCCTCTGTTCACATGCAGTGTCCAGAAAATTAGGTCTGGAGGGACAGACTAAGCTGATTGCAGAGGGCACGGGGATACCTGAGAATGAGGGTGTTGGGTGGCTTCTTCTCCAACTTTTCTTCTTCTTCCTTCTCCTATTCTTCCTCTTCCTCATCCCCCCTGCTTTTCCTCTCCCTTCTTCCCCTTCCTCCTCTTTTTGTTTGCTTGAGAGGGTCTCCTGAACCTCAAACTGGCCTTGGGCTCACTATGTAGTGGAAGATGACCTTGAACTTTTGGTTCTCTTGCTTCCATTTCCCAGTCCTGGCATTACAAGTGTGTGTGTGTGTGCGCGTGCGTGCGTGCGTGCATTGCGTGCGTGCGTGCGTGCGTGCGTGCGTGTGTGTGTGTGTGTGTGTGTGTGTGTGTGTGTGTGTATGAGAGAGAGAGAGAGAGAGAGAGAGAGAGAAGAGAGAGAGAGAGAGAGAGAGAGAGAGACCGAACGCATGTGCGCGCATGCGCTCAGGCTGATGTATCACTATACCAAGTGGAGGTTTCTTTTTAAGCTAATAAAATGTTCTAAATTTTGGTAATGGTCATATGAACCCATGGCTATGAACAAACCATTGAATTGTGAGGGGGAAAAAAAGGACAGAAAAAGGGCGGGGTCAGGAATGGACACCAGGTGGAATCAGCCTAGGTCTATATCAGCCAATTGATGGGCAAGCAAAGTCCAGGCATACAGGCAGATGGTGGAATATTACTGCCTCCAAAGGGAAGGAAACCAGACACCTTGAGGGCATCATGTGAGGTGAAAGAAGCCAGTTACGGACAGACAAATATGGTGTGGTCCTCCAGCACACTTGACTGTAGTTATAGCAGTGGTCTGAACCTGAGGGTTCATGACCCTTTTGGGGGTGGCATATCCGATATTTATATTACAATTCATAACAGTAGCAAAATTACAGTTGTGAAGTAGCAACGAAAATAATGTTATGGTTGGGGGTCGGTCACCAGCACATGAGGAACTGTATTAAAAGATTGTAGCATTAGGAAGGCTGAGAATCATTGACTTTAGAGACAGAATGTAAAATGGTACCTGCCACAAATTGGAGGGACCAAGGGATGGGGGGATTGTTTAAGGAAGATAGTGTTTCAGTTTGGGAGGTAAGGAAGCTCTGGAGAGATGGTGGTGATGCCAATAGGGGAATGGACAACAGGCCACCTGCTCTGTGCTTGCAATGGTTAGGACAGTGAAGTTTAGGCACCCTGTATCTTACCACAATTTAAAAATGAGAACAAGCCCTTGTGGTCATATTAATTGAAGCTAAAATGGCATATGCAATAGAGAAGGAGTGTGATGTGGAATGGTTTTCTAAGCCTGGCTCTCATGCCTGGACTAGTTATGTGACCTGAATAACTGTCTAATACCACAGGTTTCTCTTCTGCAACTTAAGTATGACAGTCTCTGCCCGCCCACTGCCCTGGGTTGTTACAGGGGCTGGGAGGTGGGTGTGGGGAAGTCCTTTGGTGGCAGTTCTGCAGACTGGATTGGAGTCACTGTATTCTGATGGCCTCCACTCTGGTCACTCCAGGTACTACTCCAGGTAGGGCTTCAGTAGCTGTGTCTGAGCCACAGCTTATTTATACCCCCTGGCTTCCTAGAGGCAGCTGTTCAGGTGGCTTCTGCAGTGTGTTTGTGGGTGCAGTCTACATGTAATCCCTAAAAGCTGGTGGATTTTTTTTTTTTTTGGTTTTTTGAGACAAGGTTTCTCTGTGTAGCTTTGGAGCCTGGCACTTGCTCTGGAGACCAGGCTGGCCTCGAACTCACAGAGATCCGCCTGCCTCTACCTCCCGAGTGCTGGGATTAAAGGCGTGTGCCACCAATGCCCGGCAAAGTTGGTGGATTTTTCTGGGCAGGATCTGGGAAGGAATGGACTTGTCCTAGTCAACCACTGTGTGTTGGATGAACCTGCCTCCTGGCAGTTAGGATAACACTAGGGAAAGCAAGAAATTGACACACATACTTTCTCGTGTTTTGTTGTTCACTGAGGAACCCCAGTTGAGTAAGGCTGGGTCCTGGAAGATCTAGAGGCCCCCAAACCTATACTCTACCCTGGGCTTGAATACACAGGAACCCAGAGGCCCCAAGAAGGCAGGGCCTGCAGACAAGACAGGTGACATAGGGGGCCCACTCCTTTTTCACTTTGAAAACATGTGGCTTTAGGACACTGGACTTTACATCTCAGGCTGTGACAGTCATTTGGGGGAGCTGTTCCCCAGACCATGACATACAGGAAAGTTGTTTGGAAAGTCAAGTCCAGCCCTGAGAGCCAAGGCATGGTTCAGGCGGCCTGGGCTGTAGGCGGCTAAGTGCACCTTAGCCCTGACATGACTGGAGGCGGGGCAGTGGCTAAGTGGTTTCTGAAAAAGGGCAAAAATGATGGGAAAAGCTTTGGAATCCTTTGGGAATCGGAGCCGTGGCAACAGCAGCTGCTGCCATTGCTGGAAATGTTTCCTTGAGTGCCAGAGTATGCCCAGAGCCCACCCCTGCTGTGTACCCAGGGAGGGGCAAGGACCCTCACAAAGGCAGGAAGGCCACTCTTACTCCACCAGCCCGACTCTTCCACAAAGAACAGCTCCAAGACACTTGTTCCATTTGAGGCGTGCCTGCACCTAGCTGGTAAGTCCCTTTCTCCATTTGATGGCCTGCCACTGTCCAGCTGTACGTGGTTCTGCTGGGCTCTGAGAGCCCCAGTCACCCCATCTGAAAACTGGGTAGTACAGTGGCTGTCTTAGGGGTTGCTGGGAGGCTGAAGCAACAGTGCCACACACTTAATTTGTCTGACTGTAGGCACTGGGTCCCTGAAAGAGGTGCTGTCAGTATCAGGGTTCTTGCATTGGCTCCTGCAGCGGGAATGAGGAGGCTGTAGCTGCTGTAGAAGCCAGAGGTTTATGCATAGCTGGATGTGTTCAGTGTGCTGGCCTCTCTGTGCCAAGAGGTACAGGGCTGGGTGGGGGCAGCTAGCCTGGCTTCTTGTCCTAGTTTCTCTCTGTCCTTAGCAGAGCCCCTCTGTCCCTCATTCCTGGCATATAGGAACTCAGTTCTTTTGTCTTTCCAGAGTTGATGCTTGGACCTGGTAGAAATGGGCATGATGTGGCTGGCCATGCTTTTCCAGCTTCTCAAAAATCACAGGCTGCCAGAGGGAGATGCTCTCAAGGTCTTAATGGGAGGGGGGCTTGGGGCACAAAGGCAAGTGGGAGACGCAACCCCAGAATGTCCCCGTTGTCTGGAGAGACCATGATTGAATGCCACCCATTGACAAGGAAAGGTAGACCCAGAGTTAAAGTGGGTCTTGATGGGTGGGTTTTCACGATCAAGCAAGCCTCCCAAGATACTCCAAACCCCAAAGAAAGTACAGATAAGGTTCCTGGCCCATGTCTCACTCTCTCCAGAATGTCCATGGTTACCCCTTGGACAATGCTGGCTGCAAATCCGAGAATGCTCCGTGATTCTCTGGAGTGCATCATGAGTTCATGGCCCTGGCATAAACCAGAACCCCCACCTCCATCAGGTGTCTGCATCAAACATGGCCGGAATTTCCCAGATCACTATAACACCTTCTGTGACTGGGGAATCCCTCCGGAGCTCACGTCCACGACATGCTTCAGGCATGGCTACCATAGACTATCTTGTCCCATTGCCTGCAAATGCCCCAACCTCCCTCCGAACTCTGCCCCACTAATCACCTTATCCTTATACTGGGAGAAGCTTGGTTTCCAAGGGGAACTGGATGTAGAAAGTGCAGTGATGATTCCTAGTAACTTGTGGGCTGCATCCCAGGTCCTGGTTTGTTAGTTTGGGATCAGTCCAAGGAAGAGGCAAAGACCCAACCAAGAACCTTGCTGCAAAGTTAGAAGAAAGTCCTGTTGGTAGCTTCTCTCTTGTCAGTGGCTCAGCTCATCAGAATTCATTTATTCTTGAGTTTGCAACCAGCATTATCCAAGGAGCAACCATGGACATTCTGGAGAGAGTGAGGCATGGGCCAGGAACCTTATCTGTACTTTGGGGTTTGGAGTATCTTGGGAGGCTTGCTTGATCAGGAGGTTGCTTTAGGTTTGGGGCTTCTGTCTGGTCCTGGGGTAGGAGTGCCAGGTCTGATCAAGCCCCCGGGCCTTGCTGTGGAGTTTAGGACCATGTTTTACATGTGATCCACAGCCCCGAGCCTTCCAGAGAGGTGACAGAGTGCTAGAGATGCTTTCAGTCAAATCCGGGTTCTCCTGGTCACTGTGTGACATCTGGGAAAAAATGTAACCTCTCTGAGCTTCAGCTTCCACATCTGGGAAAGATTTTCCTCTTAGAGAGGCGAGAATTAAGTGAATGTAGGTGAATGTTTGTGGTGTACATAGGATGTGCTCAAACATGCTGGCCATCCTTATCCTCTCCTGTCCCTCTGTCTGTCATTTGTTTATTTTTAATTGATTTTGATTGTGCCTGGAATGGAACCCAGGGCTTCATGCATGCTTAGCATCATTCTACCATGGAGTCACACCCCCAGCCCTGCTGAGTTTTTAAAATCACTATAGCCTCCCCAGACTGTGAACAACAGTCCTTGGCAGAAAGCTGTCTTTCAAAAGCCCACACCAGCACCAGTCTCCGAAACTTCCTCTTGGCTTCCCACTGCCTGCCTAATGACATTCCCATTCTGTTTCTTGGCCTTCAGGGCCTGCAGCTTCTGGTCCTATTGTTCCCCCTGTCTCCTGCCTGAACTGCAGCACAGTGTAGATGGGGCTGAAGAAGAGCTGAGCAGATGAGGAGTGGTTAAAGGGGTTTTCTGTGTCTGGGAGTATCCCCTGCTGTAGTGATCAGGCAAGTTGGACATCTTCAGGTACCCCTGAGAGCAGTCCAGCAGGGGAAGTGCTATGTTCTGCCGGGCATAGGTTGGGGCTGGTCAGCCCCCCCCTCTCTTTGTGGCTGTGAATATTAGTCCACAGCAGACTCATGGGTCTGGTTTGGCCATGTGCTCGGGGTTTGTGCTGCTTGAACTTTCCCTTGAAAACGCAGGACTCAAGAGACCTCCTCAGCCTCTGTCAGTGGCTGCTTTCCAGAATGTGGACACAGCTGGAATGCTCATTTCCCCAACCGGCTGTGAACCGAGATGGATGACAGCCTGTGTCTGATCACTCTCATTTCTCTCACAGAGTCCAGCACAACCTTTCCTTTCTTAAAATAGGTCTAGAATGTATTCTTTGAGAATTCCATGCACAAATACAATGCATTTTGATTACATCCATCCTCTTAGCCTTACTGTATCCGGTATCACCTGCCCAGCTTCATGTCTCCTCCTCCTCCTTCTAAATAACTGAGATGAGCGTGAAACTAAGGTGCATGGGCATGGGATCATCCCCTGGAGTACAGGCCGCGTGCCCGGGGCCGCATTCCTGAAGATAACAGACTTTCCCCTCCTCAGCAGCCACCGACTACCAATAACTCATAGGCATCGATAGGGCCTCCTGAGCCCCCCCCCCAATCCACTAAATGTGGATTGGATTGGTCTTATACAGAAAAATACAGCTGCTGTGAGCCACCACTGCAGCAGTCCTGTCATGTCCAGAAGGCGATGTTTCATAGCCGTCCTCTGGCTCTTACAAGCTTTCTGCTTCATCTTCCATCATGGTCCCTGAGCCTTGGTGGGAAGGGACACAGCAAGGCCTTTTCAGGCAAAGTTTCTGCTGGGCAGAGGTCACAGGGCATGGGGGGCGGGCATGCAGGTAGTCAGAGATAGTTGGATTACAAGGCAGATTGTGCTAACAGGGCTTATCAGGATGGAAGGGCAGGAGCCTGGCTGCTCTGAATGTTCAGGGATGAGAGGGCTTTTGGAGGCAGGTGTACTGTACTGGTATTGGGTCCTGAGGGGAGGAGGCATTCGAAAGGTGGGAAGATATGGACAGGGAAGGGGAGGAGAAAATTGTCCAGCTGGAGGCACCATGGGAGCAAAGACCCCTGATCCAGGAGAGACCTGGGCACCAGGGAGCAGGATGGCCAGCAGGTGAAGGGGGGAACATGGGAGATGGGGTGGGAAAGAGTGCCAGTCCTCGCTTAACTGCAGGACACATACCTGAGCAGCTAGCTTGTCTCTTGAGATTTGGGTTTAGAACACCTGCCAGGCCCATAGCTAATGATGGCCACATTGTATAGGCTGTGATACTTGAAATACACCAATTTCACCAAAATGACCTAAGGGATGCTTGTGTGCTGTGCTAACCAGTCCCCTTCTGACACTTGGTTGCTGCAGCTGTGTGGAAAGGCAAAGGTGGGTGGCACGTGTGACTGATGGCACCTGGCACAGGAGTTTATACAGCACAGATGAAGGCATCACCATCATCTGTGAATATGGACTGCCTGGCTCTTTGGAGCTTGGTCAGCCTTGTCGGCCTCACTACTGACTTCCTCCATGTCATTCTCTACTGTGGTATGGAGAGGTAGGAAGAACAAACCAGGCAGCTGAGGCCCAGAGCATCTCAGGGGTGGGAGGCCTCTGATTTCAACTCCAGGGCTTGCTGGCTCTAAGGTGGGGCTTGAGCACTGTGGCCACAGGACCTGCCGGACACTGAAGTTCTGTTTCCTCAGGGCTGCTGGAGTGGGAGGCACAGCCCCGAAAGCTCTGGTTCTGTGGGGTGGTACTAATTGGGCTTTTGCTGTGTTCTGCTTCACAGGAGCCTTGACAGGAGAACAGGGAGGGGATGAGAATCTGTGGTCCTCAGGATGGACACAGACCTCGTCTCTGTGGTTACCTGCAGGTTGCACACTGGGCCACAGAGGATCTGGAAAAGATGAAGAAATGGGAAAGCTTAGACTCTGGGGATTCTGAGCACCCACCCCAAGAGAACTCCTGCTTGGATCCTCCAGACCGAGACCTTAACTCCAAGCCGTCTCCAGCTAAGCCCCACATCTTCACTACCAGGAGTCGCACCCGGCTTTTTGGGAAAGGTGACTCAGAGGAGGCCTCACCTATGGATTGCCCTTATGAGGAAGGCGGCCTGGCCTCCTGCCCTATCATCACAGTCAGCTCTGTTGTCACTATCCAGAGGCCTGGGGACGGACCTGCCTGTGTCAGGTAAATCTGGAGGTCCTTTCCTTCCAAGACCCAAGTGGTCCCACCAGTGGCAGTCCCAGCCATGGGGTAACAACTCAAAGTGGTCTTGCTTCCAGGTTAAAAGTCACAGAATTGGGGAGCTGGGGAGCCTTCAGAGGTGGTCTGGCCCACACTCTTGTGCCCTCCCTGGTTACACAGTCACAGATGTCGGAATATATATATATATATATATATAATATATATATATATATATATATATATCCCAGCTGATAACATACGCTAGACAGCCAGGCCCTGAATGCTCACCAGCCCCAAATACTTAGACTTCATATTCAGGATTAGGATTTCATGGGATAAGAAGACAAATGGCTCAGGTGAGGAGCTTATCAGCTTTCCTACTGCCTCTGAGGCAAGGCAGGAAGTCACTCAGGGTAGTGTGAAGATGTCTTTTCATTCATGAGAGGCCAAGCCAACTCTGTCTAACCCCTCTAGGCTTCTGACTCCGGAGCCCCAGAAAGAAGGCAGGTGGGCTAAGTAGAAGAAGAGGTGACAGTGGCAAAGACTTTCTCCAAACTGCCTACAGACAGGCCAGGGGCAGGATGGAACACCTGAGCCCCAGAGTCCCCATTACATTTGGTTCCTAAACTGGCTGGTTTGCCTTGGGGCTTAGTCACATTCCTTGATGAGCCCCAAAGACTTCAGGGGAGAGCAGGGCCTGAGCTGAGGGTATAACTTATTTCCCAGGCAGGCATCCCAGGACTCTGTCTCTCCTGGTGTCGAGAAGCCTCCCAGGCTCTACGACCGTAGGAGCATCTTTGATGCCGTGGCTCAGAGTAACTGCCAGGAGCTGGAGAGCCTGCTGCCCTTTCTGCAGAAGAGCAAGAAGCGCCTGACTGACAGCGAATTCAAAGGTGGCCCTGTGAGGGCTGGCTTCCCAGGAGGGGGCCCGTCTTCCAATCCTGGCCTGGTTTTGACCCTCTCTCTGCCCTTCAGACCCAGAGACAGGAAAGACCTGTCTGCTAAAAGCTATGCTCAATCTACACAACGGGCAGAATGACACCATCGCTCTGCTCCTGGACATCGCACGGCAGACGGACAGCCTGAGGCAGTTTGTCAATGCCAGCTATACAGACAGCTACTACAAGGGTGAGGTGGGGGTGTGGCCTGGTACAGCTACAGCACACCTACATCCTGAGGGGGATTGTCCCAATCCCTGCCACCATGTTACTTTGTGGCTCTGATCCCTACTATTTCTCATCTGCAGTCTCCTTCCTGGGGTCTCTGCTGCTGTCCTGCTGACTCGGTGGTCCCTTTCTCCTGTGGTTCCATCTGCCTTCCTTCCTCATTCTTCCCTCCCATCTCCCTCTCCCTCTTCTCCTTTGCAACTTGGTATTTTCTGTTCTATTCCTGCCTCACCACTTTCCTGACCTCATTTGTGGATCCTGGCCTCTTCCTGTGAGGGGTTGTGCTGGCATTTTCTGTGCGCTTCTTCCACAGTTGCTGCCTGCCAGGGGCCTTCCCGGGGTGAATCTCTCTGGGCTCCCACAAGACTAATAGTGAGCTTCTCTCTGTAGGCCAGACAGCACTGCACATTGCCATCGAGAGGCGGAACATGGCACTGGTGACCCTCTTGGTAGAGAATGGAGCAGATGTCCAGGCTGCAGCCAACGGAGACTTCTTCAAGAAAACCAAAGGGCGGCCTGGCTTCTACTTTGGTAGGGAGGCCATTTAGCATACATGAGGGAGCTAGAGGCCCAGTTATTCAGGGACTATCCAGTCTCATTCCTGGGGACCCACTGGGGACCTGTGTTGGCTGCAGGTGAGCTGCCTCTGTCCCTGGCTGCATGTACCAACCAGCTGGCCATTGTGAAGTTCCTGCTGCAGAACTCCTGGCAGCCAGCAGACATAAGTGCCCGGGATTCAGTGGGCAACACGGTGCTACATGCCCTGGTGGAGGTGGCAGATAATACAGCTGACAACACCAAGTTCGTGACAAACATGTACAACGAGATCCTGATTCTGGGGGCCAAACTCCACCCCACGCTGAAACTGGAAGAACTCACCAACAAGAAGGGGCTCACTCCACTGGCTCTGGCTGCTAGCACTGGGAAGATTGGGGTAGGGTGGGGGCTTTGGCCTGGAGCTGCTGTTAGCAGGCAGGGAAGGTGGCTGGATAGAGGACTGTGTGTTCAGGACTCTAATTCCACCAGCTAACGGGGCTGTTAATGTGAGTCTGAGGAGCTGTGAACAGAAACCATCCAACAGGGACTGAAGGTCTGTGTGTGTGTGTGTGTGTGGCGTAGGTTGAAAGTAAAAGAGGCCGTTGGTGTTTTACTAGGGTGAGCAAGATTTTTGGAATGACAAGGAGGGTACTAGACCGGGCCAAAGACAAATTAGGGACCTATGGATGATATCAGATAAGAGTGATGATGTGTCTGGTGCTCAAATTGGAGGGGAGGGGCTTTCTCTCTTTTTTTTTTTTTCTTCTTTTTTCTTTTTGGTTTATCGAGACAGGGTTTCTCTGTGTAGCTTTGGAGCCTACTTTGGCACTCGCTCTGGAGACCAGGCTGGCCTCGAACTCACAGAGATCCGCCTGCCTCTGCCTCCCGAGTGCTGGGATTAAAGGCGTGCACCACCAATGCCTGGCGGGCTTTCTCAATATAGCGGAGTTACTAGGAAGCTGTCCCAGCCCATTTAAGCCCTGTAGTAGCCTGCCTATGGCTTTCATTGTATTTCTTGGATTTTACGTGTGTGTGTGTGTGTGTGTGTGTGTGTGTGTGTGTGTGTGTGTGTGTCTGTGTGTCTGTGTGTTTGTGTGTGTGTTTCCCTCTGTAGCCCAGGCAGGCATGTAATTTACTAGGCTGCTCTCAGAGTTGCAGAAATCCTCCTGTGGTAGCCTTCTGAGTGCTGGGATTATAGCCATGAACCGTCATGACTGGCTTATTCCTTAGATTTTGATTATTTCCTTCTGGCTTGAAGTTTTCTAGAAGGGGCCACCATTGTCCTTCACAGGACTGTAAATCTTGGGGTCCTGGTGTAATGCACTGGATGTAGCTGCAGCCGAGGTTAGAGGTAGCTAGCTAGAGGATCTAGCTAGTTGCTGGGGCTTGGGCTGGGTCTCTGATGGAAGTGGGAAGCTGAGAGCATTTTTTAGAGGAGCTCAGAGCCTTCCTGGGGAAGCAGCCTCTGGCCTGGCCTGGGTTAGCCTGATAGGGCTCTCCTACCTGCTACAGGTCTTGGCTTACATTCTCCAGAGGGAGATCCATGAACCTGAATGCCGGCACCTATCCAGGAAGTTCACCGAATGGGCCTATGGGCCCGTGCACTCCTCGCTTTATGACCTGTCCTGCATTGACACCTGTGAGAAGAACTCAGTTCTGGAGGTGATCGCTTACAGCAGCAGTGAGACCCCTGTGAGTGGCCAAGGCACCCAGCCCCACCCTGCCCCACCCTGCTCTTCCTCGAGCTCCATCTGGCCTCTCACATGAAAAACTGCTGCCAGGAGCCCATGTCTTGCAGTCTTGTTCCTCCTTCTTTACGTTGTGCTTTCCTTAGCAAACACGTGCTCATCATTAGCTCCCTAAAAATGAGAACTTTTCAGAAGTACAGAGATAAGGACAGCTCTCTTTTATGCCATGTAAAAGCTTCATAGAGTTCTTTATTTGTATAAATGGGATCATACTATATACACTATAGGACAAGCAGCTATTTTCATTCATTGGCATGCGTTGTAGTTAGCTTTATATTAGCACCCAGATGTCGGTCTCATTTAAAAACTGCTGCCCCACGTTCATCCCACAAGACAGTCAAGCTATTTGCAGTTGCTGCAGGCCACTGACACTGACACTGAGGATTTTTAAGTGAAAGACACATGAAATTGCTATCTCCAAATCAAAAAGTATTCCCACCAAATTTCTTTATGCTGTTTTTTGAGATGGGGATTGCTATGCAGCCCAGGCCAGGCTTGGACTCCTGGCCCTCCTCCCTCAAAAGAGTTGGAACTGGGCCACCACACCCTGCTGTGAGGCGGGGTATTGTTATGCATTTACTGGCCTTTTGTACTTCTTTGTCGGGTCTCCTAAGGTTTACAGGACAATTTGCTGGCTTCTCCTGGTTTATAGAGCTCTTGCTTCTGAGTGAATCAATCTTTTCTCTATTGCTGGTGCTTCAGTATGTTTTTCCTATTTTGATAGGGCTAACCTGGTTGTTTTTTTCTTTTTTGGCTTCTGGGCTGTGTGCTGGGCTCTGAAGTCTTGTTCTTTACAGAGTTACACAGCGATTCTTCTGCCTTCCCTTTTCACTCATTTGTAGGCATTTCATTTTGGGTACTTTATCTAGAATTTACTTTTGTGTACTGAAGATGGCATTTGATTTAATATTTCTGGCTCCAAGTGAAGGCTCAGCGACTTACTGAATAGTCTATCCTAACTTCACTAGGTGAAAGGCCACCTCAAACTTGTCCCCTCCTCCTAAAGTGTTATTCCAAGCTCCAGAAGTAGAGCTGAAGTCTCTGTTGGAGGCAGTGAGGGGCTGCCATAGTGCCCCACAGGATGAAGTTGTAGTTGGAGGACCTCCAAGGAAGGTGAGGCCTGGCCTATTTTGCCCTGTCAGCCCCACCTGGGCTGCCATGCTGAATCTGGCTTCTGAGTTCTTAAAGGATTGTGGTCTGACTAGGGAATGGCCTCACCACAGACTGAGGAATTTAACCTGGAAGAGAGAAAGCTCTGAGGTGGCCACAAATTTAAGTCCCCATTTTTTTTTTTCTGGGGGTAAGAGTGTATTGCTATGATGCCTATTTATCTTGGGGCCATTTGGCTTGAGCTGAAACACTGGTGGAATTCAGAGATGACCAAATTTATGCCAAATAATAGATCATCCCTGCAATTAACATCTCTTTAGAAGCTCTTGAGGGAATAAGGGGCTTCCTGTCCCCAAAGTATTCAAAGATTCACACAACAGGGTCTCTGTTGTAGAGTTCACAGGGGAGAAAGCTACCTTTGGTTCATCTGTTCTACATCCTAGGTACCGTGAGCCTTCAAGCCTTGGATATGAGGCTTTGTCTAAAGCATTCTTCAAATGACATCATGTAGGCATTAGGACAGGCCTGATCTAGGACCTCTTAGGTTCCTTCACATATCATGCATAGGTAATTGCCACCTCTGCTTGACCTAGGGCTGCAAACATTATAAGTAAAGAGTGTAGAAGCAATCCCCACCCCCAAGAATCCTCTCTTGCTCTGGGAGTGAAGAGAGCCAGTTGTTAGAGATAATGGGATTAGAATGTTGGGAAATACTGAAGTCTTTAAGTTGAGCACTTAGAGTAGTGTTCTCAACCTTCCTAATGCTGCGACCCTTTGATACAGCTCGTCATGTCGTAGTGACCCCCCCCAACCACAAAATCATTTTTGTTGCTACTTTGAAACTGTAATTTTACTACTGTGATGAATCATATTGTAAATATTTATGTTTCTGATGGTCATAGGCAACCCCTGTGAAAGGATCGTTTGATCCCAGGTTGAGAATCACTGACTTTTTAGGGCTTGTCCAGTTTCTCCACAGTCAATGTACTCATGGAGACACTGAAGCTAAGAGGGTGGGTCATTCAAAGAACCACAGCAGAGCTGGAACCAGCTCAAGGCCCTGGCTGTACAACGGTTCAGACCTCTGGTGACCCTTGGATGCTTGGCAAGCTGAGGGGACATTCTTCCTTGACTGTGTGAGCTACATAGGTGTGAGGAGTGTCACGGGCTGGTGTAGCTCTTCGGGAAGTTGCTGGTGCAAGAGCTACCCTCACTTCTCTCTGCTCCCATAGAACCGCCATGACATGCTTCTGGTGGAACCCTTGAACAGACTCCTGCAGGACAAGTGGGACAGATTTGTCAAGCGCATCTTCTACTTCAACTTCTTCGTGTACTGCTTGTATATGATCGTCTTCACCACGGCTGCCTACTATCGGCCCGTGGAAGGCTTGGTGCGTACAGGAGAATGAGTCTTCTTTGGGGTTTGGGGTTGGGGTGGCGCAGTTCCCTGAGATGCTATCAGCTTCAGGCCCAGACCCTGCCTAGTTCCCCATCCTAGCTCACTAAGAGGTAGGTAGAAAGACTGCCTTGCTTTCTGCCCTTAGGTCCTGTGCCTGGACTTTGTCTTTTAAGCCTGGGGTTCTGGGGCTTGAGCATGTGAGCACTGAGTTCCTGAGTAGGAGGACTCAGGACTGGGGAGGAAGCTGCCCCTGGGGTGGGTGTCTGGAGATCATAGGATGGTGGAGGCCCCGATTCCATTGCCACTTGCTGGTCTGCACTAATTGTCTCCCCTGCTTGTTACAAATTTGCTCCTTAGACCTATGCCTTTGAGTACTTCTTTTGTGCTAGGCTGGGTTCCATCTCTCAGTTCAGTTTAGGATGAGGTTCTCAGCCATGGACTCCATTATGTTTCTAAAATGAATCTTTCTGATTTAATACCCAGCACACTAATTTTCCCACCCTGTTTCTGGAACATTTTACCTGTAAATTTAGTTTAAACACTGGAATTCTATCTATGTATAAAAGGCATTTAGTGACTTCATTTGAAAAGAAAATGATAATGGGTATAGCTCAGTAGCATAGTGCTTGCCTAAGGTGTGCAAGGCTATGGGTTTGATTCCCAACACTCCATCACTGTAGCAAAATAACGGAAAGAAAGGACACACACATTTTGTTAGAGAGCCAGAGGAGAAACACGCTCATAAGTAAGATGAGTGGGTAAGCTAGTGCTTGCAAAACACCAAGGTAATCCTCTCCAGAAAATAGTGGCTGGAATACAAGAGCTATATGCATGGGTGTGTGGAGGACAGTCCTTTCTCCATTCATCCATGGGGAACTTTGGCCTTACCTCCTGGCAGAGCAGCGGGGTACCACAGGCTGTGGGAAGAATAGGATTCCCAATGTACTAGGTCTATTAGAACACCTCCACTTACCCTGTCACCTACTCCCATCCACTGGGCAGGGACATTGCTTGGGAGGCAGCACAGCCCTGCACGGATCCTCTGATACTCAGGTCTAAGGAGGGACCTTCTTGCAGATGTTCCTTAATAACTCATTGTTTTTGTGTTTCTTTCTTTAAAACTATTGTTGCACTGGGCATTGGTGGGGCATGCCTTTAATCCCAGCACTCGGGAGGCAGAGGCAGGTGGATCTCTGTGAGTTCGAGGTCTCCAGCCTGGTCTCCAGAGAGAGTGCCAGGATAGGCTCCAAAGCCACAGAGAAACCCTGTCTCGAAAAACCAAAACAAACAAACAAACAAACAAAAAAACAAAAAAAACCCAAACAAAAAACTATTGTTGTGTGATGTGTGTGCATGTGCGCGTGTGTGTGCACACACATATGCACACATGTCATAGTAAACATGTGGAGATCAGGATTGGAAAAAAGCAACTATTTGGAGTTAGCTCTGTCCTTCCATACTGGGTTCTGGGGACAAAAATCAGTTCTCAGGTTTTCACAGAACATGCTTCTACCTGTGGAGTCACTTTGTCAGGCCTCTGTTTCTCTCTTTTTAGTGGAGGCTTGTCTCCTAGGCAGTGGCCAAGCCTTAACTGTAAGGCTTGTACCTGGTGGCACCTGGTGAATGTTTGTTGAATGGATGGAAGAGTGAGTGAATGGAGTCACTAGCTTCTTTGTGCCTCACAGCCCCCCTATAAGCTGAGGAACACCATTGGAGACTATTTCCGAGTCACCGGAGAGATCCTGTCTGTATTGGGAGGAGTCTACTTCTTCTTCCGAGGGGTAAGCAGTCCTTCATGATTTGTGGGCTTCTATTGTCACTGACAAAAGTCCAGAGAATCACTGAGAGATGAGTGAGTGCAGCTGAGAATCCTTCATGTGTTCATGGCTGTGTTTCGGGGGACCATCCATTGTAATCCTAAGGGCCCATGGCAATCAAGCAACACAGGCAGGTCTCCACCACTGAGTCTCCTGCAGTTCTTGTGGGAGGGGTCTCTTCTTTGACTGCCTGGCCAGCAAGCCCCAGGGATCCTACTACCCAGCACTCCCTACCCAGCACTAGTCTTACAGATGTGTAATGCTGCTGCTGCACTTGGCTTTTGGTTTTCATGAGTGCAGGTCCCATGCTTGCACAACAAGCACTTTCCTGAGGCATCTCCTCAGGCCCCAGGGTCTTTTATTTGAACTTGGGAACTCCTTTTGGAATTTTATGTCAACTTCCCTGTACAAACTGGAGCTTAGGGATTATGTGGGGTTTATGCTTTTTAGTTTCACTTTCCTTGAGTGAGACTCAAGAGGGGTGAGAACTGAGGTCCATGAAGAGAGATTTGAATGCAGAATTTGAAATCATCACCATTATTATTATTCTGACTTGAGGTTTCTCTATGTAGTCTATTCTGTCCTTGAACTCTTGATCATCTTATATTAACTTTTTGAGTGTTGGGATGACAGGTGTACACCACTACACCTGGTTAGATCATTAGTATTTTAACCTCTAAATTTCTTGATTTAAGTCACATCTATTTTTTCTTTCAGTGACTTACTATCTTAGTTTCTTTTGTATTGCTGTGATGAGACACCATGAGCAAAGTGGCTTACAGAAAAGGAGTCTATTTGACCTTCTGGTTTCAGAGGGTGAGAATCCATGATGGAGGAATGGAGGCTGCAGGTGACAGGTGGCTGGAGCAGCAGTTGAGAACCTGTGTTTTGAACAGCAAACAGGAAGTAGAACAAGAGAGAGTTAGGATGAGAGAGAGAGAGAGAGAGAGAGAGAGAGAGAGAGAGAGAGAGAGAGAACATACTGAGGATAGCAGGAGGAGGTTTTGAAACTTCAAAGCCCACTCCCAGTGACACACCCCCTCCAACAGTCTTCTCCTTCTAGTCCTTCCCAAACAGTTTTTCTGACTGGGGATGGAGTATTCAAACATATTAACTTATGAGGGCCATTCTTGTCCAAACCACCTTGCTTACTTTTATGGAACTTTGCAAATCACTGAATTTTGTCTTTATGGAAACACTGTCCTTTTACACTGGCAACTTATGTTATATAAGGAAGTATAAAGCCCCAGCAGCTAGTGGGCACCTCTTAGCAGACAGAGGGTTAAACTAGGGGGAGGCAGGCATGTGTAGGTATTTTGGGGAGAATTTCTAGCCACCAGGATTGATCTGGTGAGTTAGTTCAGTTGTGGCTGCATAAATGGATTCTTACTACAATGTTATGCTCATTTACAGAGAAGGAAAGTGGTAGTGGGAGAACAAAAATTAGAAGAAAAGAGACTTCTCAGCCCTATCACGGGATATAGCAGCTGATAGCATTTTGGTGATCTTTTCCTTCCTGAATTGCCTTCTAGATACACTTTTTTTTTTTTGTTGTTGTTGTTTTGTTTTTTTCCGAGACAGAGTTTCTCTGTGTAGCTTTGGAGCATATCCTGACACTCGCTCTGGAGACCAGGTTGGCCTGGAACTCACAGAGATCCGCCTGCCTCTGCCTCCCGAGTGCTGGGATTAAAGGCGTGCGCCACCAATGCCTGGCCCATTCTTTACACTCTATGCTGGAACCCACTCCAGTGTTCCAACATGGTGACACTTCAACCAGGAGCTCCCTGATTCAGCCACACCTAATGCTTCCCAAAAACTTACTCTCTGTATGTTCACTTGCAGATTCAGTATTTCCTGCAGAGGCGGCCATCCCTCAAGAGTTTGTTTGTGGATAGCTACAGTGAGATACTTTTGTAAGTGATGCTTTGTTCTCCATTTAGCCTCCTGAGGTGACAGAAGTTAGTTCTCCTTCATCCTCTCACCTATGCTTGAACAGGCACATAGTAGGGCCTCAGTAAGCATGTTGAAGCCATGGTGGGAGACACTCAATCAACATTCAACAGATGAATGATTATCCACAGTTTATTCTGCCAGATAAATATCAGGTGCTGGGCTTGATGGGTTGTGTCACAGTGTCACGTGATTTACAGTTGGAGTGAGGTGAGCCTTTCTTCACTTTCTTCACAGTGTGCATCCCTCTGCCATTCACTGGGTTGACACTGGAAGACAGAGGTGAAGTATACCGTTCTCACCTTCAAGAATCTCCAGTCTATTTAAGGCAGGGTTGTTTTCATCTTCATTCCAGCTTCATGGACATTTTGAACTAGGGAAAGGGACTGTCCCATGCTTTGGCATTTAGCGGCATCCCTGGCCTCTCTCCAGTAGCTTTTTCCCTCCTCCTTCTAATCTTGAGTATCAAAAAACGCTTGCAGATAGATACCACCAAAGGTTCTTTTCTTGGTGTGGGTGTGAGTGGTGGTGTATGCTCCTGGTTGAGGGCCACTGCTTTAGAGGAGACAGATAAGTAAAGGCACAGGTGTTGCAGAGCCTCTGTTCATAAAATAAACTAGAACCTATGAACCTCATCCTTCACACAGGGCTTTCAACCACAGGTCTCCTGGGATCTTGACTAAACTCTCTTCTGATGCCCAGGTTTCCCCCAGTCCTGGAGCTTCTCTTTTCATTTCTGGTGTGATTAAGGAGTTGATTTCTGGTGCTATTGTGACTAGTTTGTTCCTAGGATTCATAAACCGCATGTTCCTACTATAACCTTCAGACCTTTATTTTAGTCCCAAAGGGCAAGCTCAAGCTTTAGGGTCTATAGCAACTGGTTAACACAATATTGATTTGCCTAAAAGAAGAAATGTCCCCCTACATAGCATTGTGCCAGTAGACTTAGGATTGCATTCCTGGAAGTTATAGCCATATTGTAGTTATGTTAAAACACACACACACACACACACACACACACACACACACACACACACACACACGCAATTATACCTATGAATATGTAATACTTTTATGTTATCTAAACTACTCAGACATACTGATATAATTCATAAGAGTGCAAAAATGCTTATACCCCAAACCAGGAGTTTCTTGCCCCCAACTCTTCCCATTCTCGGACTTCCTATTTCCTTGGGCTCTTTCTTCTGACACCTACTCATGCCTCAGAGAAGGATTTAACATCCTTCTTCCAGTCTACTTCCCCTCTTTCATCATTCCGATGTGATTATATAATATTTTTGTTTTAGTCAGTAATCATCATTTGTATTCTTATACCTTTGTAAATATTTCTAGGTGTCCAACAGCTTTGTAATAGTCCTATTACTTTTTTGTTTGTTTGTTTCTTCGGGCTAATAATTCCCTTAATTTTCACTATAGACAGTGTAAATTCTTTCCACACATCCTAAAACAGGTGCAATTTTCCTAAAAATCAAGCCTATAAATTGTAATACATGTCAGACCACTTTACTTTCCCTTGAGGGATTTCTTGCTAGAGGTTTTTTTTTGTTGTTGTTGTTTGTTTGTTTGAGACAGGGTATCTCTATGCAGCCCAAACTGGTCCCTATTCTAACTCACAGCAATCCTCCTGCTTTTGCATCTGGAGCACTTGGGTGACAGATGGGTACCACCATCCCTTGTTTCCTGTTTTCTCTTTGTGATTGGGTTGTTTTCCCAGTCCAACCTTTCTCTCACCCTGACCCTTCTCTCTGCTGCCAGCCCTGGAATTCTGATGGCTCCCGTCTCTTCCTCACTTCTTTCTCTTTCTTGGCCTTTCTTGTTTTCCACACATCCTTCAGTGTTTCAGTGGGGTTGCCTGAGGGGAGGCAGCTGACTCTGTAGACTGCTGTGTGCATTAAGTGCTTATCATCAATAGGTTGGGGTATTCAACATGTTTCTCACTTATATTTTCAATGTATAATGGATTGTGCAGGATATAACTATCATAAATCAAGAAGTATCAATACTATACTTACATTGTGCTTCTAAGAATAAAAATTTGCTCCCTAACCTGCCATATGTTCTTCTCCTTGTGCCTGTTGAGAATGTGTGGGCTAAAGGAAGCAGGACGGCGCAGCCCCAGCCCCTGCATGGCTGCATTCTCAATCTTCTCATTCTTGCAGTTTGGGGCCTTTTGTTCTTGTTTTCTCCTAAGATGAATGACTTTGCCTCTGCCCTCAGCTTTGTGCAGTCGCTGTTCATGCTGGTGTCTGTGATACTGTACTTTAACCAACGCAAGGAGTACGTGGCTTCCATGGTGTTCTCCCTGGCCATGGGCTGGACCAACATGCTCTACTATACCCGAGGGTTCCAGCAGATGGGCATTTATGCTGTCATGATCGAGAAGGTGAGTTCCCAAGTATGTTTTTTCACAGAGTCCTGCTTGCCCCATGGATGTGAGATACTGTCCTATTTATTCTGTTCAGCCTTTCTGTATCCTCCAGGGAGTCATTTGTTTAGCGCTTAGCCTGTTTATTCTTCAAGAATCAAGCAACCTGGCATTGACCCTGGCATGGAGGTTTCCCTCACACTGTTGCCTGTGTGTTCCCAACCTATGTGAAAGCCATGGGAGCTGAAAACCACAGAACCTAGGCAGCTGCAGGTTCCTGTCACTCCAGGCTGATGCAGCCCTGGTCATTCCTGTGTTCCTCACATGCTTTGACTTGTCTTTTAACAGCCTGCTCTTTCCTGCAGATGATCCTTAGAGACCTGTGTCGATTCATGTTCGTCTACCTCGTGTTCTTGTTTGGATTTTCTACAGGTAATGGGCAGAATAAAAAGCTGGAGGTAGGCAGGTGTGCCGCTCACTGGACCTCCTCAGGCTCTGCAGGGCTGAGGGAGAAGGAGCCAGGTGGGGAAGACAGGTGCATACTTGCAAGTGACAGAGAGCTAGAGAGAACACACATCTGCATGAGCTCCAAAACTGGGAAATGTGATCTAGGAAGTGTTCTCAGCTGTTTTAGAGACGCTGTGCTACTTGCTTGCTGTATAGCCACATTTTGGCCCAGTTTTTATCCAACTTTTTTTTCAACACTATTTCAGGCTTGCAGGAAACATTCAAGAATTGTATGAACGACTCCTCTCCTTACCCAGGTTCCCCAATTTTACCATTTTAAAAATCTCTCCATCTCCTTGTCTCTCTCTTCCTTATCTCTGTCTCTTTGTCCCTCTTCTCCTTCCCTTCCCCACTCCCCCCTCCCTTTCTCATCCCTTCCTTGTTTTTTTCCTGGTTCTGGAGGCTGAACCCAGATTCTAATCCATGCCAGGCTAGTGCCCACTGAGCTACATACAGCCCTAGCCTTCACGATTCTCTAACATCACCACTCCCTGCACCTTTACTCCCGGGTGTTTTATCATAAGGAAGAGCTTTTCTCCCTCTCCTCAGTTCGAATATTTGTTAAACATGAGGTTGGATGGCCTTGGGTTCCTTTTTACTCCTTGTAGATTCGCACTGTCACATGAGTCATAATCCTTACTATTTATTGTCAGTTACTTTGAAGCTGAGTTCTAGTCCTTGGGAGCCCTCCAAGCCAGTCCGCAGGCTGATCCATATCCTATTGTGAGCACACGCCTCTGCCTCAGTTCCCATCTGATTTCTGCAGTTACATGATTCCCGAGGCATGCCCGTCTCTGCTCCCACTCTGCAGTTTGTTTTAGAACTCCTGTCTAGGAGGGGTGAACATCGGTGACTAGGGTTGCTGATAGATATGGCCGTGGCACCTGATCTGAAATTCTGCATATCAGTACAAGAAGGGATTGAGCTTAGGGGGTTCTCAGGGCACTGACGCATAGTAAGAACGGCACATAGCTGCTTAGCAGCTCTCAGGCTCTGCAGTGTGCTTCCAAAGAAGGATGTCAGCAGAGGCCTCTCTGCTTTGAGCTGCTCAACATCTCTGCTTTGAGTTACAGAGAGGACCTCTAAAATACATGTTGTAGCTGGCTAAGTGACCCAGGCCCATCTTGTTGAGCAAGTTGTATACTATACAAAGGCCTCTATATGACGTGATCTACGTGGCTTTGCATATTTCTTCAAATGCCTTTTTCTACTAGATCACTATGAAGCTCTTATAACAAAGCAGTGTATCATTACAGTTTTCTGATAGTCTGGGAGTGGGGAGGTGCACATAACCGAGTGGCCTTCCTGCTGAAGGGTGCTGGGGTAGGGGAGGTATGTATCAAGGGTTCTGGGGTTTTGGTTTCCATCTACCCACACCCCTTTCTCCTGTGACCTGTAGCCGTGGTGACACTGATTGAGGATGGGAAGAATAACTCTGTGCCTGTGGAGTCCACATCACACAGGTGGCGGGGGCCTGCATGCAGGCCACCAGACAACTCCTACAATAGCCTGTACTCCACGTGTCTGGAGCTGTTCAAGTTCACCATCGGCATGGGTGACCTGGAGTTCACTGAGAACTACGACTTCAAGGCTGTCTTCATCATCCTGTTACTGGCCTATGTGATCCTCACCTACATCCTCCTGCTCAACATGCTCATCGCCCTCATGGGAGAGACAGTCAACAAGATCGCACAAGAGAGCAAGAACATCTGGAAGCTGCAGGTAGGCAGCAGAGGGGGCAGGGAGTGCAGCCTGGAAGGTGTCCTTGTGCTGGTACACAGTGGGATATAGGAGCCCCTGTGGGATTGACTAGGGGCAGGAAGCACTGAGGTCTAGAGATGTCATCTGTCCGTGTTTCAAGTCACACAGCTGGCAGGTAGCAGAGACAGCGATTAGACCAGGCAGTCTCACTTTTGAAACTCTGATCTCACCCAGCTGCCCAAGTGGTCCCTTTGGGAACTCCATCAATTCATAGGGTTGTGTTCCTGGACCCAGCAGGCAGCAGCCAGGCATAGGCAGGCTTGGCTGGTCTTCTTCATGGAGCATGAGCTTCCCAGGTTTTGGAAACAGACCTCTTATAGGAGGTACTGCAGGGCCAGCTTGGAGGCTCCTGGGGCTGAGAGAGATTCTGGAGAGGGTGATCTAGGCTGGTGGCCCATTTCCTTTTTCCTTTAGAGAGCCATCACCATCCTGGACACAGAGAAGAGTTTCCTGAAGTGCATGAGGAAGGCCTTCCGTTCTGGCAAGCTGCTGCAGGTGGGGTTCACGCCCGATGGCAAGGACGATTACCGGTGGTGTTTCAGGTAAGCCAAAGCAGGAGTTGAAGATGAGGACTCCTGCTCTCAGTCCAGGGCATGGAGACCCATCTGGAGCCGGATGAGGCTGTAGAGACTGGGTTCAGGACACCCTGGGACTAGTCATAGCAATAGAGGCTCTCAAGGCCAGCAGCAGGTACAAGGGCCACCATGGGACTCAGGTATGGGCACAGGGCACCCACCCCAGGTCTTAGGAGGTAGGACTTCTAACATTAAGCATTGAAAAACTTGAGGTGTCAAAAAATGAATGCCTGATGAAGAGTCATAAATGAATGCACCAGGAATCCAGTGCTTAAAATTCTTGGCTCTTGTGGAGTGGTTGGGAAGGACAGAATGTCTATAAAACAAGCCCTGGCTGTCTCTCTGCCTGCTGTGTCTTTATCCTGATATGAAGGCTGCTCAGCCTCAGATAGCTGGCCCCAGACCCCATCCCCTCCCCCACAGGGTGGATGAGGTGAACTGGACCACCTGGAACACCAATGTGGGCATCATCAACGAGGACCCAGGCAACTGTGAGGGCGTCAAGCGCACCCTGAGCTTCTCCCTGAGGTCAGGCCGAGGTGAGGTGGGATGGGTGGTACCATGGCAGGGAGGGGCCTGACACCAGGAAGGTGGCTTTCCTACTCCATGTTGACTTTCCTCACATAAGACCTGAGCTGTGTAGCAGCAGCAGACGACAGCCACCCACATGTTTAGTGACTGTGCAGCACTGCCAGCAGCTCCTTGGGTTCACTGATTTCAAGTTAACTTTTGGTCATTGCATGTTCAGAAAACTTTTAATGTAGTCAACATTTTCATGACCTCCACATTCAGTTATATGCCCCTATATGGGGTCACAGGCTAGTTTGAGAAGCTGGGTGTTGGACCACACAGTATTGTTGCCGGTCTTGGAGGCTTTGTTTATTTTGTCATTATTATTTTCTTTCTTAAATTTGATGTCTTTTGATCTGCTTTCATATTCATTGCCCCCTCCCCTTATCTGGCTCCAAATTGTTCTTAATCCCATATGGAGAATTTCGCACTTCAAGTTTTCAGCCTTGTGGTTTTAGAGTTTCTGTTTTTTCTGTGTTGAGGTTTCTATTTCTTTGCTGAGTTTTCTATTTCTTTTCCAGCCATTCCTTCATTAGGAACACATTTTCCTCTGCTTCTTTGAGCATATTAATAAGTTACTTTACACTTTCTGTCTGCTAAGGGATGGACTGGCTCAGAGGTAGTGATCTCTGCCTACCAAGCACAAGGCCCTGGGTTCAGCAGTCCCTAGCTACATCCAACATCTGGGCCATCATGGCATCCATTTCTCTTACCTGCTTTTTTTTTTTTTCTCTTGTAACAGTCACATTTCCTTGGTTTCCCTTTTAGGTTCTGTATTTTCAGATTGTGTGCTGAACGTTGTAGATAAGGTATTATGGAAAGCCTAGATTCAGCTACCTTCCCTCTAAGAACATTGGATTATTATTATTTTGTTTATGGTTATCTTATATACTGAATGGTACCTCAGTTATTCAGGAATCACCTTGAGCTTGTGCAGACATCAGTGAATGTAAGGATGTTTCCCCACACTGACTGTCTAGGTTCCCTCCTTACGCTCGAGTTAGTGTGTCTGTCCCATTTCCAACCCCATTGCAGCCATCTTCTATCAAGCATCTCACCATCAGCAAGCAGGGTCTAGTTCTTAGCTGAGGACTTAGGGGTAACCATCCTGCCCCAAAGCCTAACAGACCTCCATTGTCACAGTATCTGTTCTTCTATGCTCTGTTTTTGATTCTAGCTGTGTCAGCTGCCTCCGTGACTGCTTCCTCCTTAGCTCAGGGGAAACCCCACGCTCCCCTAGAATTTCTGTTCACTGTACTACAGTTGGTAAAATTGTCCCCAAGCAGAGATCCAGGGCATTGATAGGCCTGCCCTTGTGAATGTCACTTCTCCTAGGGTTTGTAGTAGCTCACATCTGTCACCTCAAGTCTAAACACATCTGCGGAATGGCATTTTGCCATTCAGATTATGGTTGTCACGAGCTGGACAGTACAGTACAAGATCCTCCATTACAGTTGGATATGGAGATCTACTTGGTCAAAGGCTCACTTGGGGGCTGGTGATGTAGCTCAGTGGTGGAGCACTGGTGAGCATGTGAAACACCCTGGATTCTATCTCTAGCACAGAAAAAGAGGTTCACCTTTGGAAAGCAGTTTCCTGCTCTGGGTCTTCATTACTTTCACACAGGTTCCCAGAAGTTCTGTGGTTTTCCTGGGAATGTAATTGGAAAGACTCCCTGGTCACATTGTCACCTTTGCTCATTATCTTTTCTTCGATTTGTTAGGCTTTCTAACACTGTCAGAGAGCTACTCAAAGATGGCCGAGTGTGATTTGAGTGGCTTACCATGATCCTCCCACTGACTTAGTTAGCCGGTGTTGGTTCAAACTTCTAGAGTCTGACACCAGGTAGTTTATTTTAGACATATTTAAGCATGGTACCATTTTGGGAAAAAGTTTCCTGGTGAAAATTATCACAATAAAACTTAAGGCATGACTATATTGAAACTCTTTTGCAAAGTACATGTGACCTCTTCCGTAAGAATGGGTTCTGTAACTTAAGGGCTTAGGGGATGATCTGGTGTGGTCTAGGTCACCAAGGTGCAGAGCACAGGTGGCATATCCCCTAAGGATGGGTTCTATGGATGGAGAAATGATGCTCAAGATAAAGGACCAAGGAGGAAGAGTCTGGGACAAACATAATGGTCTGGGGGATTCAGGTAAGACCTGGCCCTACAGATAGTACAGATCACCCTGCTATCAACTACATCCACTCCCAGCCTTCTGGGTGGAAAGTAGGTGTACATAGCCGCTGAGGAGACAACCCTGAGTGTTTAACATTCTTGGCTTCCCTAGTGCTGTCTGTGAGCACAAAGACCTCATGACCTCTACACTGTAGATCTCTGTGAACCTCTATCCAGTTAGATTAGTGATCTGGAACAGAAGTTGTGGAGTTTTATAGTAGACTTTACACTTTATACCTATTTCTTAGGGGACAGTCCTTCAGGTTTTGCTTTCTCACTTTTGTAACAGTAGAGACTTGAGTGATCATAGATAATTTGGATAACAAGGACCTCTCCCCACCAAGCTGCATATGGTAGGAAGATGGAGGAGAACACAGAGAGGGCAGGAAGGTGGTAAGTGCACAGGAGAGTCTTGGTATTAGAATGTGATGAGCAGTACAGGGGACTTTAGATACCTCTGGAGACCCTGGAACTGGCTAGGTCAACAGTTCCCAAGCTGGGTGTCTCTACTTCCCAATCAGTGAGTAGTCAGTATCTTGATGGGCAATGGTAACTGAGTCTCTCTTAAGAGCTCCCTGGGGATGTAGACCATGCCAAAGCTCTTATTTGAAGTCCAGTGTCATCATGTCTCCCTTGGTATTTTCCTTAGCTTCTATGCCCTGCCAGGACCTTGACTCTAAGTCTAAGTCTTTTTTTTCCTGCTGTTCATCACTGCCCAATGTGGAGTTGTATTGTAGAAACCTCTTTACCCTCCCATTTGGGACATCGAGGCAGTGGAGCCCTAAGCAGGCATGTAATAGACTCATGAGGTTTTAGTTATGCCAGTGCTTGGGGGAGGAAGAGAATTTAAGATGTTAACTGGGTGGATGAGGGAAAGAAGAAACTTCATGGATCCAAGGGCTTGAAGATTTTGTTTTTTTCCCAGACAGGGTTTCTCTGTGTAGTCATGGATGTCTTGGAATTCATTCTGTAGACCAGGCTGGCCTTGAACTCACAGAGATACACCTATCTCAGCCTCCTGAGTGCTGGGATTAAAGATGTGTGCCACTATTTCCTGCTAAGATTTAAAAAAATATAATTAAAAAATTAAAATATAATAACATTATTTTCCTCCTTCCAACCCCTCCCAGGTGCCCCATTACCTCTTTTTCTTTTGTTATTATATATACATATGTGTATATTATATGTATACATATATGCACAGATATATAAACGTAACCTTTTTTTCTTTTTCTTTTTCTTTTTTTGGTTTTTGGAGACAGGGTTTCTCTGTGTAGCTTTGGAGCCTATCCCGGCACTCACTCTGTAGACCAGGCTGGCCTCGAACTCACAGAGATCAGCCTGCCTCTGCCTCCAAAGTGCTGGGATTAAAGGCATGCACCACCAACACCTGGCATATAAACACAACTTGCTGTTTTTGTTGTTTGTGTGTATATGATTTCAAGGCTAAACACTTTGCATTGGATAACCAACTAGGGAGCTTGCCCTGGGAGAGGCTAATTCTCCCTCTCTCAGCTGTCATTAGTTGCTTGTAGTTCTTTGTCTATGGGTGAGACTCTGAGATTTTCTTCTGCATTAACATGTCTATTGACATTGTCATTATTTAGGTCTTATTTAGGCAGCCATTTCTAGGAGACAGTCTCACAGCAGACTTCCTGGTCCTCTGGCTTTTACAATCTTTGCCCCCTCTTCCAAAATGTTCCCTGAGCATTAGGTGTAGGAGATGTGTTAGTGATGTATCCAGTACAGCTGGGCTCCCCTTGGCCCATTGATCTCTGCATCATATCTGGTTGTGGTGCAGCTGTCATGGTCTCTTGTCTGCTGTAAAGAGAGGCTTCTTTGATTGAGGAGTACTCAGGTCTCCTTTCATCTGGAGATGTGAGGTCAACTAGTAAATCCGTGTTTGTTTTGTTGTATCCAAGGTAGTAATGATGTGTTGCTTTTCAGTTTCAGGGAGAAACTGGAAGAACTTTGCCCTGGTTCCCCTTCTGAGGGATGCAAGTACTCGAGATAGGCATACCACCCAGTCTGAGGAAGTTCATCTGAAGCATTTTGCAGGATCCCTTAAGCCAGAGGATGCTGAGGTCTTCAAGGATTCCATGGCCTCAGGAGAGAAGTGAGGGATACGATGCAGGGGTCAATGCTGGGTCTTTGGATGGCCCATTGCCTCTGTGGGAAATGGGTCTGTTCAGGGAAAATTAGAGCCCTGTGGTTGGTTGGGTCCATTCTGTGCCTGCCTAGTCATGTTCTTAAGACTTCACTGAGGAGGTGGGAGGGTGTGAGGGAACACCCATCTGTGACTGTCTTCAGGCAAATCTTCAAACATTTGGCTTTCAACTCTTTACAGACTTTGTTAAACCGAGTGATTGGCTAATCTGTACTTGGACACATGTTAGTCCCTGGTTTTATTTGATTTTTGGATTTCTGGGGCTATGAGCAAATGGAGTCTGGGAAAACAACCTTTGAATACTTGCTTTGATATAAAATGCTGAAGCCTTTCTCCTCTATACTATGTTGACTATCTTACCTGACCTGAGAGGTTTTGGAGGAGTCTGTCATTTGAAAAACCCAGAAAAGGTGGGGCATGCCAGTCCTGTTCCCAATCCCAGAAGAATTAAGTTGCTCCAAAGTCACTTTCTCCTTTGATGTAAAATAACAGTCTTCACAAAATATTAGCTTCATTGCTGTTTAAAAAAATACAGAACCATATCCAAAGGACATGGCAGGAAGTTTTCAATGATGTTTCGTTTGTTGTAATCACAATCTTGCCTCACTTCCTACAGTGCTAAATGTGCCTACCACTATTAGTCTTGTAATTCATAAAATTATATATGTGTCTGCAAAAATGCTTTATAATAAATATGAACTTGGTGATAATAATTGGGCTGGCATTGCCAGGTGGTTCTCTGTTCGGCCTGTGCCCCCTCTTTGTGTGTGTGTGATAAAACACTCCTATCAAAAGCATCTTGGGGAGGAAAGGGTTTATTTAATCTTACAGGTTACAGACCCATCATCAAGGGAAGCCAAGGCAGAGACTCAAGGCAGGAGCTTGAAGCAGAAACCACAGAGGAATACTGCTATGTTGTGCAGGGAACAGCAGTGACAAGTCAAAAGAGAAGGGGTAAAAGTATTTATCAGACTAGAGCAGACACAAGATTTATTAAAGAAAATACAGTGTGAGGAGAGAGAAAGAGACAATGGGACATTGGGAAAATCCCTTTCTTTCTTTCTTTCTTTCTTTCTTTCTTTCTTTCTTTCTTTTTTCTTTCTTTCAATACAACAGGGTCTTATTGTATCCCTGTAGCCTGGAGCTCATTATATAGACCAGGCAGGTCTCAAACTCACAGAGATCCACCTGCCTCCTTACTATTGGGATTAAAGGCATGTATCACCACACTAGGCTGACAGTGAACAAATTCTGAGGAGAAAAAAAAAAAAAAACACCCTCTTGAGGGAATGGAAGGTTTTTTGTGTTTTGCTTTAGTTTTTTATAGTTAGCAGGAAGTTACATGGTCTGTGTTGTTTTTGTGGGGCCAATATTAGGAGAAGGTAAGTAGGTTTCTCATCTTGTTAAATAATAAGTTTTATAGCATTAGTTGTCTTTCTTTCTTTTATTTTTCCTACTCTAGTTTTTTTTTATTCATTTGCCACAGCGTATGTGTGGAGGTCAGAGGACAACTTGTGGGAGTCAGTTCTCTCTTCCTACTTTGTGGGTCTTGGGGATCGAACTCAGGTCTTCAGACTTGGAGTCAAGAGATTTTACCTGCTGAGCTATCCTGAAGGCTCAGTGGTCTTTCTTGAGACTGTTTTGTCACTCAACCTGTGGATCACTACCCCTTTGGGAGGTTAAATGACCCTTTCACAGGGGTTACTCAAGACCATTGGAAAACACAGCTATATACATTACGATTCATAGCAGTAGCAAAATTACAGTTATGAAGTAGCAATGAAATACTTTTATGGTTGGGGGTCACCATTACATGAGAAACTGCATTAAAGGGTCAGCCTTAGGAAGGCTGAGCATCACTGGTTTAGTGTAAGGGTTCATGATCACCAGGAGTCAGGCTCTAAATGTTTGTTTAAGACCTGATGACTTGCTGGGGCCAGGCTCCAAGCTATCAGTGTCTGATAGTTAAAGTGTGGGAGTTTCTGCTTATACAAGCTAGGATCCATATCCAGAGGGATCTCCAACTTCCTAAAACAGGGCCACTAGATGGGGACCGTGTGTTTAAATTTACAAGCCCATTGGGGACATTCCACTCTCTGGAGGGAGTAACAAGTCTCTTTGCATGTTCTTCAACATTATGCTCATCTCACATGTAAGAGGGAGGAACCCAAGGCTGACCCTTGAGGTGCTCATGGGTGATATGAGGGTGTACAGCCCACAGGGCAGGTGAGTGAGGAGGAAGAATACAGATGGCTAAGGATGGTTGGAGTGTTTATGAAAGGGCTTGATGTGCGTTATCCTTTAAGCTTCCTAAAAGCTCGAGGAAGCTGTTATTAGCTCTACTTTATAAATGAGAAAATCAAGGCTCCAACACGTTGCATAGCCAGCAAAGAGCGTGACCTGGGTTTGACCCCAGGCAGCCTGACTTCAAACCCATCTTTACTGCTGAGTCAGGCTTGGGGCATGCAGGCCATTCCTGTCCCAATTTAGCTGGGCAGGCTTCTTACTTTGCTTGTAGCTCGTCTCAGAAAACATTCATTGTTTGATAGCTACAGATTTTCTTTTCATTTGTATCTGTGTGTGGTGTGCATGCCTGTATTCTGGCGTGTGTGTGTGTGTGTGTGTGTGTGTGTGTGTGTAGACCTGAGGCTGATATTGGTAATCTTCCTAGATGGCTCTCTACCTTATTTGTTGAGGCAAGGCCTCAGAATCAAACCCAGAACTAGCCAATACAGGTTGTCATGCTGTCAGCTTGCTCAGGGGATGCTGTGGCTTTGCCTTCTGAGCACTGGGATTACAGGTGAGTTACCATAGCAGCTGTGTATTTCCACTGTTTTGGGGATCTGAACTCTGGTCCTCACACCTGTGTGACTAGTGTTTTAACCTCTCAGTCATCTCCACAGGCTCAGATTTCTATAAATTGGACCAACGTTTTGAATTTAGTCAGAGATGGAACAGATCTTGTGGGTGTTCCTTTGCCAAATTGTTAAAGGGACAGTATAAAATGTTGGCTCATTCATGAAGTAGCTAGAATCATTTTCAGGTGTATCCCCTCTGTGTTCAAGTTGTATGGATGCTATCACAGCTACTTGATCAGAGTTCTATAAGCTTCAAGAACTTCTGTTTTGCATCTCGGCTGCAATTTGCATCTCAGCCATTTTCAATTCTCTGAATCATTTCTTCAGCATTAGACTTTCCCTTTTCCTTCCTTTAGTGCTTTCTAAAACTGACCTTGTCAACTGCAGTAATTTTACTGCACAATTCAAGTGGTTCTCCATAGGGTTAGAGAAGAGAGCATTCAGCAGCTCCCACAGACCTCCTGAAGAACATCTGTTCTTGAAAACTGTCTGCTGGCTCCTTTGATATCAAGGTTAAGGATGAAGTTCTCTCAGAAACAGCATGATGCATGAGATCAGCTTGGCCCATCCTCTTTGCAGCTTGAGCCTTAAGTTCATATTCATTCCCATGTCTTTGAGGCAGCGCTTGGTGGAAGGAAGCTGCCAGTCTGATACACAGATAAGTTCCCATGTGAGAGAGAATTGGGATATATGTAGGCTGTTGGTAGATGAGTTCTTGCCAAGCATCTCCTGTTGTAACCTATATAGTCAGGGTTTCTGCAAGCCCTTCATTCAGTCTTTACCTCAAATCTCCCAGGCTGCTCTATGAGACAATTCCAGAAATCCTGAACATGTTCTGATGTGTGGGATACTCCTCACAACCATCCCCACGGGATTCTGTGTATTCAGAAGAGGGACTTGATGGATAAAGTTCAGAGCTGTCGCTGGGCGTTGGTGGCACATGCCTTTAATCCCAGCACTCCGGAGGCAGAGGCAGGTGGATCTCTGTGAGTTCGAGGCCAGCCTGGTCTCCAGAGCGAGTGCCAAAGCTACCCAGAGAAATCCTGTCTTGAAAAACCAGAAAAAAAAGTTCAGAGCTGTTTGCAGACAGGAGCCACTGCCAGCTCTGACTTCTGCTGTGGGATTTTATCCTGAGAACTAGGTGGAACTCTTTGGGGCTTCATTTGTTCTAGGAGTGGATCTCCCTTTCCCTGGAGCCAGAGGAGTCTAGCTCTGGGCCCCTGGAGGTAGGATAGCCTGGGGCTGGTACAGTGACTGCAGATCACCAAGACATATACCAAGAGTTATTTGAAAGAGAAGGCTTGTTAGTTAGTTTGTTTTCAGATTATGAAGAAAATGGGGCAGATTTGTCAGGGGCTGGTCATCCTTATTTGGATGACATTGATGATGAAATAGACCAGATATTGGAGAAGCTTATGTAAAGTTTTGTTTGGAATCAGAGTGTAGGCAAAGATAGTAAAATTAAAGTATTTAAAAGCACTTTAGGTGTGACATTTTAGCAGAACACAGGATAGCAAGAAAAATGTGTCAGACTTATACTAAATTAGGGATGTTGAGTTATGTTATAATGTATGAAATTTTAATTTTTATTAATACTACCTACCAAAATAAACTTTATTCTCTATAACTTAACATGTATGCATGTGTGTATATATATACTTTATTATATGTGGTTAATTCTACTGTTCTGGCTATAATAAGATTTTGAAATAAATGAAAATTTGAAAGTAAAAACAAAATGTTTGTGTGAAACTTTTGTTTTTAAAGGTCTTGTCTGAATGCTCCTTCTCTTTTTAAATTAAAATACTGTTTGTTAATTCGACTTCAATTCAGTGGTTTCCAGTTTTCTCTTTCTTCCTCCTCCTCATTCCTCCCCTTTTTCCCCTCCCACCTTCCTTCCCTTTCCCTTCCCCCTCTCTCTTTCTTGCTAGTCACTAGGATTAAACCTAGGGCCCCATACATTCTAGTCAAGTACACTACCACTGAGCTATGTAGCCCAGTCCTAAATCAATAAATTATTTTAGGAACAGTTTTAGGTTCACAGCAAAATTGAGCAGAAGTGCAGATTTCTCATGAATTGAATTCTCTAACCCCACCCTCAATAGCTTCTCCTGCCGTTGACAGCCTGTGCCAGCACACCTAGCATCCCCAGTGAGGCAGCCTCTCAGCTTTTAGCCCCGAAATGCCTATATCCTGCCATGATGCAGATGGAACCTAGCCTGACTTCTGTTCAGGCCTGGAGTGTGAGACAGAACTCTGCCTCACTCTCCGCTCTGGTCTCACCCTCTAAGTAAGGCGTTTCCTGGAATGTGTGAAGGAATCTGCTCCTCTTCACTGGTCCCCACCCCACGGAGACTCCCGTTTATTTTCCCTGGAAAGTTGGAATCTGGGGGTTGGTTACCTGGTATCTGTAGGTCTTAGAAGATGCAGAGAGTAGGGTGTATTTGCTCCTAGCCTCTGTGAGTCCTCTCTGCTTGTGGGGCATCAGGCAGAGGAAGGCTTTTGCAGCTAGACCGCTGACTAGGGCTTCTGCTCCCACCTCAGCTAGCAGGATGAAGAATCTTGGTTATCTTGGCAGACATCTGGAGGTTGCCTGACATTCAGGTCTCTGGAAGGCAGGCTGGGGCAAGGGTTACCGGAATCTTCCTTCTCTCTCCTGGCCTGCATCCCATCCCATCCCAGGCTCTGGCCCTGTCTCCTCTTCTGTGCATACATACCCATATCTGAAAGGCCCACTCCTGGGATTATTGCATGTTCTTTCCGACATGGAAGGAGAGTTCAGAAGAAAAGCGTGCACAGCATGGCTCGTGGCTGCTGTGGAAACTGGGAACCTGGTAGTGGAGGACAGTTGTTAAGAGTTGGGACTTAAAAAAAAAAAAAAAAAGAGTTGGGCCTTTAGACACGGGTGTGGGGGGTGGGGAGGTACCTTGGTCCTGCCTCAACGAGATGATGGACAGACTCAGTAGACTTCCTAGGGGAGGCCTTACCCTCTCCAAGGAGCAGATGGGAGGTGGGGTGGAGGGAGTGGGGGGAGGTGGAGGAGAGGAGGGAGGAGGATTTGGGATTGGAATGTAAAACATAAATAAATAAAAAATGTTAAAAAAATAAACAAATAAAAACCAAAGCAGAACAAAACAACAACAACAAAAAGAGTTGGGGCTTTGTGAATGAGCCCTACAGACCATCCACATGGCAGACAGGACCAGGCAAGCAATGTTGGGTTTGCAAGGGCAGGAGAAAAATACAGGAGGTGGGGCTTCCAGCTGCACAGATCTGCAGTTGCACTATGTGGACCCCAGACTGAAGATGGAAGCCTCACAAAAGCAAACGTGATGCCGGGTAGGTAGACAGAAGCACTGCCTATAGCACGCGCTGCCAGTTCAACCCAGCTAGGTCAGATTACAGTGGTGTCAGTGTCCCTGACTGCCCAGGGGCCAACCCAACTCTGGGTGACTAAGGGTCACGGTTGACCCAGCAGCCTGGGGTCACTCAGTGGACTGCATCTCAGCCCCACAAGTGATCACTTTGCTGAGTCCACATGTTGCTGGAGGCATGTCATTACTCGTTGAAACAGGACAGAGTCTCAGGAGGCTGATGCTCTGCTGATGAGGCTTCTTTTCTTCCAATTCCAGTCCAAATGCTCCTTTTGATTTGAACCCATCCTGTTTCCCCATTGGATGGCTGCCTTCTGCCTTAGTTGGCCCTTGTCTGGGATGGGATTATCCCAGATGGAGCTGGTCTTCTGGTGGTCCATAAGTTTCCCGAGGGTAATAAGGATAGCACTCTTGGAGTCTGAATCCTTTACTGACATCTTGCTGGGGCCTCCTATGTAAGGGGTTTTACGATGGCTGGATTCAATGACACTAAATTCGGACCAGCCCTTGGAGCTACACTGGGTTTCCATGAGGTCACATCCTTATAGCAGAAGGGGCTTCCCCTAGTCCCTGTTGTTACAGAGCGTGCTTTGGGGTGAGTGATGAAGGACCCTTTAAGCTAGTCTCCAGCTGGTTGCTGAAGAAATGAGTGAAATCAAGGAAAGTTTCAACACAGAGCCTGGAACAGCCTCATGCCTAGGCTTCTGAGACATCAGAAGCAAAGACAAGTCAAGGCTGAGTCAGGCCTGGGCAGGTGAGGAAGAAAGAGCCTGCATTTCATTGAAGATAGGGTTTTGATGGTGGTGTTTCTGGCACAGTGATGAGAAATCCTGAGTACTAACTGCAGGTTTCTGTGGAGTGAGCTGCAGGAGAAGTGCCCCACGGAAGCCACACCTGAAGCCCACTCTGCCCTGTTCTGGTCACAGGTCTTTCTCTCTGATGACCTAGAAGCTGACCCTGCCCCATTCCACCTCCTCAAGCTGGGCAGGTTGTAGTTATCAGAGATCTAGGATCTGGACTCTTGGGAACAGTTGGGAAAGTCCCTGCTGTGTCAGCCAATAGCATTGTCACAGAGCAGGGACTTCCATTCTAAGCCTGTCATGCCTTGCCTACACAGCTCCCTGCAGAAGGACATGTGCAGCTCCTGACTCAAGCTCTGCTCCACGCCTTTCCCAAAAGCCATCTGGGCAAGCAGGGAGGGCATAGAGTCTTCCTGTAGTGCCCTGGCCTTAGAGAACAGTGACAGAGACAATTGCTGGGAGAACAAACTGGTGTGACAACAACACTACCAGCTGTCACAGGCTATGAATTCTTTCTTCACTCTAGGTACTCGTTCCAGCCCTTTCCATTTTCTCCATCATTTATGCTCTACCTTCCAAGGTGGGTCATGTATGCTTGACAGGTGAGGAAACCCAGGCCTGGAAGAAATGACTTGCCCAAGATCACAGAGGCAGGAAGTAATGAGGTTGTCACACATGAAGGTCCATGATGCATAATAGCTATTGGGAAACATTGGACTTCCTCTGTCTCCTGGGGACTTGATCCCAGGAACTATTTTTAAAAGATGGATGTCAAGTCTTACAGCTGGCCACCCTGGGGTCCACCAGGATAGCCTTTGTTGCAGCATTCTTTCCCAGGGATCAGAGCAGATCACCTATGAAACTTCTTTACCTCCATCATCTTTGCCTGTGCATGACATCCTGGATCAGCAAGTTCTCTGTAATGGGTCCCATTTCCCAAGTGAGGAAACTGAGGCTACTGATGCCTGATGAGCATCAGACAGAAGAGAGGGAAGGGTTGCTACCAGACCTTCAGCTTTGTGCCACAGCAAGTGCCTTTCCTGCCTTTTCTCCTGTGGGGTGAGGCTGCTTTGTGGGTGTGGGGGTGACTCACGTAGGGCACGTGGGTGGTGGGTGTGGCCTGCCTGGCGCCGAGGGCAGGTGGCCCAGCCAGTTCTGCCTCTGATGCTTCATTCCAGCTGTCAGCTGTCTCTGTGCCTATGATGAGAGCCTCTCGTCTTCTCAGCCACCTTCCCGATGGTGGTGTTTTAGCCCCAGACATGCGGTGATCTCAAACCAAGGCCTGCCACCACCACCTGGAACCTTCCAGGTAAGTCCTTGTCACCTAGGGAAGCCACTATCCTCCAGAAAGACTACAGCATAGGTGTGGGATCCTCCAGGCTATTTCTGCCCTTGGCCCATGGGCCTCAGGAAGATGGGGGTAGAGCTGGGGTTCTAGTATGGGGAAAAAAGGCAACCAACTTTTGACAACAGGTAGGCAAGAGAATGCAGGCTCTGATAGGCCCAGGAACTTGTCCTTGAGGTTTGGGAATCCAAAGGAGAGAGAAACTCTAGAGCTTGTGTTCCTCAGCTAGCTTAGGGATGGGAATCTCCATGGCAGGAATGTGATTGGTGTTCAAGATAGAATGAGTTAGCCCAGCACTGAAGAGGGACAGGGCCCAGACGCTCACAGGTATTGACATAGTAGCTATGGAGGTCTCCCTGTGGCCTCTGCCTAGTCTGTGTCCCTAGGACAGGCCATTTCAATCAGTGTCTAGGGCCCTGGCAGGTGTGACATGGTACTTCCCAGGTGAGGGAGCCGGATCCCAGGGCAGGGAGGGAGAGAGTCCAGCAGGTGAGGATACAAGGCGTATAAAGGTGACTCAGGAGCTAATTATAGCTGCTGGAGTCCGAGTCCACATTGTCCTGACCCCCACTTGCCCCAGCTGTTCAGAATAGCTCACACTCATGGGCTTAGCACAAGGATGGAGCAGTTGGTGTCAGCTCTTTCTCATGAGGGAAACCAGAGGATGAGGGAGGGTGAGGCAATCTCTGTCCACTTTTGCTTTTGGCCCAGCAAAGCTTTTTTAGCTTTATATGTCCACTGATTGCTTTGGGTAGAGGCAAGTATTGAAGGGTACCCATCTTGCTCTGACTGTGATGGATATAGGCAGGGGTTGGGTGTTACTTCTATATCTAAGTAAGTTATCTGAGGTGACTTAAATTGCGGTTGGTTCTGACTGCCGAGTTAACCTCTTGTCCACACTACCTTTCCAAATGTATCCAATCTTGGGTGGCTAGCAGCTTCTTCCTCCTCCCCAAGATCTCCATGCCAGCTTCTTCCTGGCCCCAGGACATTGGTCTTCCCACATCTATGGCCTGTTCTCCTTCAGGCTCAGTTATCTGTGTAGCCTGAAGCCTTCCTTAGCTCCTTGCTTCCCTGGCATCAATCTCAGCTTCCAAGTTATGTTTGAGGGTTTCACAATGTAGCTCAACCCATTGCCAAACCCTTCTCTGCCAAGGATCCCCATGAACTCATCCAGGGTCTCCAGCTCCACTGGCTCCTTGCCTCTCATTGAACTGTCTTGAGCCCTGGTCATTATGCAGGCTGTGCCCCCAGCTTAGATGGCACTACTGCTGCATCCCCGTCTTTAAACCTCCCTCTGAGAAACATTCCCTTGTCTCTTTGGAGGGTTGAGTGGTACCTTTTTCTAACTCAGCCCATAGGGATCATTAGTAAAGCATGTTTGGAGTGAAGGGTTGGCCTTCTGTACCCCGGGGTAAGTGACTATTCTTCTTCTAAGCAAGAGGGAGTCTGACAGGGTGCCAGTCATGGTCTGGCTGTGCTTAGCCTGTGGGGAAAGGCAAGAGAAGTAATCAGTGGGGAAGCTGCAGAGACTACCTGTAGGTGCTGAGAAATTCAAACCCCCAGCTGTGTTATTCAGAGTAGAGACTAGAGAAAAGGAGGTGACGCTGGTGTTCTGTTAAGGTCAAAGAAGTGCCACCTTTTTTTTTTTTTTTTTGGTTTTTTTGAGACGGGGTATCTCTGCGTAGCTTTGGAGCCTATCCTGGCACTCGCTCTGGAGACCAGGCTGGCCTCGAACTCACAGAGATCCTCCTGCCTCTGCCTCCTGAGTACTGAGATTAAAGGCGTGCACCACCAACGCCCGGCAAGAAGTGCCACCTTGACACAAAGATCTGAATACAAAGTCTTGGAGGTGTGTGTGTGGGGGCATTGAGAAAGCAAGTTTAGTCTCAGAAGTCTATCAGAGAGTGATGGGGCTGGAGACGGTAATGGGAGCTCAGAGGCAGGATGGTTCTTTTCTGGACACTATGTTTGGCTCTCCTCAGGCTTCAGAAGCAGGAGACGTGCCTAAGAAAGGCTGACAGTTTGCAAAGATAGGGTGTTAGCTTCCTGTTGGAGAGGTATGATCAGGAGGTAGATGGTACCCTATGGGATTCTGAAGCCCCCGGAAGTTATCTCCCACCCACTCAATCTCAGCATATTCTTGGGCTCCAGCAATGAATGCCCACTCCAAGGAGATGGTGCCCCTCATGGGCCGAAGAACCACTGCACCCAGCGGGAACTCCGTTGTGCTCACAGAGAAGAGGCCAGCAGACCTCACCCCCACCAAGAAGAGGTAAGACTGAAAGCTTGGTCCTGAGCTTTATACAGCAGGGGCCTCTGCAGGCACCCACTCCGGGGATCCTGTGTTTCCCATAGCTCAAGACTCTGAGTGTCACCTGGGGTGGCTTGATGACAGACTGCATATAACTTGGGGCTGGGGAGCATTACTGCATATTCAGCTACCTTTGATAAGGTCTTCATGACTGTCACAGGGATGGGCTCTTCTTTTTAAAAATAATTTATTTATTCTTTTTTGTTTGTTTGATTTTTTGAGACAGGGTTCCTCTGTGTAGCTTTGTAGACCAGGCTGCCCTAGAACTCACAAGAGATCTGCCTGCCTCTGCCTCCTGAGTGCTGGGATTAAAGGTGTGTACCACTACTTCCCAGCTTAATTTATTTATTCTTTTAAATTTTATTTTAAATTCCAGCCACAGTTTTTCTTCCTCCCCTCCCATCCCCCTTTCCTCCCCCCCAGCCCATCCCCAGTCCATTCCTCTTCATGGGTAATGGCTTGCATGAGGAGTCAACAAAGTCTCACACAATAGGTTGGGGCAGGGCCAAGCCCCTCTCCCATGCATTAAGGCTGAGCATTTCATTCCACCACAGGGAATGTTCTCCAACAAGTTAGCCCATGTATCAGGTTTGTATTGTGGTCCTACTGCCAGGGGCTCCTCTGATAATCCAAGCTTCACAGCTGTCTTCCATATATAGAGGGCCTAGTTCAGTCCCCTGAAGTCTCTAGCTCTGTCTAGAGTTCATGAGTTTCCACGAGCTTGATTCAGCTGTCTCTATAGATTTCTCCATCATGATCTTGACCTCCCTTGCTCATATATTCCCTCCTCCCTCTCTTCAACTGGATTTCTGGAACTAGGCCTGGTTCTTGGTTGTGGATCTCTACGTCTGGTTTGGGAAGGGGTCTTCTTAGATGGGATAGAGGGAACTGAAGAAAGAACATTCAGGAAGGTTCCTGGAGGGATAAGGGTTGCTGAAGCCATTCTTGAGAACAGGAGTAAAAAGGTAGGTGGCATTCTAGGTAGTCTGGATCCTTGGCTAGACATGTTTTTCTTACATACACAAGTGGCTTTCAGTCTGCTGTGGAATCAAGTCTGTATAATGGGTTGTATTGGGAAAACCTGGGCAGGCAGAAGGTACGTGATGGATTCAGTATTGTGCAAAGTATAAATTACTGGGACCTTATAGAAAAAAGTGTGTTTTGGGAGGCAGCATAAAAGGAAAATCCTGGCATGAAAGGAAGGAGGTAGATGTTTTGGATTAAGCTGGATAAAGGTGGCTGTTGCTAACTAGAATATACCGGCTTTTCTCTTGGCCACTCTCAATGAACAAACTGGGCACACAATACTCTTGGCTCAGTATTTTCTTTTCTTTCTTTCTTTTTTTCTTCAAGATAGGGCTTTTCTGTGTAACAGTCCTGACTCTTCTGGAACTCACTTGGTAGATTAGGCTGGCTTCCAACTCACTGAGACTTGCCTGCCTCTGCCTCCCAAGTGCTGGATTAAAGTTGTGGGCCAGCACCACCCGTACTTTTAATATTTTATTTTATGTGCATTAGTGTTTTGCCTGCATGTACATCTGTGTGAGGGTGTCAGATCTTGGAGTTACAGAGAGTTGTTAAGCTGCCAAGTGGGTGCTGGGAATTGAACCCATGTCCTCTGAAAGAGCAGTCAGTGCTCTTGATCATTCAGCCATCTCTCCAGCCCCTGAGTATTTTCTTTTGAGATAGGATCTTGCTATGTTTCTCAGGCTTGTCAGGTACTTGATACATAGCCAAGGAATCTTGAACTTAGGATCCTCCACCTTCTGAGTGCTGGGGTTACAGATGTGCAGCCCCATGTTCAGCTTCAGTTGTGGTAATGGCTGTGTGCCTCATAGGGCTTCAGATGCATGGCAGGGTCACCTGGTGGGAAAAATGGAGATTATGAGCCAGATGGCTATATAGTTGTGCTGAGCTGGATATCTATATGAAGACACTACTAATGGCATCAACTTACAAGACACAGTTAATTGCCATTGTGTTGATGAAGTGGTTAGCACAGACAAGGGGATCAGTGCAGAGTGTGTGTTGACTTTAATAGGATGGGGCTCCTGGGATCTGGGCAGGGCTGGAGTGCTTTTGTCTCACTTCTAGGTTGAGGATGCTGGGACAGAGAACAGACTTCAGACCTCCATGGCTGATCTTTTTGGGCACCTCTCAGTTGGGCCAAGTTACACCAAGAGGCTAGTTCAATTATGGTTTCCCTGGACCCAGGGTGGTCCACAGTCTAGGATGGCTCATTTGTCCTGCCTCCTCTGCCCCCACACCAGCCCTCCTCTTGGGCCATTGGAGAACTTGGTTTCTTCTGCCTGTTGGTTAAACTCAGAATCATTGAAGTTTACTGTGTGTCAGGGGACAGACACCTTAACACAGAGATAAAGAACACCCACTCTTGTTCATAGTCTGAGTGGGGGGACACAAAGGGGGATGCGAGAAGTGTCTGGAGTAAGTAAAATAAACTACAACAGAGGAGGACTGAGGAGGGACAGGCCATTCTGAGCCCATGGGCAATCTGGAGTACTTCATAAGAGGGAGTGTTATTAGAGTGGGTTTTGGTAGGTGGAGTTGATAAGAAAGGGTATGCAGGGCAGTGGGACAAGAGAATGAAGGCTGAGAGCATGGTCTAAGGAGTTTTAGTAGCTGATGCCCTGGGTAGAAGAGCCACATGGAGACAAGTCCTATTAGGGCCAGGTCTTGGGGGATATCTGTTAAAGTACACGGATGATCCTGAGGACAGTGGGGGAATCACAAGGTGATTTCCTGAAGGAGGATATAGCGAGATAGGAGCTTTGGAAATGTTTCTCTGATTGACCCATGTGGACCATGTGTTCAAGAAGGGAGACTGAGGGCAGGGAGACCTTGAGGAAGACGTTGGGAAATGGGTGATAGGTGGTGAGGTCTGAGACTGGTTGGTTAGGGGTGGAGGAAGAGATGGATGAGAGTGGAGTCAGTCATGGGATCTTCTGGGGGCAAGAAGGGAGAAGGAAGAGCCAGATGATATACCCATCTGGTATATCTGGGGTAACTTAGGAGGACGGCAGGTTACCTTGGTCAAGAGCCCACCAAAGAAGCAAGGGCAGGAATGGTGAACCAAGGTCATGTGTGAAGTACCAAGTAAGAGGTGCCTAGATGATACTAGACAGAGTTTCCATCCTGAGGTTCAAGAAAGAAAGCTAAGAGGAGTTGAGCTGAGACAGGTGGCATGTGAGTTGGGGAAGCCTGGATCTACATAGACCCATCTAGGAAGGAACAGAAACACAGTTGACCCAAGCCAATATGGCCCATCTTTCTGGGTCTCCTTCTTTTCCACTCCCAGAAGAGGTTTGGGCATAGGGATAGGGTTGTGGACAGGCTCTCAAGAAAACCCCGAGTTCTTCCACATCAGGCCTAGCTGAACTGCTTTTTTTTGAAGCCCTGGTCTGTTCATGAAATTAGTTCCAGGCCCAGTTACTGGCCAAATGACTACCTGGCCCATCCATGGGTATGAGGTGTGACATTTGTCTCCTGAAGTGGTGGCTCCACAGACTCTCTGAAGGTATTCATGTGAAGGTTTGAGACTTTCCCTCAGAAATGAGTATAAGACCTGGGCCTAAAGAGAAAAAAGAAGAAGAATAAATTATATGTAAAGACAGAGTACAATGCCAGTCATTATAAACTATTAGGCCATGAACTAAAGGGAGAACTGAAGGCAGGAGGTCTACAGTGGAGGACATCTTTGGACCTAGGAGCTTTCCTGAGCCATCATGTCATTCCTTGAGTAGCTGCCACGTTGGCCTCCTTATTGGGCCTTAGGCAAGGGGACATACAGGGTCAGAGAGCTGGCCTTGGGGAATTTAGACACTTGGAGATTTCTTGGGCCAAAGTTGACAGCTAGGCAAGTTCCTGTCTAGCCTTAGGTTGCTTCCTGGTCTTGGAGTTGTCTCTTGAAAGTGACAGAAATGGTGGAGAAATGGTATATAGCTGTCTGTGCACCTGAGTTAACCATACCCAAGTTGCACCCTTTGACCTAGACGAAAGCAATAAACAATGAGCATCTGTGCAGGCAGGATCCAGGATGTCATGTGGTCCAGACCTTACCATATGCTTATGATGGTGGGTGGGATGTGGTTGTGTAGTGTCAAGTAGGGCAGGGATGTGTCAGACTCTGCCTCGTGAGTTAGGCCATTGCCTAATCGTCTGGTCTTCCCCAGCCTGGCTGTCACCACTCCTCTCTCTACATCTTATTCTCTGGGCTCCAAAGCTTTCCTTTTCCAAGACAGACTTCCTTTCTAGCTCAGGAGGTATTTCTCATTCTTCTCTCTGCTTCAGGTCTTTTCTAGAGACAGAGGCATATTTCAATGTCCAGACTGTGCCAGTTAGCACAGCACAGAGCCTCTAATTCCTGTCCTCAATTATAAGGGCTCTCATTGTTCTTGTGCTCCTATAACCAGCCTCTCCCTGAAGAGACAGATGTGGTAGCTGGGACAATTGTGTTAGCCGCGGTTGACATCTCTGGAGGATGGGATTTCTGGAAGGGTGATTGCCCCCCTTCCTATCCCCTCAGTTTCATAGACTGGGAAACTGGTTTTGAGTAAGTGGAGGAGTAAATGAGGAATCAGGCAAGGCAATGAGGGGAGTGTGTGAATCAATGAGGAAGCTGCCCAGAGGCTTAGCACCAGCCAGGTCATAGCACAGTGAGATGATGCCTTCTTCCTTCCATGGGGCCCTCAGTTTAAGGCCTGGGTGCCGAATATTTACATGATGTGGCTTTCTGTATCATTCCTGATTTCTTGAGAAGAGGGAGTGGCAAAAGACCCTACTTCAGCTTGTGTGTGAGACTGAGAAGGGGGGTGGGGAAAGGTGAGAGCTTTCAGAAATTGGGAGCACAGCCAATCACAGGAAGGATTCAACCTCCACCATTGACAGTTTAAAGTTGTGTTGATCTGTCTGAGTATTGGTCATATCCACAGACCTCTCCAACTTATCTACCTACTTGATTACTTATTATCTATCTATTCATCTATCCATCATCCATCCATCCATCCATCTATCCATCCACCCACTATTCTGTCATGTATTCATCTATTAGCTCATCTGTCCTTCTGTCTGACCAGTTATTATTCTCTCCACTTGAATATGTCTCACTCATCGTCTATCCTTTCATACATCCATACAGTGGGATCTTCTGAGCACCAGGACCACTGTTAGGGAATCAAAGTTGATTCTGGAAAATCAAAGAAGTGCCATTATGGTCCCTGCTACTGGGAAATATATAGCTGAATAACAGGGTATTGTTCAAAGCCAAAAACCAAACGGCCTATCTGTATTATGTATTGGTTTTTACCTCGGAACCAGTTTTGATCAACCCACTGGAGTAGCAGATCTGGACAAAAATGGAGTCTGAATATATCTTAGCTACAGGACCAGTGTCTCACAGTAGGAACTTGATAAGTATTTGTTGAGTGGAGCACCCTCAAGGGCAGGGTGGGCTCAAGGGAGGACCAGACCAAACTTTCTTGGAGGAAATTCACGGTTGTGGGTTTGGGGCTCTCACTGTTTAGAGAAAATCTGGCAATTCTCACCCGGGATGTCTTGAAGCTGAGCCTCTAGTAGATGAGCTTGGAATCTCTGAGTTGGGTTGCCATAGTGGAGCCGGACAGTTTTAGAGTGGTAACTGGATAACCTCCAGTGTCAACTTCAGCTGGCAGCCCATAAGTGGATGGTCTCGGGGTTGTCGTGGCTTGGAATTATCTGACCCAACCAATATCGTATCATCTGAGGATTCCTGGTCCAAAGATGGAAAGTGCCCACCTAGAGTCATATGCAGACCTTGACCAAAACCCAAGCTCTCGGTCCCAGCCAAAGGTTTTCTCCTCCCTTTGTCTTCTTTCTTTAAATATTTTTTTCTCTTTTTAAGTATTTGCTTTTAAGTAAGGATAGACTCCCCCACTCCCTTTTTCTCCTTTTCTCTCCCCCATTCCTGTTCTTACCTGTATCCTAGACTGGCCTTGAACAATCTCTCTGCCTCAGCCTCCAGAGTGCTCCATAGTGTGAGCCACCATGCCTGGCGGAAGGCTCTTCTTTGATGGTCAGAAGCCAGGAGGGGGAAGGCCCATGTGTCCTCCATCCCATTTATGGATTTGTTTGAGCTTTAGGCTTATCTGTACCTGAAGTGACGAGAGGGACTTCTCAGGCCAACCAGGATTCTCCTGCCTGCCCCAATTGGGTAGTCTCCTTTTAGCTAACCCCTGCAGTGGATTCAGCTGGAAGTAGGCCCAGAGGACTAAACTGAGATCAGAGCAGTGTGCATCGTAGTCAGTTGTTAGCCTGGACAATGGGAAGCAGGTTTTATGGCTGATGCAAGGCTGCCCTGGGGGAGGTGCTTACTCATTCTTAGCCTCAGATGTCTCGCTTTTAGACCAGGGCTCTGGTCACACCCTCTTGCTCTTCTTTCTAAACTTGAGATGGGAGGAACTGCACTTTGAAACATCCTCCACTCTGAACCCAGGAGAAACTCAGGCAGCAAAGGTGTTTAGGAATACTGTGTGCCTGAAGTCAGGAGGCCAGCATGCTCAATGGGTCACATGACTCGCAGCAGCTGTGCTGCAGCAGCTTCAGGGTTGAGTGTACTGCAACCGAGTTCACTCTCAGCTGATCCTCACCTTGATGTTACTAGAAGACTCATCTCCCTGTGTGTGACTATGGTGTCCAAGGTCACGTGTATCTGCATGTGTGGATGTGGCTAGCATGTCTTGGGCAGAGTGTCTCGTAATGTGTGTCTCCCATTTCCTTGAAGTCTGAGGAGAAAGCTGATCATGGCTTTGTTTCTCTCCTTTAATGCCTGGTAATGTTCTCTGGGCCACCCCTCCCTTCTTTTTCATTTTAATTCATTTTTTTGCTAGTATATATCAATTGCACAAAGTTAGGGGATTCATTATGACATCCATGCAATGCACATAATTTAACTTTGATGTATCCTCCCCTCTTGTTACTTTTTCTTTTTTTTGAAAAATAGGTTTTGATCATTTATTTATTTGTGTATGAATATATACTTATTATGTGTATGGGTGTTTTGCCTACATGTCTGTACACTATGTGTGTGAAATGCACACAAAAGCCAGAAGAGGGAGGGTACAGGATCCCACAGGACTGGAGTTACAGATGGTTGTGAGCCACCATGTGCATGCTGGGAATTGAACCTGGGTCTTCTGGAAGAGCAGCCAGTGCTCTTGACTGCTGAGCCATCTTGCCTGCTTTTCCCCCCCTTTATGATTATTCTTCTACATCCCTAGCATTTCCACGTGTATAATTTTATGTCCCTTTTCTATCTTCCACATATGAGTAAAAAGATGGTACTTTGTGTTTCTAAGCCTGGCTTATTTCACTCAGCAGGCTGATCTTCAGTTCCATACATTTTCCAAGAAATAATACAGAATCTCATTCTTCATGGCTGAATAGAACACTGTTTTATAAAATACCATTATTTTGTGTGTTCATCTGTGGGTGGGCAGCTGGGCTGACTGTAACTTGGCTATTGTGAATAATGATGCGATAAACACAGATAAGCAGGTGTCCTTTTTACTATACAGACCTACAGATCGCATAGCTGAATCATATCGAAGTTCTATTTTAAATTTTCTGAGGCGCCTCCATGTTGATTCTCACAGAGGCTGCACTGCTTTATATTTCCTACAGCAATATGCAAAGGTTCTTTTCTCACCAAGCCCCGTTCTTGCCATGCTTTGGTGTTGCCTGTTATCTTGATGATAGCCATTCTCACATGATATATTTTATATTTTATTTTTTTAGGGATAGTCCTGCTATGTAGCACAGGCTAGCCTCAAACCTATGATCTTCCTGACTCAGCCTCCTGAGTGATGAGATTAGGGGTATATACGTTCATGTCTAATCTGGGTTTTTCTTCTTGGTGGGGGATACTCAGCCTAGGCTGCCAGACCCTTGAGTTCTTCCTGCCCTAGACTAGATTTCTCAGTCTACTTTCTATTCTGACAAAGGGACTAATGGGCAACAAGAGCAACCAGGGTGACTCTGGCCCTTTCCCTTAAGTTGCTGGAAGGCCTGCATGGAATTGAGTCTAGGGACCCTTCCTAAAAGGCTTTGTCTTCAGGCCTAGGTTCTAGGAGCAGCTGGATGGCAATGGGAAGCCCAGCTCCTCTTGCCGTGTTCCATCTTTGAAAGGCCTTCCACCTGGGGCAGCTGCAGACCCTCAGGTGATGGGCCATCCTCAGTGAGCTTCTTGGGTTCACTCACATGGTATTTTTAAAGACAAGAGTCATCCAGACTCAGCTTAGAACCTAGGCTCTACTCCATCCCTGAGGACTAGGCTAGGACACGTGGCACACAGGCTGAGGGTTCAGTATGGGTAGGTCCTCTGTGGCAAGGCTGCAGGACACGCAGGGCCTGCTCCAGCTCTAATGGCCTTGATTGGGTGTCTCCTCAGTGCACACTTCTTCCTGGAGATAGAAGGCTTTGAGCCCAACCCCACAGTCACCAAGACCTCTCCTCCTATCTTCTCCAAGCCGATGGACTCCAATATCCGGCAGTGGTGAGTACTGGCTGCTGGCCTGGACACAAAGCTGGGCATAGTAGCACTGTACTTTTCTAAATTTGTCCTGCTCTCTTCCCTCTCTTCCATCTTCAGCATCTCTGGCAACTGTGATGACATGGACTCCCCTCAGTCTCCTCAGGATGATGTGACAGAGACCCCATCCAACCCCAACAGTCCCAGGTCAGTGTGACCTTCCCCCTTATCTCACTGTTCTCAGTAAGGGGAGGTATCACAGGGATGGGCTGCACAGGAAAGAGAAAGAAACCATCAGCTCTGGGGATTGGGACAAACACGTAGGGGCCTGAGCCATGGTTGTGGCATGTGACATTTTGTGGAGAGGAGTGAAATATCAATAAATTATATGATGATATTTGTTCATTATAATATATCCAAACAATGCACAGGAGAATAAAGACTTTAGCACAAGTTACACAAGTATACAAACTTAAAATCAATTCACAAAGAACATCAGTATGCATTTTTGTTAGAGCACATACAAATGACAGGAGGTACACCTACATTCCATACAGCAATGGTCTGCTTGGAGTGTGGGGGCAGGGAGGGATAGATGGAAAAGTTCATATAGGGAGATGGAAGGGAGCATTCTCTTCCCTTAGTTCCATGGTTCAAAGTAATGGCTTCAATAGGCATCCATCCTTCTTGATCATCCTTGTGTGTATATAGGTGTATTCTGATCAATGTGATTGCATATAGATTGGAAGGGGAACCTGATCAGGCAACACAGAACACAAACACGGGCATCCCCAAAGACATGAGGGGCATAGGAGTTGGAGCAGTGACCTGGAGGCCAGCAGCTCTGGTGATGGAGGGGAAGAGGGTAGGGGCCAAAGCGAATGCGTGGTGACTTCTCAGTGCCTTCTGGTCTTAGTGCAAACCTGGCCAAAGAAGAACAGAGGCAGAAGAAGAAGCGGCTGAAGAAGCGCATCTTTGCTGCTGTATCTGAGGGCTGCGTGGGAGAGCTTCGGGAACTGCTACAGGAGCTGCAAGAGCTCTGCAAACGGCGCCGTGGCCTGGATGTGTCTGGTCAGTGCCCAGCCCTGGTACAGGGTTCAGGCCCTGGGGACCGTGGTTGGTTTGGCTTGGCCCGTGCTCCATCTTCTATGGGGCTTGAGTGTGAGACACCTTGGGTACTGGCATAGAAACCTTGAGCTTGACTTAGAGGGACAGACACAGGGAGTCATGGGTAGGTTTAGGCAGACAGAGGCCATGGTCTGGCTATGGGGTGGAGTAAATCTGGAGAGAGTTGCTATTCAAACAGCCTTGAAACCCTGAGGCAGGCCTGAGAGAGGGGGAAGAGTTCTGGGGAGTTTCCCAGGTATTGACAGGAATGGAAGGAATTGGGGGTTCATAGCTATCTGGGGATCAAGGTGAGGAGCAGGTTGATGGGGAGGTGATGAGCTAACTTTTAGGCCGTGAGAAGGGACAGGATGGAGATTTCAGTACAAACACGGGCAGTGGGAAGCCAGGCAGCAGGTGACATTGTCTCCCCCTCAGAGAGAAGGAACAAAGGTCAAAGAGTAGTGGGGGCTGAAGGAGGCTTTCATAGGGGTAGCCATGAACAGCAAATCAGGGAGGGAGCTGGAGGAGAGGCTGAGGAAGAGGAAGGAAGAGTGCCAGGTAGTACAGGGTTGGGGGCCTCCAGTGCAGGGTAGGGGGAATGCTTTTGAGGTGTGAGGCTGCAGCTCCCACACCCTGTTCTGTCTCTGAGGACTTCTTGCCCTGCCTTTATCCTTGACTCCATCTGCAGACTTCCTCATGCACAAGCTGACAGCCTCAGACACAGGGAAAACCTGCCTGATGAAGGCTTTGCTCAACATCAACCCCAACACCAAAGAGATCGTGCGGACTCTGCTTGCCTTCGCTGAAGAGAATGACATCCTAGACAGGTTCATCAATGCCGAGTACACGGAAGAGGCCTATGAAGGTACCTGTAGGCAGAGGCAACCTAAGGGCAAAGGACAGAGGTTGGGATTTCCCAAGGTGGGTGTGGCTACAGAGCCATGCCAGTCTTGCTACACAGAGGCATTTTGGCCATGAAAGTGGCCATATGCAGCAGACACGCTTCTCATCCTTCCTTTTCCCTGTGAATAATGCTGAGCAGGGGTGGACAAGTCAGGAAACGTGATGTTCTAAAAAGGCGACTTTAGACAGACTATGTTAGGAATAGAAACAACGACGATGTAGGGTGACAGGGAATGACTGGGGTGAGCAACTATAGAGTGGTGACCTTGACCCAGAGCCTACCTGATGGGAAGAATCCAGAGCAAGCTCCGGGAAAGAGCCCCAAGACGGGCATGGGCTTGGTGGATTTGACAGTAGGAAGACTGGGTGGCCTGGGGATGTAGCTTAGCTGAGGAGAGCTTCCCTGGCATGTGCAAGACACTGTTAGATCCCCAAGAACCACAAAACAAACAAACATAAACAAACAGACAAAGGCCTGGCCATGAGGCTAGAGAGCCCGGTAGGGACCAGTAAAGGTAGCAGCAGTCAGTGCTGCAGTCATCAGTGTCATAAGCTGTCCCATTTCAGCCTGGTTTTGTGGCTTGCTTCGAAAGTGGAACTAGGAGATATAGTTTAGGGCCTTGTTTCCCTGAAGGACACCTACTGTGAGCAGTTCATAGGCCACACCCTGAGTCTTTGGAGTCAGTAGCCAGCTTGTCACAGTTAGCAGAAGTGGTCAGCTCACTGTCTTGCTGACATGTTGGGGTTGTAAACAGCTTAGCCTTTAACCTTCCATATGGGGAAAGTAGTCTTTTTTTTTCTTTTCCATTTTTTAATTTGAATTAAAAACAAGATTATTTTACATATGAATCCCAGTTCCCTCTCCCTCCCTTCCTCCCTTGCCACCCCCCACCCCCCAGAAAGGGTATCACATACCTTTTCTGCTCCCCAGGGAGGGTGAGGCCTTCCATAGGGTGTCATCAGAGTCTGTCATATCCTTTGGGATAGGGCCTAGGCCCACCCCCGTGTGTCTTGGCTCAGGCAGTATCCCTCTATGTGAAATGGGCTTCCTATGCTAGCGATAAGTACTGATCTACTACAGGAGGCCCTCATGGATTTCCGAGGTCTCCTCACTGACACCCACATTCCTGGGGTCTGGATCAGTACCATGCTGGTTTCCCAGCTGTTAGTCTGGGGACCAAGAGCTTCCCCTTGTTCAAGTCAGCTGTTTCTGTAGGTTTCACTAGCCTGGTCTGGACCCTTTTGCTCATCACTCCTCCTTCTCTGCAACTGGATTCCAGTTCACGTCAGTGTGTAGCTGTGAGTGTCTGCTTCTACTTCCACCAGCTGCTGGATGAAGGCTATAGGATGGCATATAAGTCAGTTATCAATCTCATTATCAGGGGAGGGCATTTAAGGTAGCTTCTCCTCTGTTGCTTCGATTGTTAGTTGGTGGGGGAAAGTAGTCTTGAGCCTTTGTTTGAACTCTACAGACTTTCAAAAGGGAAAGTCATGGCACCATGGAGGAGGGTGGGAACCCCTATCTCGACTCTTTTCCCCTTCCAATTTCTTTCTGTACTTTTCTTTCTTCTTGTTTGTAGTTCAGGGTCCGATGGTCTTCCCACAACTGGCACAAGATAAATTCCCTTTAATTTTGGGGTGGTGGTCCAGAACAGTGCTCTTACCATGGAGCTATATCCCCAGCTCTTTAAAAAAAAATTGAGTTAAGGTCTCATTAAGTTGTTCAGGTTGAACTCACTCCACGGTCCAGCTAGCTTTGAACTTGTGATATTCTTGCCCCTGTCTCCTGAGCTGGGACTATGGGCCTGGACCACTAGGCCTGCCTAGAAGGTCCTTCTGAGGGCAAGGATGGAGTCTGTTGCTCATGGTCGATTCCTGGATGCCCCTAGGATCCCACACTGGAGAGATTTTTTTTTTTTTTTTTTTTTGGTGAAAAAGAGTATATTTGTAATTAGCCAGCTGGACTCAGTTTAGATGATCCCAATTTTGTTGGCAACATCCAGAGCATCATAATCAGGAGCCAAGCGAACGTATGCCTTCTTCTCTCTGTCAGGCCTTATGAGGGTGTTGACTTTGGCCACATCAATGTCATAGAGCTTCTTCACAGCCTGTTTGATCTGGTGCTTGTTGGCCTTGACGTCCACAATGAACACAAGTGTGTTGTCTTCTATCTTCTTCATGGCTGACTCAGTGGTCAGGGGGAATTTGATAATGGCATAGTGGTCAAGCTTGTTTCTCCTGGGCGCGCTCCTTCGCGGGTATTTGGCTGCCTCCGGAGCCGCAGCGTCTTGGGCCGCTGTAAGGTGGTTGACATACGGATCTTCTTTTTGTGGCTGTTGAAGCCTTTTAGCACTGCCTTCTTGGCTTTCAAGGCCTTCGCTTTGGCTTCGGCTTTGGGAGGGGCAGTAGCTTCCTTCTTCGCTTTCGGCGCCATCTTGGCGAAAAGCTAAACACGCTTTTTGAGAGATGAATTGATCAACTTTGTCCCTGTGGTAAAGCGTTTCTGTCCTGACCACAACCACAAATCCTTTTCCTTCTCAGCCTCCCCTAGCCTCTTGATTTCTCCACTAAGCCCTTGCAGTTAGGCTTGCAGGAGGTTGTGGGCCTCCTTCCCCTAGTTTTTTTTTTTTTTTTTTTTTTTTTCTGTGGTGGGGTACCACTTGTCCTTGCTTTCCCAGAACCCAGCTGGCCACCAAATTGGTGTCCTCCACATGATATCTACATCTTTTGTGTTTTTAGTCAGCTACTGCTACCTGGGGTCCAGGGGCTCCAAGAACAACCTTGGTTGTCACAGGCCTTTGAGTACTCATGCCGGCTCTGTTTGTAGGGCAGACGGCACTGAACATCGCCATTGAGAGGCGCCAGGGAGACATCACTGCAGTGCTAATAGCAGCAGGTGCTGATGTCAATGCGCACGCCAAGGGTGTCTTCTTCAACCCCAAGTACCAGCACGAAGGCTTCTACTTTGGTAGGTGACATCGTGGGGGTTGGGGAAAGAAGGGGTCTCCTGACCTGAGCTCTGCTGTGACCCGCGTTTGTCACATGGGGGCGCTGCAAGATTGAGTCCTCTCTGTGGATCAGAAACTGGGCTGGTGCTGAAGCATCCCAGAGGGTTCAATGGTGCCACCTCCAGAGAGGCCCACTGGGGTGGCAGAGCCTGGCAGTGTGATCTGGTAGCAGAAGAGGTCACATCTGCAGGGAACAAAGACTTGGGGTGATGTGTGTGTGTTGGTGTTAGTGGGAGGAAAGACACAAATGCACACAATGCTCACATTGCCTTTAGAGATTCTCTGGGTGTAACTTAGGTATAGTGAAATCTATCCACTTTAGTGTACAATTCTGTTATTGTTATAAATATATTACCACCATCACAGTAAGGATAGGCAATAGCAAGCTCTACTGGGCCTGACCGTCACTGCTCTGCTCTGTTTTTTTCCTGTCTTTTTGTGTATGTATGTATGGTTTTCATGTGAGGTGTATGTGCATGTGTGTGCGGAGGCTAGAGGCCATCTGCTGTCCTCCTCCATCACTTTTCATCTTTTCCCCTTGAGACAGTCTCTCACTGAACCTGGAGCTAGGCTGGTGGTCAGCAAGCCCTGCAAACTGCTTGTCTCTGCCCCCATAGCAACCATGCCCAGCTTTTTACATGGGTGCTGGGGATTTGAACTAGTTTCCTCACGCTTGTGTAGCAAACACTCTTATACACTGGACTGTCTCTCCAACCTCCACTTCTGGCTTTTTAATCAGCAGGACTAGATGAGTCTGGACATCTTTGAGGACAGCTTCTTGCTCAGTCATTCTTGTGTCCTCATTGCCCAGCATAGGCCCTAGTTACAGTCAGTGTTGAGAAACCTTCATTGGGTGGAGTGCAGAGAGGGCACAGGCAGGAGTAGAACAGAGGAAGAGGAACCAGGAGTTTTGTCTGGGTGGGTGGTTAAAGTGAGTTAGTGAAAAGGTGGGATCTGAACAAAGACTGGGCATTACCAATGCAGGAAGCAAGACTATCTGCAGGAAGCAAGAACAGCTTATGCAAAGGCCCCAGGTTAGAAAATGTCCCATGTTGGAGGAAGGAGGCTGTTGTGCCTGAAGAGGTGTGGGCGTGACTGAGAGGATGAGAGTTCAAAGCACATAAGGCTTTCGGGTTGTACTGGAATTAGTCCTGGGTAAGCCGGGACCTAACTGGATTGTTCTGCTCCTCTGCTGAGCAGCGTGTTGGAGAGTCACTGGGGAGCAGGGAGAGCAGGTGGCTGGCTACCAGTGTGAGCTTGCTTCAGTCTTCACTGAGTTAGGGGAGGTAGGAGGTGGTCAGGGAACCTCAGGGATCAGGGTTGCTGTGATGGTCAGAATCTGGGACTCTGGCCCTGGGGCCTGGAGGATATTGCTTTTGGCCTATGAAAGGACTGAGCTCTGACACTCCGTTCCCCAGGTGAGACACCCCTGGCCTTGGCAGCGTGTACCAACCAACCTGAAATTGTGCAGCTGCTGATGGAGAATGAGCAGACAGACATCACCTCCCAGGACTCTCGGGGAAACAACATCCTGCACGCACTGGTGACAGTGGCTGAGGACTTCAAGACCCAGAATGACTTTGTTAAGCGCATGTATGACATGATCCTGCTGAGGAGTGGCAACTGGGAGCTGGAGACCATGCGCAACAATGATGGCCTCACACCACTGCAGCTGGCTGCCAAGATGGGCAAGGCTGAGGTGGGGCCCGGCAGTGGGTGTGGGGGCTGGGGAAGCACAGCTGTCACTCTGTCAGCTTGGAGCTCATCTGAGGCTACCTCAGGTTCCAGCCTCAACCCTAGCTTAGGTCTGGAAGTGCATTGGTGACTCAGCGAAATCCAGCGTCTGTGTGCTTCATCCTTAGGACACTCGTCCTGTACTCCAGAGTTTAGTCTCTCTTCCTGGGACTTCCTAGGTGAGGCCAGCTTGTGGAGTCCCTAAGGCCGAGGTGATGCAATATCTCAGGTGTGGTTGAGCATTCCTTAGTGGTGATGCTCAACCACAGGCTATGTGTCTGCTCTGCAGGCTTGCTTCTTCTGCGGGCAGTGGTTCCAGAATGGCTGCTCTGAGTTCACAGCCAATGGGCTTCTGCTCCCTGGCAGTAGAAGGACCTTAGTCTGTTGGTCAGGCCTCTTCTCCAGCAGAGTGTGGCTATATGGGCCCCTTTGCCTCTGTGATGTGGTCAAAGAACTCTAGGCTAATCAGCTGGGCCAGGCTGTTGTGTTTTGTTTATCTGTGGCTGGATCTGTGGCTTGGCTAAGATCAAGTTTCTTCTCAAGGGATGGATCGTGTGTGTGTGTGTGTGTGTGTGTGTGTGTGTGTGTGTGTGTGTGTGTTTGTGTGTGTGATATGATAGACCGTGGCTCCTGGGAGGCTGTGAGAGGTTACTGGATGGTTGGCACCTATTGAGCAATTCCGGCTGTGTACCCTTCTACCTCTCCTAGTCAGCTGCCCTGAGGTCAGGCTGGGGCTGGAGCTCACAAGGGACCCTTTTATTTCCTTGTGGGGGAGGAAGAGATGGAGAACAGCTTTAATAAAGGGAGAATTGTATGTCTGATCCCCCACCCCCATCCTGCCACCCAGGGTCATAGCTTGTAGCTTTTCCATGAGCTTTTCCCTGCGTGACTCTGTCTCACACTCCCTGCTCCCCAGCCCAGGGAAGATGCATCTTGAGGAGGCATGGCTCTGGGACCTCTTATGCTCTAGGGCAATGGTTCTCAGCCTTCCTAATGCTGCAGCCCTTTAATACAGTTCCTCACTTTGTGATGGCCCTCAGTTATAAAATCATTTCATTGCTATTTCATAACTGTAATGTTGCTACTGTTCTGAATCGCAATGTATATATGTGGTCTGCACCCCCAAAGGGGCCTCACTCCACCCACAGGTTGAGATCTGCTGCTCTAGGGGATAGGCTTTCGTCCAGGCCAGTCTCAGGGAGGTTCCTGAGTCCTCTCCTTTATTCAGTGCCTTGTGGAAAACCCAAGGTGGCTGCCCTACTGGGAGTGGAGGACACAACAATGCTGAAGCCATAGACCTGCCCTTGGGGCTTTTACTCACCAGGGGTGTAGGAGCTGTCCATCTAGCTGTGATGGGAGATGCTGTGAGAATGCTGGAAATTGAGAGATTCACACATGGATGCTGTTCTCCCAACAGATCTCTCTTGTTGGGTTGTGGGTTCATGCCCCTGGATGCTCTATTCCCAATTTAGGGTGATCGATGGCTTAGCTTTCAGGAAGTGGTGAGATGGAGAGCCATGCCCCCCCACCCCCCTCAGGGAACCTACCCAGAGAGCTTCACAAAATACTCTCCAGGTTTCTCCCGGCATCTGGCTTTGTGTTTTGAAAAACTCCCCGGAAACCCTAACACATAGAAGAGTTTGAGGACCACTGACCTACAGAGTGGGCTCCACAGGCCTCTTTGTGAAGGCTGGTGCCTGATGTCACAGCTTATCCAGCCAGAGTGATAAGCCTGGCTGTAAAGCCTAGACTGAGGGTGGAATGGAAGAGCAGAGAAGCCAAGAGCTTCAAGTTCAGGCCTCACGGAGATCACTTGGTCAGCTCTTAGATTCTTTACTGAACCGGAGCCCAGCTGATTTGGGGACCCACCAGCTGATGGTTTGGCTTTCTGCAGTGTGCAAAGGGTTCTTAGGCTCTACGAGAAGGCAGAACTGTGAACTTTACTCCCATTTCACAGACACAGCTGGAACCCAGGGTCATGGCTCCAGGCAGAGGTGGTACTCATAGTATTTTGGTAGGTCTGGGTTGACCTGCGTCTGGCTGATGTAGCCCTATTGTACACAAGCCCCATTATCCCTCTTTCCATCCCAGATCCTGAAGTACATCCTCAGTCGAGAGATCAAGGAGAAGCCTCTCCGGAGCCTGTCCAGGAAGTTCACGGACTGGGCATATGGGCCTGTGTCATCCTCACTTTATGACCTCACCAACGTAGACACCACGACAGATAACTCCGTGCTGGAGATCATCGTCTACAACACCAACATTGACGTGGGTCTCCCAAGCAGGTGGCAGGAACAAGCAGTGAGGGGTGGACCCCAGGCCAGGGATTGAGGACCCTGGGAGGAATTGTGCCAGAGTCCCCTAAACCCCATATTGGTGATTTGCCTTGGTGGAATCTGACACAGAGGGCAAGACCCAAGCAGAAGCTAGCTCTTTTGTTTCTGGCCAACAATGAATAATAGAGCTAAGGGGGAGGGGCCTGGCTTCAGAATCCTGGGCAGTTTGGAGGCAATGAAGATCTGTGTGGTACTGAGCTCATATCCTTGACTCATCCATATGGTCTGGCTTAGAGCCCTTTCTTCCTCTAAACTTGAGTACATGTGAAGTGCTTACTAGCCGGAGCAATTGAGACCCATTTAGGAGGAGGTGGGAGAGGGAAGGCCAGTGAAGCTGGAGGATCAGCTCAGACAGTTTTCAGCTCTTGGGGTGAGTGAGGCAGAGGACCAGGCTCCATCTTTTGTATTTTATCAACAGTCCTACCCCCAGAGGCTCCCTGGGCCCTCACAGCAGCTTGTATGGTATAGATGAAGAGGTGAAGCTGAGAAAGGCTCACAAGGCATCCTAAGGTTACAGGGATACTGGAACCCCTTTCTAGTCTCCAGTCCCTGCAGCCAGAAGCTGCCCCCCATAGCATTTGACTGCCCCAAAGGAACCAGGGGAGCTGGGAGTTACTCTTCCAACATTTCCATCAAGCCAGTTCTTTGCTCCCAATGACTGGAGCCTTCTGCCACTGTCCTCACTGACTCTGGGCTCCTGACGGGCCCTTTGAAAATGGTCCTCTGTCTGCCTCATCTCCATGGTGCTCTATCCCCAGAACCGGCATGAGATGCTGACCCTGGAGCCCCTGCACACGCTGCTGCATATGAAATGGAAGAAATTTGCCAAGTACATGTTCTTCCTGTCCTTCTGTTTCTATTTCTTCTACAACATCACCTTGACCCTCGTCTCTTACTACCGTCCCCGGGAGGATGAGGTATGGGGGTCCTAGGGATGGGGTAGTGGGTGGGAAGGTCTGAGGTGGAGGATTTTGGAACTGCCTCATGTGGAGATGGGGAAACTGAGGCCCAGAGAGGCTAAGGGATTTTCATGGTGTTGTCCAATTTTTCTCCAAAATTTCCAGTGAACAGAACAGTTAGCCAAGCTGTAGGTGAACAGATCTAGGGAGATTCATACTGGGAGAGAATTGGGGATTAAGGAGCTCCAGATCCTTAAAATACATGTCTGCTGTGAGGCCCACAGGAGGTGGGTGGAGGAGAGGTTACTTGGTCAAACTTCCCCACTACTCTGGGCCTCAGTTTCCCATCTGCTAGTGGAGTGCTGAGTGCTGAACTATGGGAGGAGGCCCTGTTGAGAGTCTGGTAGTGGATGTGGTCAGAGAGAACCATATATCAGGGTTGTTAGCAAATAGAGCATTGCCCCTCTCACTGCAAAACTCTGGTTCTCATTGAGCATGGGGCAGGTAGGGCTAGGAGACGAGGTTCCACAATGGCCTCTGGTCTGTCTGGAAGGCCCAGGATGTGTATACAGCCTGATTCCTCCAGCGCTGGTGTTGCCCTTCCCTCCCCACTCCACACCCTTACTATCCTTTTCCCTTACTCCCCAGGCCCTCCCACACCCCTTGGCCCTAACACACAAAATGAGTTGGCTGCAACTCCTAGGGAGGATGTTTGTTCTTATCTGGGCTACGTGCATCTCTGTGAAAGAGGTGAGTCCATTTTTATACCCTTTTAGATTACCCCTTGAGGCCAGCAGGGTGGGAACAGGGCTGGTTTCCACTCCAGCCTATATTTTCACTACTGTAGGGGTTTCAGGAAGACATTTCCTTTCTAGGCCTTAGATTCCTAAGGTATAGTACAGAGAATAATGAGTAAAACTGGCTAATTCTATTGGCTCCATTCACTCCTCCATTCATCAGTTGAGTCATCCACTGTGTATATATATCCTTCAAATCACTCTGTCTATCATTCTTCCCTCTTGATTCTAGCTTTTTGTTACCCACCTTTTATCATCTGTCACTCATTCATCCATTCCGAATCCTCCACAACATCAGCACCATACTTCTGTTCTTTGTTCAACCATTTCTCCATCTGTTTGTGCACCCACCCACTCACTCACTCATATACCTACCTGCTTACCCCTTCAACCGTCCATTTCAATGAATCAACCTTTTGTATATGGGACACTGGGATGCTTGTGTGACAGGGATGGAGGGAATTTGCCTTTCCTAAGCTCAGCTTGGTAAGGGAGCTCATGGACATTAACATTCAGGCTGTAAGGTGGATCAGAGCAGTGTTTAGAGGGAGGGAGATGACTTGTCTGGGAGTGGAGCACGGATGGGAGCTTCATCAGTATGGTATGACAGGGCAGGGAGGCCATTTGAAACAGCAGGCAAAAAAGCTCAGAGGCTGGAAAACTAAGCCACATTTGGTGGGTAGCTATAGTGACTGTGTGGCTTTGTGATTTCTGGGCTGAGGATAGGAGTGAGAAGCCTGTGGTAGGGGTCACCCTCAGTGAGGGGTCAGTGATGTCCTCCAGGTCACCCCTGGACACTAGCTGAGCTGCTACGTACAGGAAGCCCACCAGAATCCCTACTGGGGAAGTACCTCCTAAAGCCTTGGGTGAGGGCAGGAAGAGGGTTAAGCCTTTCTTTTCTGTTGACTCCAGGGCATTGCCATTTTCCTGCTGAGACCCTCTGATCTGCAATCCATCCTGTCAGATGCCTGGTTTCATTTTGTCTTGTAAGTAGGTCTGTCCCTTTGGTCATAACTCATAGGAAGGTCTGAGGACTCTATAGAATAGCCCTCCAACTGATGTCTAAGTGTCCTGCTATCTTCATTGTTCAGAGACCCCCTCTACCTCTTTTAGTTGGAAATGCATGTAGACGCCTGTGAAGAGGATCAGCAGTCCTTAGGACAGTCTTGCCTGTCCTGATGGCACGGGAAGTCCCAAATGGCAGGCACCCCAGAGAAGCAGAGGCTGGGGCCATCCTATTGGTGTTTACACACAGCAGTGTATCGGGGCAATCCCTTCTAGCCTCAATGATACCGCAATGTTGCCATCCATGAGCTTGGTTGGTCAGGACTAGAAGGCGCCTGAGAAACCAGTCTCTTCTATAGGCACTCCTGGAGTTCCCAGAGCAGGGTATTAAATCAGACATCCTGATGCAGTGCCCAGCAGTGTCAGAACCCCCCCAGCTGTTGCTGTGTTGGTGGCCGTGAGTCCCAGTGAGAAAGCCTGGCTTAGCAGCGTCTCTGCATGAAGTCATATGCAGCTGCCACTGAGGGCTCCTCTGACCCCTCCCTTAATGAGCTTGGCTCAGTGGTAATGTCATAGTCGAGGATGAAGAATGCTGGTTCTACAACTGTGGCACACTATTGGTGTCTCTCTTTTGAATATGTAGGAGGTTGATGTCTCCAATTTTGTGTGTGTGTGTGTGTGTGTGTGTGTGTGTGTGTGTGTGTGTGTGTGTGTGTGTGTACCTGCATGTGTGCAGGACTGCAGGTGTGTACATAGGCCGGAGTCTGATGTTGGGTGTTTTCATCAATCATTCTCCAACTTTTTTTTTTTTTTTTTTTTGAGAACCTTTACTTTTTTGAAAATGGTCGTTTACTGAACCTGGAGTTCCCTGACGGGCTAGTCAACAAGCCCCAGGGATCCCATCTCCTATTCCTGCTTCCCCATGGGCTGGGATGATGAGCACCCATGGCCACACCTTGCTTTTTTTACATGAGTGCTGGGAATCTGAACTCAGGTCCTTATGCTCATGTAGGAAGCTTTATGCCAGCTGAGCCCTCTCCAGCCCCTACCTAGGCGTTTTATGCGTACCTGCCCTTGAGAGCAGTGGTTCTCAACCTGAGAGTCATGACCCCTTTGTATGTGGGTGTCAAATGACCCTTTCACAGGGGTCACGTAAGATCATCCTACATATCAGATATTTACATTACGATTCATCACAGTAGCAAAATTACAGTTATGAAGTAGCAATGAAAATAATCTTGTGGTGGGGGTCACCTCAACATGAGGAACTGAATTAAAGGGCTGCAGTATTAGGAAGGTTGAGAAACACTGCTCTAGAGGTATGGACTGAGTTCTTCATCCCCCAAGGACAGGCTCAGTAAGTGGACAGGCCAGATAGACACTGCCCCAGGATGCAGGGCACATGGGTGCCTGACACTGTTAAGAAAGTTTGATAGTTCCAGAGAAGATATGTTTACACAGCCTCTGGTCCTAGTGCATTTTGTCCTGCTCTTCTGCTTCTCCTTTGTTTTGTTATGGTAGAGGAAGGTGGGGCCACCCTTCCACACCACCAACATCCTTAGTGCAGTTCATCAGTCACGCCTTTGTTCTTCACTTGCAGGAAATGCAAGCTTGCTGTAGTCTAGATTTGTTTAGGTACTTTGTAATTGTGAAACTGTCTGATATTAGAAAGCCACAAGAGTTTTCAACTAGATGTCTGCCAAATTGCAAGTGTGGGCACTGTTTAGGAGGATGTTTTCTTCATGTATGTTTGTTGTATGCTATATTTATTGCTTGGAAAAGTCTCATATATATAATACATTTTTCATTAAATCCAGCGTTTACTCTCACCCTTCCACCCCCTCTTATATTCCTCTACCACTTCTCCCTTCCAATTTCATGTACTCTTTTTGTTTTTTGGAGACAGGGTTTTACTATATAACAGGCTCAGGACTCATCATACAGACAAGGCTGGCAGCCCATCAGGGGCCATATTGCCAAGTAAAACATTCTTCCTCCCCTGGCAGCCATCATTTGCCAAGAGCTCCAGCTATGGGCGGGGCTTTGTGGGCCCCTCCCCTACTCATGCTGGGATTTTGGTTGGCTTGATCTTATGTAGATCTTGTACATGCTGCCACAGCCACTGTGGTTGGTGCTGCCATACTCAGAAAACACTGCTTTGCAGCGGGTCTCCCCAACCTCTGGCTCCTGCAATTGCTCTGCCACCTCTTCCACAATGACGCATCACACAAAAACTACCATCTTTAAAATACTTTTAAAAATATTTATTTAAGTGTGTGTGTGTGTGTGTGTGTGTGTGTGTGTGTGTGTGTGTGTGTGTGTGTGTGTTTAAGAGGGATGGAGGGCATACACCATAGTTGAAGTCATGCCATATATGGAAGTCAGAGGACATCATGTAGGTGTTGGTTCTCCTCTTCTACTTGGTGAGTTCCAGGAATCAAACTCAGGTCATCAGGCTTGGCAGGAAGCACCTCTACACTTGAGTCACCTCACCACCCCTGAAGCCTCCATCTTAACCACTTTGAAGCACAGCTCAAAGCTGTGGAGAATACATGGCTGTGCACCCAGCTGCTGGGTTGCTTTCCTTCCTGCAAAACTGAAACTCTGTACTGAGTAAATCATAACCCCCATCTGTCTTCCTCTCTGGCAACCACTCTTCTATTTTTAGTCTCCAATTTTGACCACTCTGGGTACTTCACATAAGTGGAAAGATGGTAACTGTTATTTTATAACCATCTTACTTCATTTAGCATACATCATACCTTAAAATGATAAAAGAGTAGGCTTTGGGAGACTTTAATATTATGATTAGTCTCTGAGTATGAATGTTGGAAGCTTTTGTAATTTTTATTTAAAACACACTTTTTACTAGATCATTGATCTACCCCAGTATTTCTCAAATCTATGAGGGAATCATAATCATGTAGGTGATTTCCAAGCCATATATATATAGTCCCTGCCAGGTACAACCAATCCACTTTGCATTTCCTTGCATCTAATGATGCAGTCTACACTGCATTCAGACCCAGATGATAGGTAGTATTACATATCTCATCAGCATCAGCCACCAGGGTGACCCTTGGGGAGGCTAAGGTTTGGCGGATGTGTGAATGTTTCTACCCACTGCTGAGAAGTAAGGCCCTGTCTCCTGTGTCTCCTGAACAGTTTTGTCCAAGCTGTGCTTGTGATACTGTCTGTCTTCTTGTACTTGTTTGCCTACAAAGAATACCTCGCCTGCCTCGTGCTGGCCATGGCCCTGGGCTGGGCGAACATGCTCTACTACACGAGAGGCTTCCAGTCCATGGGCATGTACAGCGTCATGATCCAGAAGGTATGCTGGGAACTGTGCAGACAGCCCTTCGAGGGCAGAGTGTCCACTTTTCAGATGTGGAAACTAAGATCTGGAGCAATAATCAGTGGCCCAGCACTTTCTCCAAAATGCCACAGTCTTCATTTGGTTTTGTTCAGATGTTAAATGTCCAATCCTTAAAACACCTGGGCTTGTTGGGCACTGGACAGGAACACACTTTATGAAGGAGATGTTTTGACCCTAGAGCATCGGCATGCTGGAAAAACTCTAACAATTGCCTTTTGGGATACATGTGTGTGTGCACACCTACATAAATGCATAGACAAGTATATCTACATGGCATACATTCATTTTTACTATGTGAAGGATGTCACCAGCCTGTGGTTGCAGCTGTCAAGTGAGCACTATCCTGTCTGATCTGAAGGCTGGTTGACATTTTACTTTGTAAGCAGCAAGGTGAGATAAAGCCCTGGAGACTTAGCCTGGAGCTTTAGTTAAGCTGAGAGCAACCACTTTGTTGAGCTGGATAACTGTTAGAAAGCACTGGAAGGGTTGATAACATTCCTGTGCTAGTCATGATGTAACAGTGAGACACAGCCTATACTTAAAAGTGTAATATTTTAACTAATGTTTTGAAAATTTCATGTGTGTATACAGTATATTTTGATCACATTTACCTGACTCCTCTGCCTAACTTCTGCCTAACTTCTTCCCTCACCCCACTCTTAACTTCATGTTCTCCTTTATTTAAAAAAATCATATATATATGTATATGTATATAATATATAATACATATAAAACCACACACACACATACACACACATGCCTAATGATTCCAATTTGTGCTGCACATATACTCTTGGGTGTGGGGTCATCCATGGCAATGTGGTCAACTTAGCAAGACCCCACTCTTAAAGAAAAACCGACCCTCTTTCCCCCAGAAGCCATCAACTATCAATAATAGCTCCTCAGCTAAAGGTGGGGCTGGTGAACCCCGGCACACTCCATGCTGGAATGCTGGTTGGCTTGATCTTATGCAGTTGTTCTACAGACAACAGTTGTTGCTCATTGGCTCAGTGTTCCTGGTATGTCCAGAAGGCACTGTTTCTGTCTAATCTTCTCTGACCTTTGGTTTTTACAATCTTTTTGCCCTTTATTCCACAGTGATCCCTGAGCCTTGTGGGGAGGGCATATGATATAGATGTCCCATTTGTGGCTGAGCAGCCGCAGATACCGGTTCTCTGTACTTTGTCCAGTTGTGAGTTTCCTACAGCCCACATTTTGAAGTTGAATCTTCCTTAACATTTTCTGGGTCATTGTCTTGAATCTAGATGTAGATATCAATAAAACAAGGAACATTTTGTTGGCAGGATTTAAATATTTGTAGCATTGCCAATTTTCATGGCATAAATATTTCTACCGCGGTGGATTTGCAGTTGCCGACATTATACCACTTAACATAGTTGGGAAGAGATACACAGTTGCACATTTGTTACACTGAATTTCCACCATCTGGTTACAATAGCTATAATTAATCCTTCAGACCATAAATAATTGTATCGTGTAGTGAAATAACCAGATAACTCTCAATTTTGAATGTTTATTATATTAAAAAATGTAGCTTAGTTATAAATTTATGTGACTAAAATTTTATTTTGAGACAGGTTTTAATCTAGAGGTCAGGTTGGTTAGAAGCTCATGGGCTTCATGTCTCTGCCTTCAGCATGCTTGGGTTATAGGCATGCTCCACTGTGTTTGGCATATAGTTGAATACTTTTGCAATAATTTTTTTCTTATTTTTTTTATTGAGCTACAATTGAAAATTTGTGTTCATTTAAAAGTGTAGAATTGGGTAAAGTTATATACTATGAAGTGATTACCAATTTTAATTTAGTTACCACAGCCATCAGGTCACAGAGCTACCACTTACACATGTTAGAACATTGGAGACCTATGCTTTGGTCACACTTCAGCCACATAATTTGGCATATTTCATGAGAGTCCCAGAACTTGCTTATCTTGCAATTGAATGTCTGGTTCAGTTCTTCATAATAGCTATTTATTGCAAATTTAGCAATCAGTTCTTAAAAGTTGGTATGGTCTGGTTCTGGCATGCACCCAGGGAGGTGCAGATGGGAGACTCCATAGAGAAAGGCACAGGGTGACTCAGAGAGATTGTGTCCTGGGAGGTGAGGTTGAGGGAAGAGAGGCCTTGGGAACAAAGCAGGAAAGAAGGCTTCCTGGTAGAGGCGGGTCCCTCAGAGGAGCCCGTGGTTATGGGGATAAAGACAGGAAGGACAATGGACAAGGTGAAGGCAGGTTTAAGGTGGGCAGCAGGGAGATGGTGCACAACGACTTTGTGCTCACATTTGAATCATGTCCATTTCTTTGTAGGTCATTTTGCATGATGTTCTGAAGTTCTTGTTTGTTTACATCCTGTTCTTACTTGGATTTGGAGTAGGTAATTGCTTTATAACTAACAGTAACTGCCCTGCTTGTAAAGAACTTTATCTGGATATCAGAATGATAAAACACACAGCAGCCTCAGCAGGCGGCGATGATACAGTACTTGCCACATTGGTGCTTGCCAAGCAGAATCTTTTTTCCTTCTCTCAACGACTTGACCAAGTTGGCGTCATCACCCTTGACCCCATGGATTAACTCATGACTGTCACTGTTACTCATGCAGACTGTGATTTCCCCAGACTTTCACATCCATCACAATCTGAGATGTTCTCACCCATTCTACAGATGGGGAAATGAGAGCTCCTAGAAACTTGATGGGTAGTCTTAAAAAACGAGAAGCGACCAAGTACACTGAGGTAACTTTCTCTGGCCCTCCAGATCTTGTGACTCTCACAGTTTGCTTCACATATCTCTGTGAGAGCTTAGACTATGTGGGAGACCAGCGATGTGGAGGGCATTTTTAGGATCCAGTGGGAACAGTGTAACCCAATTTTATTTCTAAGCACTGCATAGATAGATGGCATGTTTAGCATGATTTTCTCCATGTCAGTTTTGTGGGATTTGTTGTTGTTGTTTTTGCTTCCTCCAGTGACTGTTGACTCAAATTAGGCAGCTGCTCTCCTCTGTCTGATGCCTTTTCTGGGACAAATGTTGCTTATTTATCTGACCCTTCACCTGCTCATGTATCCCTGCAAGCATCCACTCACACATGAGCCTACCCATCACTCACCCAGCAACAAACCACTGCTGTGTAGTGTTGGACGGAAGAGAAAAACAAGCCCAATCCGGTTCATAGGGAACCCATAATGCAACATCAAGAGAGGATGCAGGATTTCATAGTTCTGGGGGAGAACATTCATGCTATATACAGTCAGAACTGTAGTCTGTATGGGGCCAGGGTTACTCACAGGGCAAATGATAGGCTGTGGATGAGTGAGGGCCAAGGTGGGATATAGTGGGAAATTACCAATACGGAGTCAGGTAGAAATATAAGGGTATTTAATAGGGAAAAGCCTTACTTACAGAGCGACCTAGCCAGCTGGCGTGGCAGCAGTCTGTATAGCAAGAAGCAAAGTGAAACCGAAAGAGCAAATGCAGTCACACTACGTCGCTCTGACCACGCCCTCACAAGCCTGGTCAGGCACACCTGTAGCCAGCCCCTAAGTAGGCGTGGCTACAGCTTCCCCTACAGTGGGGGTAGAGGAGGGAAGGCTTCAGTAGACAAGAAGGGCTTTTTGCAGGCTAGGCAGGAAAACTAGCCTCATTAGGCTTTTGAGGAACCTGAGAGAGATGGGAATTGAGAGGCCAGAATGAGGGAGATAGCAGTGTACGGATGAGAACACCTGAGTTCTCTGAGTAGCCAGCCAGCAGAGATCTCAAGATCACCCATTGTCTCCCCAGCGCTGGCCTCACTGATTGAGAAGTGCTCCAAGGACAAAAAGGACTGCAGCTCCTATGGCAGCTTCAGCGACGCGGTGCTGGAGCTCTTCAAGCTCACCATAGGCCTGGGCGACCTGAACATCCAGCAGAACTCCACCTACCCCATCCTCTTTCTCTTCCTACTCATCACCTATGTCATCCTCACCTTCGTCCTCCTCCTCAACATGCTCATCGCCCTGATGGGGGAGACGGTGGAAAATGTCTCCAAAGAGAGTGAGCGGATCTGGCGTTTACAGGTGAGCTGGGCAGAGGCCTCTGTAGGGACTTTGTTCAGCACTTTATCTTGAGGCCTTGCACAGCCATCAGCACCAGTGGGTCTGGGGCACATCCTGAGAATCTGCCTAAGCCTTAATGTAGGTTCTTTGAGAGCATGGTTTCGAATAACAGCACACACAGGGAAATGCAGGCTTTTGGGAATCTTTATTCATTATCACCCATATGTGGACATTGAAAAGGGATCTCAGGCTGAAGTAGGAGAAGTAAGATTCTAGAACAATCAAAATGACATTTATGCTCTGTTCTATGCTGGACTTACCATGTCTCACTTTTGAGAACAACTCACATTGTGAATCCTGTGGTGAGGACCAGATTTGTGAGCTGACTAGAAACAGCACTGCTTGGGAAGTGGTTGTTGGAAGTAGGGGTGGAGGAGGGGAGCATCCCTTCAGATATCTGCAGAGCTGCCTGCAAGGCAGGGACTCACAGGGCTATAGGGAGAAATGCTTTGGCTTGACACAGGGGGTTTCCAGTTACCAGAATCTTTTTAATTGGATTGTGCATAACATTCTAGGAAGACTGGTCACATGGACAGGAAAGCTTCCATGGAGTCCAAGCCCCGGAGAGAGCATGGGAATGTTTGGCTTCTGAACTTTCCTCCACTGGCAGTTCTAGGACCCCAGAATTTCAATTAGGAGGCTCCTGATGTCCAGATATACTATTTATGTCAAGCTTAAAGCAATTGAATCATTCGTCCCCAAGTTTCTGCTTTCTCATGTTTGAATTCTGTAGATCACCTCAGCCATCAAGCCCTATGCATGAAGCACAAGTGAGGCTGGAGTGAGCTATTCGATGGGGGCACCTGTGGGTGTGCCCTCCTCTGGAGCCGGGGTCTCAGAGCAGGCTTGGAGAAACCAGTTTAGATTTCTTTATCTTCCCAGAGAGCCAGGACCATCTTGGAGTTTGAGAAAATGTTACCAGAATGGCTGAGAAGCAGATTCCGCATGGGGGAGCTGTGCAAAGTAGCAGATGAGGACTTCCGGCTGTGTCTGCGGTAACAAAAAGGGAAGGGCTAGGGGCAGTAGTCTTTGAGGTGGGTAGGATCAGCGAAAAGGATGGAGCATCCCTATGTCTGTGACAGTCAGAAGAGGAGCTATGTAGAAATTGGAAAATCCCAAATATGTTTGTTTACTGAGACGAGATCAAGAAGTAGTGATTACCATGACCACACTTTCAGGATCAACGAGGTGAAGTGGACTGAATGGAAAACACACGTGTCCTTCCTTAATGAAGATCCAGGGCCCATAAGACGGACAGGTACTATTGCTGTGAGGTGGTGTGGGATCCTCTTTTGTGGACCATGTGACTTCATGTGAATTAAGATGCCGTTTTTCCACCCATGAAACTGGAGGTCCTCCCCAGCTCTGACTCTCTATAGCACTATTTAGAACAACTTTTGAAAATTGAGTGATTGGGGGCTGCGGTGTAGCTCAGGCCTTAGGTTCAATACTCAACATGACTAGGAAAAAGGATTGCACTAACACACAGCAACAGGGCAGAGTGTGTACTTCTAATTCCCCCCTCTCTCTCTGTCCCCTCCCCACAGCAGATTTGAACAAAATCCAAGATTCTTCCAGGAGCAATAGCAAAACCACCCTCTATGCATTTGATGAACTGGATGAATTCCCAGAGACGTCGGTGTAGAAGCATAGCTTAGAGCTGATGTGACACTGTGATGCTGCAGGCCGAGACCTGGGGCTGAGGTGCTGTGCAGGGTGCAGAATTGGAAGCAAATTGCTCCTCACATTGACTCGTGGCTGCTGAGGGGCAGCTGTCATGTTCAAAAGGAAAGCACCTTGGGTTTTGTGACTTGAGGGAGGTCAGTGCAAACTTGTGACCAGCAGTCCTGAGTCCGGAAGTCTCCTGAAGTCTAGGGTGAGGCACCTGCGAGTTGGCTCTGCTTCAAGACACGTGTGCTGGGGAAGGGAGGAACTGGAGTCTGAGGGGTGTGGAGAGCAGCCTGCCCTCCTGCTATGGTCCTGTTGTTGGGGCCAGCTCCAGCCCACAGGCTCCTCAGCTCCCCAACTATGACTACATTTCCTGAATTTGTGGGAGACTTTTGATCCTGTCCCAGAATGTGCAGAGGACCCGAGCAAAGCCAGGTCTTCTCTGGGAGGAGGAGGGTGAGCTATGGAAATGCACTTCCAGAGCGTCCAGCAAACAGGAAACTGGACTCCATCCTTGGAATGAAATCCAAGGCTAAAACTGTCTCCAACTGAGAGATGCTTTTAATAGTGAATTGACACAAGGTTTTTATTTTTAGTTCAGAAAAGCCATTTCAGTTTTGAATGAAAATTACTTCAGATGAAGTAAGCAACTTTAAAAGCTGAGAACTAGATTTTGGTCTTTTGGACTGCATGTAAGTATTATATACTAGGTCCCAGGGTAGCCAGAGTCAGGACAATAAGCTGTTCCTCACATACGTGAAGCCTGAGGGGAACCAGCTGTGTTCCGGGGGAAGGGTTTGGCGACCATCTTCTTCCAGTCTCACCCAGTGCTGGCTTCACTTTATCTGAGACAGAAATAGCAGCTGATCTATTTACAGGGTCTTAAAACTCAGAGGTGACTAGCACACATAATGTTTCCCATTGGGGGAATTCAACAAGATACTGGAAATGCAGTGCTAACTATAGTTTTGTTAACTGTGAACTTTGAAACTGTAGCAGAGGGCTTCTGAGGAAAGAAGATCTGCCAGACTTGGGGCTTATTGTCATATCCTCAGTCTCAGTTTTTTCTTCTCTTCGGAAACTGAGGAATTTTTCAGTGACTAGAAACACAATAACCATCTCCCAACACTCTTCTGTTATGTAGTAAAAGGACTCACATGGACAGGTATGAGCTGGAATTATATACCATTATGAAGATTTTTTAAAAAATGCTAAATGGATCAGAAATAAGTTGGGTCTTTAGAAAATTTGGCATTTGGTGAGCTAATCTGACTGGAGACCAGGTAACGCAGTCCACTCTGGCAGTTTTCTTCATTCTGGAAGGTTCTGTGTGCCAGCTTAGCTGGGCAGGTAAAAAGTTGGCCATTTCACCCTGCATGGTCAGATGGGAGCGAGGGGGTAGATGGTATGGCCCAGTCTGCAGTGGCCACTGCCTGCTCAATCTTTTCTGGGGTCTCTAGTGCTCAAAGGTCACACTCAAGTAGGGGAAGATGCCAAAGCATGTTTGTGTCTCTGGAGAAGAGAATATCTGAGAGGAAGTCATGGGCAGAAATAGTGAGAGAACTAGATTAAGATTGTGGTTCAGTTCAGTAAACAGCTGCTTCAGCTTTTGGAGGTGTTCAAGAAATGGGCTGAGCACTTATGGGGGAAGATGTTGAAGAAAGCAGCCAGGTGAATTTAAGGTTTCTAGACACTCTACAAGCCAGTGTTATGTAGCTGGAGTCCCCCTGAGTTATGATGAACAGACGCCCTTGTTGGAAGGGCAACCATTGGCTCTAGGGAGCTAGGATTCCAGCTTTGCTTTGACTTGGAAGTTGGTAGATAAAACCACCTAGCCCTGCATTTCCCACTTGGATGGAAGGTGGGGGAAGTTGGGCAGATACAAACAACTAGCTGGACCTTCATCTTTTTATGCATTGTGGAGATCTGCTTTCTGAGGATCTGGATGGAATTTGTTGGCAAAACCATTTCTGAACTAGATGTTCATCTAAATGTGGGATTCCCCACAGGCTTTCAGCCCAGAGGGTCAAGCTAAGTGAGTTCACCAAACCAAGGAAGGGAAGCTCAACCAAAGGTGTCCTGCTCAAAAGGACCAACTCCCTCATCATACACCTGAACATTCAGGCTCTGGAATGGACATAGACTTGTTCAAAGTCATGTCAGAGCAGGCGAGGCTAGGATGTCCTGGTATCTGGGCCATAGGTGTCCTTCTGCACAGTTTTTATCATTGGGTCTTTTTGTAGTTGCCACATTCAGGGGTTAATTTTTTTCCTCCTCACATGACTTAGCAGAAGTTAGCATTGTCCTTACAACCCCAATGACAAGTCTAAAGGTCAAATGTGCCTAAAGCCACACAATAACAAAATAACAACAACAACAACACACCACTGACTTCATGGGCCTATCAGAACATCTTAAAATTCCATGATTTACATTTCAGTATGCAGGGGGAAGAGGTTTTCCAGGGATGGGACTGAGTATGCTCAGACAGTAGCTGCAGACCCTGTTTTAGTTAAACATTTCCCCAGGAAGAGTTCTGTATTCTAGACATTATGTCATGTGTCTGGAATAACACAGGTGCTTACCTTCCTTCCCAGTGATGGGGGAGGGAGTAAAAAGTTGTACTGTGAAGTCATTGAGCTCTTAGGCACCTGCCCAAGAGAGTACAGTATTATTGAGGTTCCTTTCCTTCCTCAGGGCCTGGTGACTGTCTCCTTTGGCTCTGGGTGAGGCTTAGGGAGACAGGCCCTCACCAGAGTCCATAAGCCATACTTGACTTCTGTATTGACTTATATGTTTTTATCTTATTTTATACTTACTGTGATCTTAGTTCCAGATACAGAATTATCATCTTGTTCTCACTGAATGTGCCTGATTCTTGTTACAATTTAATTTATAGACTTGTTCTTAGTGTTCCATGTGTGAAACTACATGTTCAAAAAATCATAAAGTGGAAGAATACTTTGGTCTCATTGAGGAAATAGTTTTGATTTCTAATAAATATTTATTTTGTCATGTTATGGGCATGTTTTTTTGTCTTTGCCTTGCATGTGTGAATTTTAAGAGCAACTAGAAATCCTAGATTGTTTCTGAACAGAAGTGAGTAACAGTAAGGCTGGTGTTTGGATCTAAAGCATTGCTACTGGACCCCACTCAGTGGCAGAACAAGCATGCTGCATTACAGGTCACCGTTATGCAGTGTCTACAACTCAAAGTGTATACACATCCTATTTGAGGTATTTGACAACTTTGTTTTAATTAAAAAAAGACTTACCCTGGGGCTGGATCGATGAGTCAGTGGTTAAGAGTGCTGTCTACTCTTTCAGAGGATATGAGTTAAATTCCCAGCATCCACTTTGTAGCTCACAACTGTCTGTAACTACAGTTCCATGGGTTATGACACAGTCACACAGACATTTATGCAGGTAAAACACCAATGCACATAAAACAAAAATAAATCATTAAAAAATGAAAAAGATTTATCTTAATTTATGTGCACATGTATGTCTGAGTATACACATGTGCATGCATGTCCTCACGGGGGCCACACGAGGGCACTAGAGCAGGAGCTGGAGCTACAGGTGGTTGTCAGCTGTGTTGGGAGTCCTTCTCTGGTCACCTGCAAGATCAGCAAGTTCTCTAAACTGCTGAGTCAATCTCTCCAGCCTGATCCAGTAACTTTTGAAGTAGTTATAAGAAGTCACAGCCGGATGATGTTAGCAGTTCAGGCCTTCCAACTCCTCAACTCTATCCATCATGTTTGCTGGTTCTCTACCTATCTTGCGCACATGTAAACTCATGGCTTCTCCTTGAGACAAGAAGGCATAACTCCCTGCTATGTAACACCCAGAATTTCCATGATGAGACAATGAGAGTTGCCATCAGCCTAAACTTTCTGTGTGGGTATTTTTCATTCTTTTGGGTTTTCTCATAGGGTAGGAGTTTTTTATTTGAATCACAAAATATTGATTTTGTCATAATGGATTACAGAAATTGCAACCGATTTTATTATCAGGTGGAATACTACATTGGATGACTTTATTGACTTAGTTTACCGAATAACTAAATTCAGAATTATTTCTTTCCCTTTCTCTCTGGTTGAAAGGCAAGGAAGTGGGGCTTGTACACAGTCACACCCTGGGTTAAATAGGTTTTGTCCGTAATCCAGGAATGGTCTATTAATGGTGGTATCTTGGGTGGGCTGATAGAAAAAGTGTGGAATACCTGTTGTAAGACATAGTTCTTATGGCTGGAGTGCCTAGGTCATTATGCACCAACATTTTTATGGTTGCTGGTACTGTGAAAAATTACCTCCTTAAAGGATCTTTTTGGCCAACTACATTACAAAGCACTCCATTCAGGTTGGTTACCTTAACAACATGGTTTTCTAAGTTGGTGGATATAGATCACAGTTTAGTGAATGGGGAAATTAAGACCCGGAGGCAGGTGAACAGTGTGCAAAAGTTGTAATGCTTTTTTTCCTGTCCCCAAAGATCCAGGTTCTCAGAAATTCAGTCATACTGGTATCAAGAGACGCTGCCTTTGTCATGTCTCTGACCAGGATAGCAAAGTTCTGCAGCCAGGTAGGGAATCCAACCCATTTCTAGAAGCATGAACCTCACCTATTGAGTGTGAGGACTTAGTCCCAATTCAATTAAAATTGGACACTCATTATGTGCACTAATAGAGAATACAAGTATGAATATTCAAAAGGTGGTAGAAAGGGGGAGGAGATGAGTATTTATTGTATACCATGTGTCATATATTTTTGCATCCTCTGTCTACAGTCACCTTTGCCACACTCCCGGTGGCTTCTCCATTTCCTTCATCAGCTGTCTGCTTCTCTTTCCCAGTAGCTATCTCAAAACTATCACAGCGTGACTCTGTCACTTCCCTTTCCATGTCTAGAGTTGGTTTAGTCTCCTAGCTGGTGGTGAAACTGGAAACCATCCGATGGGGACACCTTCAGGTTTTGATCACCAAACCTGTGATTTCACTTGTATCATCACTCATGCAGTTCCACTTCCCTGTGAGTTCTTATACCATTTCATGTGGGGAAAGTTATTTTTTCCACTTAATAGATTCATCTCCTAAAATGGGATCCTTGCATTGAACTAAATTATCCTATCATCAGCTACTGTGGCTCTAGCAAATTTCTCCCTAGTTTGTAATATAGCAACCTCCTATAGACTCCAGGTTTTGATTGACTTGGTTTTTAAATCAAATCTCTATTATTTTCTTTGCCAAATTCAGGAAATGTCAGCCCCCCTTTTTGGTTTGATAAGATGTAACATTTTGATCATTGTCATTTACTTTGTGAATATCTGAATGGAACATGTTCTTGTTATGCCCTGTGAAACCTACTCAGCATGCGTGGCAGCCATGGTTAGAATCTTCTATAGGAGTTCCCTTCTGTGCTAAGCATTGTAAAATCCCCACCCCCAGGAGTACTAAGAACTGGATAGAAGTTCATTTATCACTGACTTGATACCTATGGAGGAACCACTACCTGCCAAAAACTTCATCAGCTTCACATGGCTGTGTTGGCGTGGAAGATATAAAAGGCATCTCTACAGGTTAAGTGACAAGCCTCCTGAAGGCAATGTAGAAGGGAATGTAGAGATGCCAAAAAGCTTTAGGAGTTCCCTAAGAAGCTTCAGGCTTTTTGTGGGGGATGTTCACAAGGCCTTTCAGACATGTTTTGATCCAGTAGCCCTGGTATGGCTTGATTCTGACTTGAATCTCCCAGGACCAAGGCCTTGATCATTGCAGTCTCTAGAGTTCCTCTCACTGTCTCTTCTCATTTGTTCCTCCTCCTGACACAGTGGTTATCTGTGGCTCCCTATTCCTGTCCCAATGGTCCTCTGTGGTTTCAGCATCACCCAGGAGATTCAATGACCTATTCTTCCAGGATAGGCCTTCCAGATGACTTCCCATTGACTAATCAGTTCTTATCTGTCTGACAAAATTTGTCATGCTCCTGCTGTGTGTTAAGCACTGTGTTATGTGCTATGGATACTGCAAAGAACAAGAAGTACTATCCCAACTCTCTGGGAGTGCCTCTGTTTAGGCAAAGACAGAGACATTGTCTCCTGCTCCAATTTTATTAATTACTGTTTTGGAGTTTTGTGAAATGCCAATTTGGTAGTGTCAATGTACTTCTAAGACCAGTGGTTTTACTCAAACCAAGTCATATTAAAAAAGCATCCCTAGATCCAGGAAGAGTTGGCATGCATGCTGCCTAGCTTTTATGTAAACCTGACACAGAATAGAGTCATTAGGGTAGTGGGAACCTCAACTGAGAAAACACCTCCATCATATTGGCCTATAGGCAGACCCATGGGATAGTTTTTTAATTAATGATGGATGTAGGAGGTCCCAGTTCACTATGGTCAGTGCCATGCTTCTCAGATGATGTAAGAAAGCAGACCAAGCAAGCCACGAGCAAGCCAGTAAGCAGGGTTTCTCCTTGGTAGTTTTTTCAGTCTCTAACTCCAGGCTCCTACCTTGACTTTCTTTGATGATGGCCTGTGATATGGAACTATAAGTGAAAAGTTTCTACACCCTGATAAGCCTCTTCCCAGTTGCAACAAACCAAATCAGACCAAATCAAACCAAATTAGAAAAAGCCCACATTTAATGGATACAGTGCTCCCAGACAGCCTTCCAGGATGGGAAAGGGAGACTGGAAAAACCACGAGTCTGGTTTCTGGGGGGCAGTTTAAATACCCCATAGGAGTGGTTTTGAGCATCTCTGGGGAGAGGGGTCATCATTTGTTGGGCTTTCTGAGATGCAGTAGGGTTTGGAGGGAGATGGGGGAGGGGAGTTGGGTGGAACTTCCACCATAATATTTCAGACTCCTTGGGTATATGGATGCCAGGGGCTCGGGTGGAGCTTCCATCTTAACAATAAGGCAAAATGAAACATTTTTCCCCCTCAAGTTGCGTTGAGTATAGCGTTTTATCAGAGTAATAGAAAACCTACCTAAGGAAGGGGGATGGGCTTCCAAGGGGAGGAACATTGTGGAAAAGCCCAGGGCAGCAGGGAACTTGTATCTGAGAACTGTAGAATCCAGCCTGTGTCCCAGTTACTTGGAGCAAGGGACCAAGTGACATGAAGCTGGGAGGATGGCAGAGGCCAGAGCAAGCAGGGCTTGTTTGGCCATGATGAGGCTTTGAGATTTTGCACCCAGGCTAAGGAAAATCCACAAGGTCACACAGATTACTGAGTGTGAACATTTCTGGGTTTTGTGGTGTTGTGTTCTTATAAGGAAGGGGCTTTCTCATCTTTCTGTAGAGATCCGTCATGCCCGCATCTGTGACCACACCCAAATGGACTATATCTCACTGCATCTTTCTGCCATTCATCCTTAGTAAGCCTGAAGTGCAGAATAGAATGAGTTTCCCCTCGGGGTAATGGAAGTGACATAAGAAGTGACTGGGAAAGGACATGAAAAGCAAGGGCGTTGGTGGGATGTAAATGTATCTGGGTAGAGAAATGTGTGTTTGATGCATAAGTTTATTCCATCAGCCTTTCCTGGCACATTCTGTATTGTATATGCTGATAAAGACAATGTTAATGTTGTCAAGGTGGGATGGAAGAGGAGAAGGGCAACTGAGTGAGATAGGGGGAGACTCAGAAGTCTTTGCACACACAGCGAGAGCTGGTTGCAGTTTGAACCATAGGTAGGGCAATATCAGTCTTGGGAGGGGGAAATGGCAGGAAGATGAGAAAATTCTAGAGGAAGAATCAGCTCAGGTGAAGGCATATAAGAACAAAACAACATGAAGGACATTGCGACAGAGAGCTCAGGAAAGCAGAGGTGAGTCTGGAGGTTGTGGGGGAGGGGAGAGGCAGACCATGTAGGGCCTTTTGTATTAATCTTGAATAAGTGATGAAATGCAACTTGGGCACTAGGCACAGAGCTAAGTGTGATGGGGCAAGTCCTTCTGTGTATATGTTTGTCTTATTGGTTGCTAAATAAAGTACTGTTGGCCAATAGGAAAGCAAGATAGGTGGGACTAGGAGTCAAGGAGGATTCTGGGAAATGTAGTAAAGATAAGTCTTTTGATCCAGGCAGGAAGTGACATAGCAGGCAGACTCAGAATATAAGCAGGAAATCGCTCTCTTGCTCTTCTTCTTCTAGCTCCTGCTCTCTTCTCTACGGAGTCGCCATATGATCCCGGGAAGAGGACACTAGCGGAGGGCATCCTCGATAAGATAAGTCTTATAAAAATATATAGATTTATGATAAATAAGACTGAGCTAGCATATAAGAAATCCTAGTTAATTGGCCAGCAGCATTGTAAACTAATATAAGACCCTGTGTATTATTTTGGGCAGCCACATTTTAACTATGACATTCAGCAGGAAGAATAGATTTCATTGATTAGTTTAGCAAGCTACAAAATAGATTTTGAGCCGGGCGTTGGTGGCGAACGCCTTTAATCCCAGCACTTGGGAGGCAGAGGCAGGCGGATCTCTGTGAGTTCGAGGCCAGCCTGGTCTCCTGAGCAAGTGCCAGGATAGGCTCCAAAGCTACACAGAGAAACCCTGTCTCGAAAAACCAAAAAAAAAAAAAAAAAAAAAAAAAAAAAAAAAAAAAAAAGATGTTGAATACATTGACTATGGGGTGAAACTGGCTTAATGGGGTTTTTCTCTGGATGAATTGTGTGTGTGTGTGTGTGTGTGTGTGTGTGTGTGTGTGTGTGTCATTTTTTTTTTTTTTTTTTTTTTTGGTTTTTTGAGACAGGGTTTCTCTGTGGCTTTGGAGGCTGTCCTGGAACTAGCTCTTGTAGACCAGGCTGGTATTGAACTTACAGAGATCCGCCTGCTTCTGCCTCCTGAGTGCTGGGACTAAAGGTGTGCGCCACCACCGCCCGGCTGTGTGTTCATTTTTGTATGTTCATTTGTGGAGGCCAGAGGTCCATGCTAAGTATCTTCCCTAGCTATCCCCCACTTTATTTTTTGAGACAGTGTCTGTGTGACTTTTGAGCTCATTGATTTGGCTGGCAAGCCCCAGGGACCTGCTTGTCTCTACCTCTGCCTGAACTGGGATTTCAGCTGCATTCCATTGTGCCTGGCTTCTTATCTAGGTGCTAGATTGAACTCAGGTCTTTATATTTGCATGCTGAGCACTTTACCAACTAACACGTCTCTCCAGCATCAGTGTTGGTATTTTTTGGTAAGTATATTGAATCCATAAATGTGGGTTCCTTGGGGTCCAAATCATGGGATAAAATGTCCCTTACATGATTGCTGTGGCTTTAGAGAGGAGGGAGGGTCCTGTAGGGAGGCAAGGTAGGGAAGGTGAGGGTCTTGTAGGGAGGGAGGGAGGGAGGGAGGGAGGGAGGGTACAACAAGGGTCTTTTAAGGAAGCTCATGGGAGTGAAGAGATTTTTGCTACATGGAAGAACTTCTTGAAAACGTGTTTGTGATCCAGAGTCACAGATTGGGTTACATTTACACTAGTGCCTCACTGCCTTCTGTTACTGATTGTCACCATTTCTGAGGGTGGCTTATGGGGATCAATGATCAACCCTGTGATTATTAATCTGGGTGACTGTGTTCTTTCAGAGTGACAGTTGCTGCTGCAAGCAAAGTATCTCTTTCAAACTTTTCACACCAAGGACAATGCTTAGCTCCTTGAGGGGAAGGTTTCTTCATGTTTTCGTGGGCCACCTTTACAGCCAGCTTTCATTTCTTTTAGCATCTCATCTGTAGAAAGATGTGAAATTGCTTACAGATGCCAGTGTAGTGATTATTATTTATGATTTATTAAAACTTGCCTGGGGATTCAGAAAGCAAAGTCAGCCACAAGCCATAGAAGCCAGGCACACACCTTTAGTCCTAGCAGCCGGGAGCTAGGAGGTTGTGGTGGTACATACCTTTAATCCTAGGACTCAAGATTAAGCGGTAGATGGATCTCTGTGAGTCCAAGGCCACCCAGATCTACACAAGATTGATCTAGTCCCAAAGAGAAACAGCTCACACAAAGATGATCTCAGCACTTGGGATCACACACCTTTAATCCCAGCATTAGGGAGGTATATAAGACAGGAGCAAGGTCTCAGTATCAGGCATTCATTCTCCAGCCACTCTGAGGATAGGAACACCCCAGCCCTTTTAGAGGTAAGAATCTGGTAGCTTGGCTGCTTTGTTTCCCTGATCTTCAGGTTGAACCCCAATATCTGTCTCTGGGTCTTTTATTTTTTTCGTGTTACATATCAGTCATGGCTAGAGTTTACAGAATGGACATTTAATATACTGTCATTAATTCTTATGTCAAAACTTAAAAAATACTAAGTTTGTACTATTAGTTTATAGTAGAACTTACACATTACTTAAAAAACCATTCAGTCTGTCTCACTGGTCTCCATATATGCTAAGTTGCATGTAGCCTCGATTTCAATATTATGTTTTGAATGTGAAAGTCATTAACTATGTTAAGCTACCAGAATGCAATGTAATGTAACACAGAAATCAGAAACACACTTGTCTGAATGAGCTATATGTAGCGTATTCAAAATACATTTGAAAGACATTCATTAATTTATTCTTTCCTTTCAGAAACTGGCCTGGATGTTTACTGCTTGAGGCACGGGGCCAAGTGCTGAGGCAAAGAACTAGAATAAGGCACAGCCCTGCTCTTGGGGGATTGCACGGTCCTAGAGGTTCACAAGACTCCCCAGAACTGTGAGCTTGCAGTGATTTTTAGTGGAAAGTGGAGCGGATGCTTTTTGCACTAAGTGTTAGTTTCGTTGTCTTTGCGAAGGCTTCTTTTTTTTCATAATATGCGGCTTCGTTCACAAACACCGGGTACACGGTACAGTCTCCACCCAGTGTAATAATCTTTCCGTCAAGAGACACAAACACGGGATCTCCAGGGTGTAACGGTTTCCAGTCTTGATCCTCTCAGGAGACATCAAAATACATAAATTACATTGGGCTTTTTCTCCTGTTTTTAATTTTTTTCTGTTACACTGTAGATAACTAACATTGTCTATTAAAAAGGAGATTCTCCATTAGAAAGAGATACAAGAGGGATGCATTGAGACATATGTGAGCTTCTAACACTAATGCTTCAGACCCCTGGAGCCCTAGAACAGCTTCAGCTTTGCTGTGCTTGCCAAGCATCTGGGGAGATGGTTCTCTAGGCCAGGGCAAGGCCTGGGCCTCTGCATTCCTAACCTTTCCCAGCAGCATCAGCATCACTGGGATTCAGTAAGGAAAGTGGAATTTCACCCCCAGCTGAGACCTACTGAGTAACAATCTGCATGTGAATAAATTGAGGTTGAGCAGAGCTGCCCACAGCCCTTTTTCTCAACCCAGCTGCACTTAGAATCTCATGGAAGGCCAACATACTCTTGCACCAGTGGGAGGAGCTGGCCTCATCTCAGAAACAAAACTAGAATCTTCCATCCCAGGAAGAACAGGCTTAGTAGATATTCAAACATGTTTACTGAGATAACAGCCTATCAATCTCTCTTGTAGAAAACTCTGTCTCTCTGTCTCTGTCTCTGTCTGTCTCTCTTTCTCTCTCTCTCTCTCTGTGTGATATTGAGAACTAACTTCAGAGTTAGTTCTGGGCAATACTCCAAGCCTTATTTTACTTTGAGACAGGATCTTACTAGTTTGTTCAGATTGGCTTTGAAATCACTTTGTGGCCCAAAACGTCTTTTAACTTGTGTTCCTCCTGCCTTTGCCTCCCCAAGTAGCTGGGATTACAGGCTTGTGCCACTAGACTAGACTCAAGTCAATTGTTAGACTTATGGTCTAACAATTTCAATGATTTTTCCTGACTTTTGGGACCCAACACTAATCAGGTTGGTTACTGTCCTCATGCAGCCTCCCCAGGACTTTTATTTTTGAAGAATATCACTGAAGAGAATACACTTGTACAGTCCTGTGTTTGAGGCTGCCTCTCTACTACACACTGTCTTTTAAAACCATTGTTCATGTCTCCTCTGGTTTCCACTTGGCTTCCATGAAGCCACAGGCAGGATGTGCTCTCTTGGTCTGAATTTGTGGGCAGGGTGCTTTATGAGGTTGCCTGATGGCTATTAGAGTCATTAAGTAGGGATTTGAATTGGATCAGTGGTTTTCAACCACCAATACTCAAGCCAATAATGTCAGAATACCGGAGATTCTTGGCACTGTTTTTAGAAAGCTGTCTTTTCTGAAGGGAAACTTCTGGGGAAGAGGGGAGGTAGGAGTGTTGGGAGGAGTGGAAAGAGGGAAAACTGTGACTGGGATGGATGTATTGTATGAGATAATAATCTATTTTTTTTTAAAACAGAGAAAGCTCCCTAGGTAATGTGCATACATGGTTGAAAAGCTCATGTAGTCTTCCAGGTCTTGTTCACCTCTTTCATTCTGAGGTCTTACAATGGGGAGTGGGTGCTGTAGCTGTTTGGGATCTCTCTTCTTCCCTGCCTTGTCCTTTGACCTTTCCAGACTTCAGCCGCCTAACTCTTCTGAGAGCTCCTTCAATCCATCGTTTTTGATTAAACCAGGCAAGGTGTGATACTGAGATTCTGAGGAGAGTCATGGGACCACGTCAGGAATGTTTCAAAAAACAAGTTCAGGGAGGTATATGGCCTCTGCATTAGTTGGGGACTCACTCATAGCTATGTCTCTATGGGACAATTGTGATTTTTCCTTCCCTCTTATGACACTCCTTCATCCTGTCTTCCCATCTCTCTTTTGGAGACAAGATTTCTCACTGTAGCTGAGGTTGTCCTCAAATCTGTAATCTTGCTGTCTCAGCTTCTCAAGTGCTGGAATTATCAGCATGAACCACAATGCCAAGCCATTCTATTCTAATATAAGAATATGAGGGCTCAGAAATTAAAAGCTAGATTGAGGTTTGGTGGCACACTAGTGTAATCCCAACTTTGGGAGGCTGAGATAGGAGAATTATGACTTTGAGCCAGCCTGGGCAACAATGGGAAACCTTGTCTTAAAAATCAACAAAACAAAGCATAATTGAAACCCAAATAAAATGTATGTAATTTTCCTTACCCATTGCTCATGGATAGGCATTTTCCATTCTAGAAGTCTTTTGTGGATATCTCTCTCCCCTCCTTGTGAGGGTACAGTATCTGGTTATCATCATTTCTAGATAGCACATTTGACTTTAGTGTTTCCACACTATCAATCACATGAGACCAAACTTACAGATGTACCCCTAGAGTGAGCACACATCACACATGGCAAATACTAGAAGCCGGGTCCTCCCTGTTCTGGTTTGGGACGGGTCGTGTCTCCCAGTGGTCCAGGTATTAAGGGCTTGGGCCCTAGAGTGGTCCCATCAGGAAGAGATGCAGATTTGTAGGAAGTGGTTCCTTGAGAGAAGCCCTTAGGTCACTGAGGATTCTGGAGGGGACTGTGCTCCTATCCTGCAAACACCTCACATCTTTGCCTGTGCAGTTTGCTTAATCATGTGCTCCTGCCCCAACCTCAAAGCACTGCAGCCACTCTGCAACCTCCAGAATGGTGATCGGAATAATACTTTTTTCCTCTTTATTAGTTTTTTTTTGTCAATTATTTCATTATAGTGATGGAAAGCTGACTGATGCCATATTTTAAATACTAATAAATTAGCTAATATGCACAAGATGCTGTATAAAAGGAAAAAATTATAATGACAAAGTAGAATATTATTATTTTCAGTATTTCAAAGAAACAAATCTTACCTGAAGATTAGGGTGGATGACAGCGTCCACTTCTCCACTTTCATTCCTTGGATAATCAACTTTCTCCATTATTTTATAGACTTCAATAGCACAGGAAGGAAACTCTTTTCCTATAGTAAGAAATGGGATGTGTTAATCATAGCTAGAAAGCAATGTCCTAGAAAAAGGGAAGCTGACACTTTCAGGAAGGAAGAACAACGATAGAAAGTAAAGTGTGCCAGAAGGCGAACAGTCCGTTTTGGAGGTCCATAAATGTCAGGAAGCCAAACATATTCTGGAATTACTCATGTCAGTACATTCCCCACAAGTGTGTGGGACAGGGATAGAAACAGAGGATACACACTTCACTGTTTTCTAGGACCATGACCAAGAGAGCCACTAGGTTCTCTTCTCCTGGTTTCCCTGGCTGTGTGATCTTGAGCAACACGCTGGCCTTCTGCAGGCTCATGTTCATTACCTGTCAGATGAAAATTTCAATGAGTTTATGGTAGAGTCCTTTTTTCTGACATTGCGTGATGTGTGTCTTCACAAAGACATCCAGCAAGCCAGCTGGATTCAGCATAATGGGTATTTGCCTTAACCAAGGGCACTGTCATATGACAACTCCCCAGGAGGGAGCTCTTGGGATGCAGGGAGTCTGTCCAACAGTGAAGTGCAACTCTCAAAGATGGTGCAAAACTGAATAGCCCCAGTGCCAAGAAATACTAGCAAGAGTAATTTACAGATACAGGAGGGAATTTCTGAGCAAACATTGGAACCTGTGTCTGATGGCGGCCCTCAAGTGTGCTGTGGCTGAAGCCTAGAAGACAGCCTTTCTTTCCTAAGAGTGGAACTGGAATGGGGAGATGTGTCATCACTTCTAGCTGGCTTTTGCTGTATAATACACTAACCCAGAACTTAGCAGCTTAAGGCTTCTCCCCCTATATTGAGCTTGTGACTCTGGGTTGGTGGGCAGCTCCTCTGGTCTAGACTGGCTTTGATTGATTTCCGATTGTCTTGCTGACACATGCAAGGTGAGCTGGCAGGTACTCTGGCTGCTGGATGACCTGGGATAGCCCCACTTTCATGTCTGACTTTTGATAGACCTCAGCTTGATCTGTGTGACTGTGTACTGGGGTTCTTGAGCTTTCCAGCCTGTAACCTTTTCTTATCAGTATGGACTGAGTAACATAATGGCCATGGGGATTCCCAAGAGCCATAAGAAAGCAAGCTCCAGAGTGCTAGTCTTTTTCAAGCTTCTGGGGGCACACACACACACACACACACACACACACACACACACACACACACACACACACACACACACACACACACTTTCTGGTAAGTGATAATAAATTAATTATTGTAAAGACAGGGCTTTATTGTGTAACCCAGGTTGGTCTTGAACCTTGAACTCATTTGTCTCCTACTTAGTTTCCCCAGAACTTAGATTACAGACCTGTACCTTCACATTTAGGTTACTATTATTTTAAAGTCAATTTGTTTACTGTATGCTTTGGTTTGCAATGTGTGTGTGTGAGAGTGTGTGTGTGCATGTGTGCATGCATGCATGTGTATTGCAAGTGAGTGTGTGATTGTATGAACCTATGTGACAGTCATAGCAGGGTGTTGAGTGTTGTACTTTGTCACTTTCAACCTTATTGCTTTGAGACAGGTTCTCTCACAGAACTGGAAGCCTGGTATTTGGACTAGGCTGGTTGGCTAATGAGATGTCAGGATTCACTGGTCTTTGCACCATAGTGCTGGAGTTACGGGAATGGTTAGCTATATCTGGTCTTTTATGTGATGCTAAATATTCAAGCAGATCAAGTGATGGTACCCACGAAGCTATCTAGAGTTTTCAAAATTAATAGCTTGACTTTTAAAAATTAATACTTTGAACTCTTGTCCAATTTTAGTTTATTTAATGCTTCACAGCCATTGAACATTTGGGTCATTTTCATTGTTTTATTATTGGAGACAAAGCTTCAATAGCCAGCCCTTACATAACACACTGGATGTACATGCAATCGTGCTTCTTTGAGACACAGAGTTGCTGGGTCATGTGATTTGTGCATTTTAAGAAGGAAGTACTAAGGAAGCTGAGATGGTTTAGTGAGAATAAGAGTGTTTGCTGGGCAAGCATGAGGATGAGCTTGGACAGTAGCACACAAGTAAAAGGCCAGGTATAACCATGTGTGCTTATAACCAAAAGCACTGAAAGAAAGGAATCAGAAAGATTGCCCAGTCTGTGGCTGTCAGCCTAACTCTAGGTTCAATGAAACCTAGAGGAATAAGGCAGAGAGTCATAGAACAGGACACTCAAAGTCCTCACATGGTCTGGCATACACACACACACACACACACACACACACACACACACACACACACACACACACACACACACATGCTCATATATCATGTACATAGGCCATACTCTCTGTTCCATACAAACAATAGAAAAACAAAAATAAAAAAGAATACTATAAAATTGTACCCTAAAGGGTCTTTACCAATTTACATGTTCACAAGAAAGGAATGAGAATATTTCCTTTTCCTACAGCTTTGACAAAACTTAATATCAGAAATATAATCAGATTTGAATATTTTCTTAATCTAATGAATGAAAATATTTTGTCACTTGAATTTGTACTCCTTTGATTCCCCACGATCTTGAACATCTTATGTTTATTGGACTTGTGAACTTTCTATTCTTTTCTATGTTCTTAGCCAGCATATGTTAGCCATACACAATGATGGGTTTTATTTTCAAACGTGTATGTGATATATTTTGACCATATTGACCCTTCATTATTCTTTTTTGTCACCTTCCCAATCCTGTTCAACACTTTCTGCTTCCCAACCAGCCCTTACTACTTTTGTATCTTTCTTCTAACCCAGTGAGTTTCCTTAGGGTTGCTTACAGGAGTATGGTGAGGGATAGTTTATAGGAGTGTGAACAATTTACTAGTGGATATGCCATTGAGGAAAATGTCTCTCCCTCCCAAGAATCCATTAACCTTCTACATCCTCACAGCAGGGTGGGCCTCATCTGTCTTTGCTGTTTAAAATAGAAATCAATGGGAAAAGTAAAATGACTTGATTTGGGAGCCTTTCTTGAATGTTTTTTATTGGTCACCCTTTAGGAACTGTTGAAGTGGAAAGACAGTTTTCACTTTAGGAACAGACTACGACACATATCTGTAAAGACAATCCTTGGAAGACTGAGGCATGAAGACTGAGAGTTCAAGGCCAGCCTACGTGGTGAGAATTGAGGTTCGGGCAAGACAAAACTACATACACACACACTCACAAAGAGAGAGATAGAGACAGAGACAGACAGACAGACAGACACACACACACACACATGCACAGATATTTAAGTTCATAAATGTGACAAATATGACCTAGATTCTCATTACATTTCAATGTTTAGTGGTTAAATTTTACACAGAGACATCCCCTCATGGTTAAGTCATATACATAAACATAAGGAAGCAACTGCACCCACGACTCACCTTCATTGAAATGATGTATAAAATCAAGAGCATGTTTAATCATTCTTCTCATTTGGTCCAAAATATCAGCTCTCAGAACACCCTGAGGCTGAGGACCAACTTCTATACCTATGTACAGAAGAAGACTCATCACTTTTATGTAAATAGTAGAGTACATTGAAAGATTAAGCATTTAAAATATAATTCTAGAATTCCAGTGTTATGACTGCTTAATATCATGGAAAACAATAGAGACAATGTCAGAAAATACAGAACATTGAAACCCACAGAGCTGTGCTGAAGTAGGAACTCAGGGTTACCTTTTTCTTTGAAATGTTCTTCAGTATTTTCAAAACATTAACAACTTACTACTTAGTAAAAGATGCAGACCAAGTGAGGCTGGCAAGTAATAGGTAACCACAAATAGAAACTGTCAAGACTTCATAGTTACCTTAGCAGTAAGAAATATGTCTTTGTGGTCAGAAATCTATCTAACTAAGCTTTGGGTTTAGTTCACATGGGTTTCAAGCAACATTCTTGCTTTTATTATAACAATATAATTATATCTTTCTGATAAGATGAAACAATTTTCATTTCCTATAAAATTATATTAATTTCTTCTATCTCCAATAAAACTGTGCCTATACTACCATGTCTTTCAGTGATTGCTTAAACTTCCATCCTCACCACTACAGAATTCTTTCTCTAAACTACTTTTCTAGTCCCCTTTCCCTGCCAAGTTCCCACAAAATCATCCCTTCAATCACCCCCTTCTCCATTTTTTAAACTATTTGTGAATTATGGTAATACTGTATGCCATCATTCCATTCCACCAAACTCATAAATTCCTTTACCCTCATCATGTTTTCACCCATTTCTACTACTTTCTAGCCTATTGAAACTTAATATTTTTTTAACATCTTCATATAAATTTTTTGTTGAGCTTAATTTTCTTATGTGTAAAAACAGACCTTCCTTTCTTTCCATGTATGATATCATAGGTCTTGATAAGGTAATTTGTCTATGCACAAATAACTTGTACAACTCTGCAAAACTATGTTTCTGCATATGTCTATTATAGGAGTGGTTATTTATCCACCTCAAATTCGTCTTTCTTTATTCAAACGGAATCAGAATTTTGATTGAGTATCCACAGTTCAAAGTAAAAGTACTTTGTTTTCAGCTCAAGAGTAAGTGCTGAGTAGCTTAAGTCATTTACAGTAATCCCAGCACTCTAGTGCCTGAGGAACCCAAAGCAAAGAATGTTCTGGGGACCTGAGAGCCTCTTTATTTAATGAACTATTGTTATATGATGTTTAGAACTACAGTGGATATCTTGTGACCACAGTAAAGACACATTCAAGAAGAATAAACAGATACTGGTCCCTCATGATGATGTGGGGTAGATAGAAGGTGTGCCATAGCAGATCTATGTGGGGAGCAAGGGTTATAGAGTGGTAGGGGTGGGCACTTCATGCAGAAGAATCAGTTGTTGAAGTTTGTTTTCCCAAGATCTCTTATCAGTGCAGAATAGTCAAGTCCATAGGATATGACTGACACATTCAGAATAGAAAGGAAGAAACAATGCTCATAAAAAGTGTCAAATTAGAAATGAGGTTATACCTAGAATCTAAGAAGATGTGTCTTGTTACTCATCCGTGCTGGGGATGGGGAGTGTGAATGTATATGATCATGAGGTTTGATCATGAGGTTGACTGTAGCAAACTACAACCCACCTTTTGGGATTAAGTTTACACAGAAAGATTCTGGTAGGCTTGAGGCAGGTTGTCATTAGAATGGTCCTTATACTGTTAGTAGCAGTTTAAATAAGTTTGCATGGGCAGTCCTTGTGACTATAACGTGTTGAATCAACAGGGATTTTTTCTCCCTACTTTCAATGTTTTTATTCATTATTTAATAAATAAACTCCAAAGAAAGTTTCAAAATCAGAAGGAGAACACACTAGCATTCTTGGTTAAAATGTTTTTAAAATTTAGCTCTATTTGCAAGGTACCAACATATCAACAGACATTTGTTCTAACTAGGAAAAAAGTACTGACCATAACTATCATAGATCAAGACTGATCTGTCAGACTTCAGAAGTCTTGTCCTTTTATTAAGTATCAAATGGGACCACACTATCTATCCTGTGTTATTATTATTACTGCAGTGCTGGAGTTTGAATTAAAGCCCTCATGCATGATATGCAGGAGCTTCTACTAGCTACGCCCACAGCCTTACCCTGTGTCATTTAAGCTCTGGTTTGCTTTTATTTTGTTGGACTATCTGCCTGTCTGTCGATCTATTCTGAAGTATTAGAATACTAGGCAAGGATTCTATCACTGAGCTATATTCTCAGGCCAAAGCTTTGGTTTATTTAAACAATATAATGATATTATATATTTAGCCTATATTATGCACACATATTTGAATATAGTTCTCTAATTATAGTAACAAATTATTTTAACCATGCAACAATCCCCCTCACTATTTGTATAGTCAGAGTTTCTGTTTTTTAAAAAATTTTCATTTGCTTCTATTACTTGTCAACTGTCTCTCAATTTACTCTTGTTTAAAACATCTGAGATCTAACAAAATAGATTCGGGTTGTAGTAACAGTTTTATTTACAGTGTAGTTTGTAGATAATTGTAAAATTACACCAATAGGTCTCCCAGGAAACAGAATGGAGTTACACCTACTATAGTGGTTTTCCACCATGGAGTAATTATCTGATTACAGTTCCATCTTCTCATTAGACCTTAAGCTCCTTGAGGTAAGACCGTGTGTCTTGTTCACTGCTACATCCTAAGAACCTAGCACAATATTGATCTCCAGCAGACACACAAATACCTATGGAATATACAGATCGTTGCAATACAATTTGGTGGAGTCAGGGAAGCTTCTGTTCCATTTGAGCTTTGGGAATGAAGAGAACATCAAACTCATTTGAAAGTCTGAATCTTATGGCAAATAAAATAATATGAACAAATCTAGAGACCTTCTCAGAGAAACTCAGGACATTAGGTACGGTTAGGGCTTTCCTACAGTTAATCAGCTCACTTGATCCTTATAACGTTAATGATATGTAAGGCAGCTAGATTATGTTCTTTATGTGTCAGTTAAGCTGTGTTTTCTTTACCTATGCCAGTGGGAAGTGTGACTTACCAACAGGATACTTGGCAATGGAACGGGTGGTTGAGTATTTGAGGGAAGGATGCTCAATAAGATAAACATAGCAGGGTAATGGAGCCAAGGAAGCCTGAACAGAATCGAAAACATCTTTCTTAGTGCGCAAAGTATGTTTTGTTCTCTTGGCTACTACAGAGTCAGTAGTCCCTCCAATATGCTCTATATCATAATTAGAATTAACTAAACAGCCTTGTGAAACATCCTCTAAAATCCATGTTATAGCTTTGAAAACATACAGATGAATTACATATAAAATCAAACTTTATTAGCTGTCTAGGCAAAATGTGCATAAAACAATACTCTGGTATGCAAACCAGAAACAGGAAATAAATATTCCTTCTGAACACATTTTTCTTACATCTTTGTTTACACTTGCTGCTTAACAGAGTATTGGCCTTAAATTCACTTACTACTTATGGTCCAGATCTCTAAAGATAATACATGATTTCCCCTCAAAACTTCTGCTTATTTCAACGAGAATTTGAGCCAGGTCTCAAGTTGAGACAGAGTGTCGTCACTCTGTAGCCCTGGCTGGCCTGGAGCTTACCATGCAGACTGAGCTTATTTCAAATTCACAGAGGTCCTCCTGCCTCTGCCTCCTAAATTCCAGGATTAAAAGTTTGGGCCACCACATCTGGACTAACCTCTAGGTTTTCATAACTAATTATAAGCCATGTGGTTCCACATATGGTAACTAAAGCATTCAGCTTTCTCTTCAATGAGCAAAAAAGATAGCTACATTGTGGTCTTTCCTACCCCACCCTTACCCAACCCCAGAATCACTAGACTGTCCAAACTCAACTGAAAAGAAAGAAATACATAACCTTGACTATAGGCTATAAAATGAATGAGGCAATTTATTATCCCAGCATCCTTTGTTCTAATGCTTCTTGTTGACAGCTGCCACCTGTCCAGGGATCCTGTTCAGATCTCTGTCTCTGAGGTATTAGCTTGCAGCCCCCATCTTAGTCCCTTTCCACCATGTTAGACCCCTCCAGTGTTTGGAGGAACCAGTGGGCCACACTTTTGGAGCCTCTGCTGAAGTGTCTGGGCCTGACACTGTTTCTCTGCTGTCCTTCATAGATCTTGGTCATGGAGCCGACCCAATACCACTGGGGAGGTACAGGTGCTATGCTGTGGAAGGAGCTCATGTGTAAAATCAGTTCTCTTCACAGTGGGCAAGCTTCTTATTTTTGGCCAGCTTGACAGTATCTATTCTTCCGGGGACTTTCAGCTTCCTGGACTGTTTAGGAAGGCTGCCAGAGCTGTGAGGAATCCCCACTGGCTAACATCTTTCACAGTAACTCCAGGAATCTTGTGGCCTCCATGATGTCAGTCACGGGAAAGGGCTATAGGCTACATCTTAAGCTAAACACTTTAACTATTCTACCTCATTGAAGGCTTTAGCATTTACATGGGGTTAAGTGTTATTCTGCCCATTTTATAAAATAAGGGAAGCAAGGTTTTGAGAGATGAGTATCTTGTCCAAGGTTAATGAATGGGAAAGTCAGGATTTGAACTCAGGTTCTCATGGATACCCATGTCAAATTCGTTCTATTAAGTCATATCAGCTCACAAGAAGGAAGAATATTTATTATATAGAACCAAACATATAATGAAGTATTTGTGATATTGCTGTTGTTCTAGCAAAATTTTCTCTAGCTGTAGACACTGGATGGTGGAATTTTTCATTCTGCAGATTTCTGAGCCTCATTTGTAGCTGAGTGTAAGTCATCACACTCAGCATTCACCTGCACTTCCAGTGAGCGCAAGGATGCATCCCACTGCCTGGCTTGAAGTCTGGATGCACTCGTGAAACACACACCGAAGAGCAGAAGCATTTCAGGGCATAGACACCAGATGGGACAAGGGCAAGACACTAGGGAGCCAAGTCTCTTTATCCTTACACTTTAGTCAACATTGAATGATCTCTTGAGCTTCTAAAGCTGTGCAATTGAGATGCTTCAACTGCACCATTAAAATTTTTGGTATTATTTTTACTTGGTTTTTACTAAATACCACATGCCTAGTGGACACCTGGATAAAATTTATAACTTTGTAAATTCAAGTATTCACAGATGTTTTACTATTTGCTCACTGTATTTACTGTTTTATTTCCTTTTCTCTTCTCTCTCACCACTGCTTCTGCCCCTTTGCAGAGCACTTCATCAAGCCTCCCATTTGACTTTGGAATACAATCCATTTTTCTTGGTCCCACCTTCCTGACATCTTTCAATGACTTCAAAAGAAAGGATCCTAAGCTAACATATGTTAGTAACATGGAGATTACCTTGATATAGTGAAACATCTGGATTAAAAAGTCATTCCTGGAATCTTCGAGAATAAGAGTGCAACCCATGTTCGAAGTAGTGTTGTGAAGGTCAAAAACAACATCGTAGGAATTGTCACTATTTTTTGGACCAAATAAGTGATTTATTTCTTGAGCCCTTCTCACTTCATAAGGCAAATCCTCAGACAGCTCTTTGCTGTTTTAGCAGAAAGAAAAAGATTAACATCATCTATGGCTACGGTAACACGCATATACAAATACACAACAGGAACAGTACATAGAGAATCAGCTGTGAACCTTACATATTAAAAATCCACGCAGGACATGAAAATGTATCTGAAGCAAATGAAAAAGTACACATTTTCTCCAGCTGAGCCCATATATCCAGTGCTGCATTGGTGTGCTTCTAAAAATGTTAGGTTTATTTATGTGGCAAGTCTCAGGTAGGGCTTTGCAAATGGAATTTGCCATATGACTTCAACCTTTAATTTGATGAGCACTTCCTTGTAGTTATGGTGCACTGCTTATTACAGGGCAAGACTATCGCCCCCCCCCCCCCAACACTGTGGTTCTAGTGCAAAGAGGTAGTCAAACTCAGGTGCTCATGTCTTTATTGGGTATTTTAAATTGGAGACTGGGAATGATTCAGGGACATGGTTTACAAATGACAAACCACAAACATTCCCAAAGTACAAACTTACACAAACATACTTACATGTGTTTCCTGGAACAAGGATTGAAAAGTGATCACTATATTCTCAAATTGGCCTCTGTCTACCCTCTCCTTATCACTTGCAATTGTTATACTATTATTATTATTATTTTTACAGCACTGAAGATTGAAGTTTGAGTCTCATCTAGCTAGGCAAGAGCTCTGTCACTGAGCAACACTCTTTTTTTTTTTAATTTTAGACAGTCTTGCTAATTTTCTCAGGCTAGCTTTGAATTTATTCTATAGTCAAGGATGGAGGATTGCCTCCTACCTCAGCCTCCCAAGGAGCTAGAATTACGGGCCCTTGACTGTCTGAACAAAATTTAAAATTTTATGGATGTAAGAATTCACAAAGGTTTTCTATTACTTTGTTCATTGTTTTTATAATTTCACTTGTTTCCTCTCCTTTTCTCCCACCTGTCACCACTGTCTTCATCCAAGCTCTCAGTTTGGCTATGGAAGAGAACTAAAAGGGTGTTCTATACATGACAATGGCTTAAAGTTATACTTCTCGGTTAAGTTTCTTAAATATACATTTTTATATACTTCCATATATTTCTATTACCTGGCTAGTTTTTAATAGTTTGTGTCAGAGCCTTTCTGCTTAGAAGTCACATCTGCAACCAGGAAGGTGTATCAGTCCTTTTGTGGTGGAGCAAAAAATCATAAGGAAGAAAAAAAGTGCATGTGAGGAAAAGTACAGTGGGAAGATTGAGACGCCAAGGGCATTGGTGACATTAGGGAGCTACTGCACCTGGGCCACCTCCATTTGGAAATAATGCTTATGAGCGAGAAGTTTAGATTACTATTCTTGAGTTTCTACTTGCAGTCAAATACAGTTCCTAATGTGCTAACACACACACACACACACACACACACACACACACACACACACACACACACACACACAGGCATTTACAAAGTTAACTCACTATTGGCTCATATTATCTCATTAGAACCTATTTATTTCCATTTGGGTAAATGGCACCATTACCCCTTCAGATGCTCAGAGTCAAGGTTTTAAGTTTTGAAAGATAGTGGACACTGAATTCTTCACGCCTGGGGTCCAGTTACCATTAGAAGAATCCCATGGGACCAGACTGCAAGAATAGACAGGGGCAGACCTTGGGTAGCATTAGCAGCCACACTGTTATAATAGCTGTGTCTTCACAGTAGGTTGCTTAGATCTATTCTGGACAGGGGATTTAGAGAGAACTTCCAGCAGGGGAAGGGCAGAAGATTTCTATGCTAGGGCCAGTCTTGTGGCTACCACATGGAGAATGCATGAGAACAAGCCTGGGTTAAACTGGATGCATGTAGATCCTATAAGAGGCTATGTTATCTGTCCACAGAGGAAGGCTGGTTTTGTAGCGTGCATCTCTCTCTCTCTCTCTCTCTCTCTCTCTCTCTCTCTGTCTGTCTATCTATCTATCTATCTATCTATCTATCTATCTATCTATCTATCTATCCATCCATCTATCCCAGGACCTTATCCATGCTAGACAAATACTCTCCCATCTGAGACATATCCTTAGTCCACTTTAGAATTATTTAAGGCAGGATCTTGATAAGTTGCTCAGGCTGCTCTTGTCATGCCTCAGCTTCCTGGGTAGTGGAGATTACAGACTTGTGAATGCAAGGCCTGGCTGCTCTGTGGAGTTCTGTCAAGTGTATGTGGGAGGACTTATCATACCAGACAAGGGGGTTGGAGAGCAGAGACAGCTCTAGGGTTGCCTTTGTAAGTGACTTGTGGGTAATGGTACCACCCCTGAAATGAGGAATGTAGGAAAAGGCAGCAATTTAGAAGATGGCTCATAGGAGAGGTTCATTGGTTTGTGTATCTCACAGTTTTCATGACCACCATGAGTCAGAGCTGTCTAGCTTCTGAAGACTGTTCACACTAAGAAACAGAATGTGAACTCAAGTGCCGAAGTCACCTAGAGGCTACTATAGGCTGTTCCTAGCAAGAAAACTTGCCCCAGTCCACTTCAGAGTTATCTTCAGAGTATGAACCGGAAGGTTCATACACAGGTTAAAAGATTCATTCTTCAACAAATCTTACTTTCAATCTATGACCTAGTTAATAGCTACTTTAGGTGAATAAACATTGTCTTGATATAACCTCAATCATGAAGATAAAAGTATTTCTGAAGTTGAAATTATGCTAATAAAATTATTTAGTGCACAAAATATCAATGCTGTGTAACATCCGTGGAAAACAAATATTTTGTAAAGGCAAATTTTGTTTTATTTACATTTCTTTAGTTCTGTGCTAAGACCTGGACTTAAGAATTCTCTAACAACCTAGCATTTATCAGCAAACAATTGCATGGCCAGTCCTGCTAGCACAGGCCTATAATCCCAACTACTTGGCAGTGTGAGGCAGGAGGGTCAAAAGTTCTGGCCTGCCTAAGTTACCGAGTAAGGTCAGGGCCAACCTGGTTATTTTAGTAAGACCCTGCCTCAAAATAAAAAATAACAAGAGTTCAGATACTTGCATGCACATGGCCTCACATAACCTAGTACATTAAAATAAGAAAACAAGCACACAATGCTGTTAGCTGCTCCTCTGGGTGCCTTACACCTTAGCTAACAGTCTACCAACCACCTGAGGGTAAAAAGCCATCCTGTAGACAGCTTTGTATATTCACAGTGCCTGGCATATGTTTAACAATACTTTTGGGTTAAATTAAAAAAAAAACTGATGCTAAGAAAACAGGCATATACAACAGCAAATATTATGAAACAGACAAGAGCAAAAATAACTGATAATTACCAGCCCAGAGTATGGTGACCACACACACTACATGGAACTATCTAATCAGCTGTAACTCAGATTCAGAAAGGTCGGAGGAAGTGTCTTCAGCCCTCATTTTCCTCAATGATGATAACCCACCATCAAAGATGAACACATCTGTCCCTCAGGCCACAGACTGCCCCGATGCACTAATTTATTTTTATTTTTGAGACTAATTTAGATTCTTATTTTTTATTTCACACATTGTTCAAGCTTGCCTAAGTACAAATTTAATGCAAAGCATTATCATATTTGTTTTGTGTCTTTCAAGACACATGAGTCCAAAAAAAAAAAAAAAAAGACCTTTCTTCTTTGTTGTTGTACACTGTATGGCATACAGTGAATAAAAAGGAATAATCAGAAAAGCCTGGAGCTGTAAAAAGTTTACAGCAGAGAACATGATGTCTAGTTTGGGTAGTTGTATAATTCACAATGCAGCATGATTAAAAGTGAAAGTGATCTCCTCCCATAAGGACACTCTCTGTATGGATCTGACCACTGTCTAGGAGTATTCAGAGGTTCTCTCTCCCAGTGACTACGGCTCTTCACACATATAAGCTCTCACAGAATATAGAACACAGTCTTACCTAAGGTTTTCAAGGTTAAAAACACGATTCAGGTCACAGTCAATGTATCTGGCACACTTCTCCACTGCTCTTGGGTTGGTAATGAATGGTTTCACTTCCAGCCCTTTTCTCTGAATTTCAGCGCCATTCTTTAGCCAGTGAGTAACTAGAAACACTCCTGTCAGTTCATTTCCGTGAGTCCCTCCAAAGATAGCAATCTTTTTAATAGGTTCTTCAGCAACACAAGAGGTCATTTTACCCAGTAGTCTGGTCTGATTTCTGCAATTCACAAGAGAGGAGGTCAAAGGACGCCTAACTCCCCAGAATAGTTGAGCTAAGTGAGAAGTGCAAAGTACAGCCTTCTCAGTGTTTAACAATTGTTTCTGTCACAACTTCCGAGCCTGTTTATTCTATGGACACTCCCTTCTGTAGCCCCTCCCTTTACCATATTTGGATTAAAATATGCAAAGATCAACTAGAGATGCAGCTGTTAACTTCCAACTCCCTCAGATGGTCAGCAGATCTAAATACAATTGTGTTAGCATCTCCTGCTGTAAAAATTCTGTTTTCTGTTCAGGATGATTATCTTTAATAATAACACCACATAAAGCCCAGTCCTCCCGAACCACAACACTGTGGCTTACTCAGTGTTTCTGCTTCCACTGATATTTAGCAACATTTCTGAAGTGAGTAAGAGACTTTCATGATCTGAAGGCCTTTGAGTCCCTCTATGAACAGTCAAGGGCAGGTGCTCAGACGGCCTCTTGAACACCATTCTGTCTTTCAGCACGTCTTTCCATACTCAGACACAAAAACCCAGTTAGTGATAGGGTTGGTGACATGGCACAGTGGGTAGAAGTGAAACAGGCAAAAATCTTGCTGAGTTCTGTCCTAGGGAGAGCGCCAACTCCTAAAAATTGTTCTCTGACCTCCACATGTGTGTCTGTTCTCTCTCTCTCTCTCTCTCTCTCTCTCTCTCTCTCTCTCTTTCTACACACACACACACAAATGAATGAAATCAAAATTATTTTTTAAAAGTGACTTTGAAATGTCTTTAACTTCTTTCTCATTAGCCTTTTGGTAATTCTATGTTTTCTTTTAAAAAAATGTCTAAATACCAAACAAAAAGTAACTGTTAGTAATTTCAAGTCTATTTGATACCTGAAAACATCTTGCAACATAATATATATAAAATAACATAGATTACATATATTTTAACTACATCATTTGAGTTATATGGATGCAATCTTGTTTACTAGCATCAAAAACTGTCTTCTAGAATGCATTGTTCTATAGGGGGTCTTATTAGGGGAACTTATTCAGAATGAGATGATTATATAGCTTTGGAGAAATGACTCTGAGCCAAATCTTAAATTCATGCTCAATCACTCAGAAAGCTAAGAATGTTAAAGTACAGGAAATATTTATACTAGCAACACTAAGTTGTTTGGAAACAATAGAGCAATCGTTACCACATAGGGTAGGTTAACCTATAATGTTTCCCCACAGACATTTGCTTAATCTATTCATAAATCCACTTTATAAGATATAACAGTTTGGGCTGACATCCTCATTGCAAGGATAAAGGAAAGAGAAACTAAACAGCCTGATTAAGTTTCCACAGTTACATAAAAGCCAGCTAGGCCTGGGAGCCATGTCTCATTAAGGCCAGTGTTTGCCACAGACAACAGGGTGCCTCTGTTATTTTTGGACTTCTCTGAACTTCTAATTTTGCTCTTTCAGAGTTCACATAAACAGCCAATACAGTGCAGAATCACAAAACACACAAAATACATGATGGAAATACAAAATGTTCCCTAGTGTTTAATAAGCCAATGCCTCAATTCTTCTTTTAAGAGATTATAATGCAGATATAAAGCAAAGTCAAACTGCTTACACATCAGAATTACTGCCGTAATCTAAGACAAAGTCCTCGTAGCTGTTGGTTTCTCTCTGCCTCAGCATACACTAAACACTTCATGATGATGAAAACAGGCAAATGTAAAGACAGGACAGCTCTCTTGCCCTCATGACTTTAATGAGCTTTGGTGAATTATTCCCACTCTGCCGTGTTGTTTCTTTCCGCTGACCCGTGGTTTGTTCTGTCCTTTGCCCTAGTCTCTCTCCGCAAATGCCGCTTCAGTAACTTACTCGTGGCAGGCGCCAGTGACTCGAACTTTGAGGCTTGTTTTATGGAATTTTACCAGGTCAGCATTTTGAAGTACACTTTCACACCCCTAAAGTTTCTGTTATGTGTCCAAATGAGTAACTTCCCGGGCAACTAATGAACAGCAGCAATTCTTATGCTTACCTTGTTTATTGTGTACAGTTTGTCTCCTGCAGAAAGCGAAAGCATTTTGCTTAGAACTGGAGCAACACAGGCTTCCACTCTCTTATACCAAGTTAACTTCCAAGGGGGTTTTAACTCCTGGTTTCCCAAAGCACCTAGCAAAAACCTACTCATTTCTATTAGTTATTTTTTTTTTTTTGAGAGTTCAGAGAACTGGTAGCATATTGAGTGAAATCCTTCCTAGTTGTCATCATGTATTGACTAACGTTTTAAATACCTAAAAAAAAAAGTGTTACTTCCAGCATTGTAATTTTTTTGGACAGGTCTTACCACATAGTCTAGGCTGGCTTCAAACTCCTTATGTAGCTCAGACTGACGTTGAATTTGTGAGCCTCCAGGCTCAGGCTCCTGAATGCTGAGATTACCAATTTCTTAGTAAAATTATGTAATTTAAAACAAAGGGACAGCAAAGTTTGACTTCATAGTATGGCTAGCAAATTAGAGCAATGCCAGAAATTTTGTAGGAGAAAAAAATTTAAGTTGAGACTGTTCTGAAACCGTGTCAGAGATGTTCTAGTTTGCTTTCTGTTGTGACGGAATACTCACTCTGGCCAAAAGCAATTTAGGGGGAGAAAGTGACATCCGGGTTACAATCCATCGTTTTGGGAAATCAGGACAAGAATTTAAGCGGGAACTTGAAGCAGAACCCATGGAGGAGGGCTTGCCCACTCACTTTCTGTTCTGCTCAGCTAGCTTTCTTATGTTGCCCAGACCCAGTCACCTAGGGAGAGCTGGTGCTACTCACAGTGGGCTGGGACCTCCCACATCAATTACCAATCAATATCATCTTTTGAAGACATGACCACAGGCCAATATGATTTGTGAAATCCCTCAACTGAGACTCCCTTAGATGATTTAGCTCTCACTACAGTTAAAGTTGTGATTTTTTTTTTTTTATACTGAGGATCCAATCCAGGGCTTCATTCTGGGTAACCACTCTCTCTACCGATGAGCATTACCTGATCTCTTGTCATTTTTAAGAATGAGAAATCTATTTTTTTGGTTATGTATTACACATGCATTTATGTATGCATATATGAAGCCAAAATTTACTTCCTTGATGCTTATTATACTGATGTTTTAAAATCTTCTATCTGGAATCATGATGAATACTTTCTTTTTTCCAGTCTTTGTTTGTTTGTTTTATGGGGCCAAGTTTCTCTGTGTAACAGCCCTGGCGTCCTGGAACTCACTATGTAGATCAGTCTAGCCTTGAACTCACAAAGATCTGCTTGCCTCTGCCTTCTGAGTGCTGGGATTAAAGGTGTGCACCATCATGGCTCAGCTTTTCCAGACATTTTGTTGAAGTCTTTTTCTAAATTACAAATGTTTAAAGTTTATTCCTTACCCTGTCATCCAAGGTCTGTTATAATTTAGCAATCTACTATCTAGTACTACTCTTATTTATTGACTTTCAAACCTATTTTTATTATCTTGTAGTTGTAGAACTTTACTAATAACCATTCCTCGATAGTCACCCTTCCCACTTCTTCCCTTGATCTGTGTTACATAGCCAGAAGACAGGGCAATAGAGCATTGTCTTTGAGCCCAGACATCTATACTAAATACCTGGTCTACACTATGATAAGGACCCAAAAAATGGCAGCTACTGTTTGAAACAAGAATTAACCTTTATTGAGCACTTACTATGTGCTGGGACAGTTTAATACCTTTTAATAGTCTAAGGCAATTAAGTAAATATTATTGCTATTTTATTGAGGAAGGAAATGTAGACATAGAAAGGATAAGTTGCCCAAAGTCACAGAGCCAAAAACTCCCAGTTTTTTCCAGGCAGGAGGCTTGGAGCTCAGAGGTCAGGTCGTCAGACCACCCGGCTTCCTTTGTAGAGTCCCTCTGTGGCCCATGTGCTCTTTTGCTCTCCTGGGCAACTGCAGCACTGGGTTCTGCCTTATTGTTCTTTGCTTTGGAGGGGGCCAGTTCAAAACCGGCCTCAGCTCCTCACTGGCCTCCTGGAGACTAAATTCCCTGCCTGACCCACGGCGTCAGAGCAGGCAAGACACACCTTGTTTTGATGCCTTGTGAGTTATTCTCTTCTAGGCACAGTCGAGGATGCCAGCAGCCATCTTAGAAAATAATCTAGCATCTAAGAAATGGGCAAGAGAGGCCATGATTTTCTGACATGGGGGGCAGAGCATGGCTGTGCTGGGGAATCTCCCTCTGCCTCATCCATAACCAGAACTTGTTTCTCTCTGGACAGACAGCTAAAGAGGTAGCGCCATGCCTGTGCCGGCTGCATAACTCACAAGCAAGAACGCCAAGGGCGTGGCTTTTGGCTTTCCTGGTTGAGAAACTCCTGCAACTCTCGCGAGGCCTTCATGTGCAGCTGGCCATGTGCGCTTGCGCGAGGCATTCATGCGCGGGTGGCCCTGTGCGCTTGCGCAGTCAGTAGCACGGGTTCTCCAGAGCGCCTGCGCGGATTGCCACGCCTGCGCACAGGCTGCCCGCGGTTTTTCAGAGGCCGCGAGTTCTGCGTCGCCGGCTGTTTTCGCTCCACGTGGCCGCTGCGGAAGGCGAGGTTGACTCGAGGGCTCCGTTTGTACATGGTGTTGACAGGGGGTTCCAGAAAGGGAAACACCGTGTGTTGACCCCAGATGGCCCCGTGATTGAGTGTGTTAGGCCGGGGGTGGGCTGTTGGGAGAGAACGTGAATTCTGACTGGAAAAAGTCTCCTTTCCTTCAAGGAGGGCCCCAAACAGGCCCTGTCCAGCCTCCTCCTGAGGCCAAGGCCTTAGGGAGGGTGAGCCCGTGAGTTGGGTAGACCCCCCCCCCACACGCACGCACGCAAGCACACTCACGCGCATCCCTGTGAGTTGGGTAGACCCCCTTCCACACACAGACACACAGACACACGCACGCCCCTGTGAGTTGGGTAGACCCCCCTTCCACACACACGTTCCACACACACACACACACACACGCACGCACGCACGCACGCACGCACGCACGCGCACACACACGCCCCTGTGAGTTGGATAGACCCCCCTTCCACACACAGACACACAGACACACGCACGCACGCAAGCACGCCCCAGTGGAAGCAGGTTCACTGGGAAGCAGAGGGTCTATGGGTCCCCTGAGGGTAATGTTGCACTTCATGTATTTGTTTCAGGCGTACTGGTCTACACCTGTAGCTCCTGCACTTGGGTGGTAGAGATTCAGGAAGACCAGTAGTCTGAGGCAAGTCTGGGTTGTAGGAGAGACCCTGTCTTGCATGCCATCGTTTTAGGATATTTAAGGTATTCAGTATTGTCCTTGTCCTAAGTCCTTGTAGGTTTTGGGCGAGTTCCTGTTTCTGTATTGAGAAAAAACAAACAAACAAACAATCAAAAAAAAAAAAAAAAAAAAAACCGGCCGGATCTCTGTTGTGTTTCCTAGAGTGGTACAAAAGCATACAGGTTTCCTGTATTCGGTTTCCATGTTCAAGAGACACAAATATGAAATATGCAGTCTTATACCTCTTGTTTTCGAGTTTTACCTTTTTTTTTTTTTGGTTTTTCGAGCCAGGGTTTCTCTGTGGCTTTGGAGGCTGTCCTGGAACTTGCTCTTGTAGACCAGTCTGGTCTCGAACTCACAGACATCCACCTGCCTCTGCCTCCAGAGGGCTGGGATTAAAGGCCTGTGCCACCAACGCCCGGCTCGAGTTTTACTTTTGCAAATGATATTTGGACATTAACGTTTACCTGTTCGATTTGCATTTTAGTTGTGTTCACGACAGTCTGTCTCATTGGGCAGTGAATTTGTAGCAGGAATTATTTGGGTTTGTTGTCTGGCCTTTTCATGGGCAAGTATTTGTTAAATTAAATTAAGGTATAAATATATTAGGAAGCTAAAAGCAGAAAAAATTCAATGAAAATAATGTTTCATTTGTTTCTCTAAGTTTGACGGTGCCTTTAGTCTCTTTCTTTTATAGCTTTGGTTCAGAATTCCCATCACGGGTCTTGAATTCTGAAATAAATTACTTAGTGTGAAAAATCTGTATATTGCTGGGCATTGGTGGAGCACTCCTTTAATCCCAGAACTCGGCAGGCAGAGGCAGGTGGATCTCTGTGAGTTCGAGGCCAGCCTGGTCTCCAGAGCGAGTGCCAGGATAGGCTCCAAAGCCACAGAGAAACCCTGTCTCGAAAAAAAAAAAAACCCAAAAGTATTTAGAAAACAAGATTATATCCACCCCATTATAACTTATTTGAACATAGCTGGAAAAATGCGATACGTTTCAAATTCTTAGTCATAAAGTAATTACTGAAGTGATCACATTTGAAAGTTTTAAACCATAATGTCCATACTTAATAGACTGAAAAGTTGATCTTGTTGATAAATATGAGTTACAAGTTTCTTCCTTTAAAGGTTTAGTCAGCTTCATTTTGTAAATGTCAAGTGCTAAATAAAAAAAGATTGATACTGAAGAAAATGAAGAGAAACCTAAATGAAAATTCAACTCGAAGTACAGCAGGTATTGACCAACTTTTTATTTTTAGGTATTTTTCAAATACCACATAAAACGTGTATAATTACTAGGAACATTTTGGAAAGAACTTATAAAGAGATTAAACATTTAGTCTAGCCTCTTTTCTTTTATATCCAAAAGAGGTAAAGTAGGTTTGTCAAGGCAAACTTCTACAGAACTTAAGTGATTGATTTAATCATGCTGTAAGCAGGAAACAAACATATTTTTGTGGTTTTAGAAGCATTTCCAATTTCTAATATTTTGTATTTATAATGTTTTGTATTTATATTTTCTCAATTATAAGGTGATGTAAAGATAGAAGTCAAGAATGATGAGAGCCAGGGAAATGATTATAATTTACAGTGAAGATCATAATAATAATTTATGGTGGGCACACCATATTCTAGACACTTAATCAGAAGTATTATTTAATCCTTATTATCACCTCTATTTTCTAGATAAGAAACCAAGGCACAAAGACCTTAACTAATCTATTGAGTGGTAGAAACAGGACTCGAACCTAGAAATCTCTGATTTTGAGTCCATACACTTATGCTTCTCTGCTTCTCTGTATGTATCATGGGCACAAAGAATTTAAGGAAGCTGCTCACATTTAGCTTTGAAATTGTATTTCACATTTACTTTGAAGGCACAGTTAAAACCCAGGCAGCCTGACCCAAGAGCCTACATGATCTTAGTTTTTCATTAGAGAGCCTCCAGAGTTAGTATTCTCCTGCAGTGCAATGAGAATGGGTCAGCAAGACAATGGTAGAGTGTCAAAAGAGTTTCTGAACTGAGATTTAGGAACTTGGGTCCTATCTAGGTTTTTCTAGTTCTTGCTTTGAAGACCTCTTTTGACCCTGAATTCCTGTGTAGCTTTTAAAGTTTATTTATTTATTTGATTGGAGAATCTGCTTCTACAATCTGGAGGAAGTGGTGATAGTATTCATTTTAACTGGATTGGGTGTTGTCATTTGTTTAAGACAGTGGTTCTTAACCTGTGGGTTGTGACCCCCTTAGGGGTTACATATTAGATATCCTGCATATCAGATATTTACATTAAAATTCATAACAGTAGCAAACTACATTTATGATGTAGCAATGAAATAATTTTATGGTGGGGGTCACCACAATGTGAGAACTATATTGAAGGAAAATAGCATTAGGAAAGTTGAGAACCACTGTCTGAAGACATTCTCAAAATGATCCAAAGAAAAATATCATTATAGATAGTTGGGACATTTGTTAAAATTATAATTTTGGGTTCCAGACTAAATATATTGAGATAAAAATTTCAGCATTGGGGATTTGGACCTTGGAAACCCACATGTTAATCAGAATTCCAGGAAAATCTTAGTTAAGCTGAAGTTTGGTAACTATAGCCCCGGAGGCTGTCTGTCTGTCACACTCTAAAGCATGGTTAGATTTTCAGAAAGCATGGCTCAAAGTTTCTTCTTTCTTAGCTTTGATATATTCTATAGGTGCTTTGCATCTCATAAGGAAATAGAGAAGCAGCAGGGGTACATAAGGAAAAGAAGTAGGGTTTGGAAAGAGTGTAGGGATAAAAGCAGAGATAGGAATTGCTTACAAGTAAGAATTAAAGTGATAAGATAGACAAAGGACTTTTGAGACACTGGTGAGCTATTTAGGACTTCTGAAAGATTATAAAAATCATTTCAAGGGCATATAAATATATCTGGTGTATTAGAATATAGAAGTACAAACTTTGCATCATTACATATTATTAATGGTAATTAATCTAGAAGTAGATATACTTATTTATGTGCTTTATATTAATTTATTGGTACATCCAATGTAGGCTGTTTGCCTGTGCCATTGTTCAATCAGAAAAAGAGGAACAGACAGCCATTAACTTCTAATCCACTTCAGAATGATCCAGGTTTCAGTACCGTTTCTGACAGTTATGGTTCCCCTCCTCGACCAACAGGTAAGAAAATAAAGTGAAAATTTCAAGAGACAAGAATGAGGGTTGTAGAAAATCACTCGGTTTCTCATTGCAGCAAGTCCCTGCTGCTTTTCACTGTTCAGATACAGAGATCACTTGGCTCCTTCTGAGCATTCCAGCACAGGAGTTCTGAGTTGCCTTGTCTACGAGGGTGGCTTAGCATTTAAATAGAGTATCTTTATGTCTGGAGCCTTGGTTCTAATAAAGTAGAAACCTACGTTGCAAAGATTATTTTTCTTTCTCAAAACATAGATTGCTGTGACTTATGTATTTGGTAGGAAAGAGTGGAAGGATTTGAGTTACCTCAGAAACAGGGTTAACTGTATATAGAGTATAAGAAAAAGTGGAAAAAATAGACTGTAGAAAAGGCATAAGCCCAGGAATTTCTGGTGCTTGGCTCTAGTCATTGCTTTCTCAGGGCATTTTTGCCTGTTTCTCTTCTTTGTCTCCCTTACTCTTTTTCTGAAAATTCTTAAGGTGAACTTAATCATTGAGTAGGAGATGGGCCTTAAGGAGGTTCTTATAGTTGTGAGGACTCTACCTCTACTCACAGGACTAGCGAACATATAAAAGAAGGATGAAGGAGAAGTATGTTTGCTGCTTCTGTCATGTGAGGTTATGCTAAGAGAGGTTAAGTCTGAAGCACAGAACATGCTTTCATCAAACACCTAGTTTGTTGTCACCTCAATCTAATATACTTTAGTCTCCAGCACTGTCAAAAATTCCTATTTGTAAATTACTCAATTTAAGGAACTTTATCTAAGATACTCTCATCTAGTATGCCTTTATATAGCTTCAAATAGCATGATATATAAGTTACAATTGCTGGAAGTTTACATATTCTAGCTTTATTTCTTAGAGATTGACTGCCTTTTGTAACTCTTGATTAAGTTTTGGAGTCAGGAAGCTTTTAATATGTGTCACCTTTTAAGTGAGACCGGGAGATCTTAAATGTTTGTTGACTTCATTTTTCACTTTATTTATTTATTTGTGTATGTGTGTGCATGTGTGTTCCCAAGATGAGACTCAGGTTATCATGCTTAATAGCAAGCTTTCCCACTATGCCATCTTGTTCACTGGCTCAGTGTTCATTGACTTTTTACTTACTTTTGGAAGAAGACACTGATAGGCAGACATTCTGAAATAGATTTGGTAGATTATGTTATGTATATTTAAGTTTTGGGGACAGACTTTAAAATTTTTAGTTGAATTGTGAATAAAATATTACAATATTTTTACATATATAAATACTCATATTTTAAATTTCATTTAGTGTGCTTCCACAGACTTTCATATAGTCATTAAATTGTTCTTCTTCCACACTAGGAATTTAAAGTATAAAATTAACATATAACATTCCAATTTTCAAATTTGAATTTTATTATTAGTATGTGTGAATGAGCACATGTGTATGCATATCATGATGGTATGTATGTGCAGGTCAGAGGTCAACTTTTGGGAGTTGGTTCTCTCAGTCCACTGTGGATTCTGGTATCGAACTCAGAATATGAGACTTACATGGCAAATACCTTTCCTCACAGAGAGCCATCTTTAGCCCCGTTCCTTTTCTATGGACAAAAAGTAGAAAATGGACATGTATAACTCAGCATTCATCTTATCATTCTCCATCACTTAAAATCCTCCTCACCGACAGGCGTTGATGGCACACGTCTTTAAGCTCAGCACTCGGGAGGCAGAGGCAGGAGGATCTCTGGGTGTTCCAGGCCAGCCTGGTCTCCAGAGCAAGTTCCAGGACAGGCTCCAAAGCAATACAGAGAAATCCTGTCCCGAACCGCTCTCCCTGTCCCCCCAAAAATCTTCCTCACCATTTAAAATGTTTTATAAGTAGCATGAATAATGATTTGAGAAATTACAAGGGCTAATTATTCCATGAAGAAATAGGAATTTTTTCTTGACATCCCTAGTCAGGGATAAAATCAACTTTTCAAAGAAGAGAGTAAGGGGATAGAGAGATGGCTCAGAGGTTAAGAGAGATTACTGGTCTTTCAGGAGACCTGATTTTGGTTCCTAGCACCCATGTCAGGTACCTCACTGCCTCTTTATAACTCCAACTTCAGGGGATCCTATGGCCTCCATGGGTGCACTATGCCCCATAATTAAAATGTAAAATAAAAATCTTTAAAACTTAAGAGAATAACTAGAACAGAATAGAAAATGCCAGTGTATATCATGCATAGTAAGGATTAGACTTGATTTTAAAACTTTGGTGTCTTACCCTCTGATTCTGTGTCTCTGTTAGTTTCAGATACTAGCTATCTAGTTACCAGTTATGATATATTTCTTGATGTGGGGTAGAATAAAGTTTAAGAAACATTGGGTTGGACTAAATTTATATTGCCAATTACAAGGCACTATATCATGATTGATTGTGGAAAAGACGTATTAAACTGCTATCTTTACAGTGGGGAAGGAAGATGTTTATAAAATTAGGCAGGCCATGACAAATCGTACAACCAAGTGCTTCTGAAGACTGTGTCTATATCTCCGACTTGTTAGAGCTCCCAAATTAATTAAATGTTAGGAATTATTTTGAAAAAGATTCCTCTTATTTTATCTGTTCTTATATTTTGAGATTGGGCATGGGAAGCTGTGAATCCAGAGGTGACTTCTTTAAAGAGAACAATGAATACAGGGTATGTATAAAAATATGAGTCAATAAATGTGTGTCTATTACTGACTGATGTTACTTTTCAGTATGCATTTTACATTTCTCAGTTTGAAAACAAACTATTTAACAACATATTTCCTTGAAAGGCATATACCAGCTTCTGCTTCTTATCCCATGAAAAGTCAAGATTCTGTGCCTAAATCTATTCTGTCAAATGCTGAAAGAAGCCAAAGTGGTTGGGGGTAAGTCTGCCTATGTTTTTTCTTCTTCTTTCCTTAAAAAAAAAAACCTTTTTTTTTCTTTCTTAGAAGTACATTTAGAAAATTTCTACATTAATAAATAACTGGTATTTGAATATAATCTAGGTACTTCTTCAACATCTCCTTTCTAGCTTCTTGGCTTCTATAGGTACTCTGATTAAATATATGCATCTAAAAAATTGAAGCCAGGATTCACATATGAGAACATGGCATTTGTTCATGTGAACCTGGATTTCTTCACTTAGTATTTTTTCAAGTTACATCAATTTACTGGAAAATTTCACAATTTTATTTTTCTTTATAACTGAATAAAATTCTACTGTATATAGGGATTATATTTTTATTATCTGTTCATTGCTAATGGACATCTAGGTTGATTCTCTTTCTTGGATATTGTGATTGGACCTTCAATGAATGTAGATGAAATGTCTCCATAGTAGGATACAGAGTCCTTTTGGTATATGCCCAAGTGATATAGCTTGGTCATATAGTGGTTCTATTACATAAACAGTGAAATATGACTATATATAACACTTATTTCCTACTCCAACTCTTCCATATCTTTCAACTTCATGTCTTTTTTTGGAGACAGAGTATCTCTATGTAGTCCTGCCTGTCCCAAAGCTCACAATATAACCAGGATGGCCTTGAACACACAGAGATCCCCCTGCTTCTGCCTTCTGAGTGCTGGAATTAAAGATGTGTGCCACCTTTCTTTTAAATATCCACTAAAGTCAATTAGTTGGTCCATATGTGCATGGGTGTGAGGCTGCTACCGAATCATGGGAATCTTGTCAGTGGCACTTCATCGAAAACCAATGATTCTTCTCCAAAAACTGTCAACTGCCAATATATCCAATACATCACCAGTATGGGGTGAGGCTAGAGGTCATCTATTGCATCTATGCTGATCTTGTGCAGATTTTGTGCAAGTAACCCCAGCTCCTGAGTTTGTGAGTGCATTGCCATATCATGTCCATAAGATAGCATTTCATAGTGCCCCTACCTACTTTCCTCAGGTTCTTACATTTCTAGTGTTTTGAGAAGCCTCCAAACTTAATTTACACAGTGCTTCTATCAGATTGTACTCTCACCAACACTGAATAAGAGTTTCTCTTGGGCAATTTATGGAGCCACTGGTAGTGGATCAGTATTTACCCCTAGTACACAAATGGGCTTTGGGAGCCCAGTCCACATAGAGGGATACTGGGGAGGGCCTAGGCCCTGCCCCAAATGATATGGCAGACTTGGAAGATCCCCCATGGAAGGCCTCGCCCTCCCTGGAGAGCAGAAAGGGGTTGGAATAGGGGGCTAGTTGGGAGCAGGGGAGGAGGGGAGGGAGAGGGAACTGGGATTGACATGTAAAAGAAGCTTGTTTCTAACTTAAATAAAAAATTTTTAATTAAAAAAGAGTTTCTCTTTCCCATATCCTTGTCAGCATTTGTTAACATTTTATTTCTTCTGACTGTGGTGAGATGGAATCTTGAAATTTTAAACTTGCATTTCTGTGGTGGCTAATGAACATTTTAAGAAATGTTCATTAAACTGATAAGAACAGATATTGACATGTGAAATTATAATTTTGTAAAAATAAAAAAAAAGTGCAGAGAAAATAGGCCTGGATTCAGTGACTAACAAATTTCTTAATATCCATAAAGTTAAGTTTTTTAAAAAAATGTCCATTGACTATATCTTTTCTTTGAGAGCACTCTGTTCAAATCTATAGCCCACTATCTTCTGATTGGGTTGTTTGATATTGTTGGTGTTTAGGTTTTTAGTTCTTTGTGTATTCTAGACATTAATTCTCTGACAGAAATATAGCTGGCAAAGATTTTCTTCCATAATGCAGACTGCCTCTTTACTTGACTGACCAGCATGCCCTTTTTTGTACAGAAGTTTTTAATTTCATGAGGTCCCATTTGTCAATTGTTGGCCTTATTTCTGGTGCAACAACGGTTCTATTTAGGAAGTCCTTACCCATGCCTTTGTCTTGTAGAGTTTTCCTTACTTTTCCCTCTAGTACTTTCAGGTTTTGAGACCTTTGATCCATTTGGAGTTTTTTTTCCAGGGTAAGAGTTAAAGACCTAGTTCATTTGTGGTGGTCAATGCATAAAAGTTTAATTGATAGTGAAAGTATACCAATCCAAAACAAAGCTCCATGGCTTCAGAATGACTCTTCTAACTACATAGAGGTTCAATGAGGTGTATAGACTTTGGGTCTAGGTAAGCACTTGTTTGAGAAAGCTGAATTAATATAGCTTAAAAAATTGCTAGTTCTTTAATTGGGTGCTTACGTGGTCTGTGTTTGTTTTACTCAGAAATCTAAAAATCCTTTTTAGGACCCAAGATAAATTCTGTTTTTGTTGTCTGGAAGTATGACTAAGATAGTATGTTTTATAGTGATTCTCAATGACTTTTTTTTATTAGAAAGAAAATTATTTTACATGTCAATCCCAGGTCCCTCTCCTTCCCCTCCTCCCCTTTCCCCCTACTAATGTTCTACCTATCCCATACCCTTTCTGCTCCCCAGGGATGGTGAGGCCTTCCATGGGGGGGGTCTTCAAAGTCTATCATATTCTTTAGGATAGGGCTTAGGCCAACCCCCTTGTGTCTAGGCTCAGGGAGTATCCCTTTATGTAGGATGGGCTCCTAAAGTCCATTCTTATGGTAGCGATAAGTACTGGTCCACTACAAGAGGCCACATAGATTTCCAAGGTCTCCTCACTGACTCCCACATTCAGGGGGTCTGGATCAGTCCCATGCTGGTTTCCCAGCTATCAGCCTGGGGACCAAGAGTTCTCCCTTGTTCAGCTCAGCTGTTTCTGTGGGTTTCACCAGCCTGGTATGGACCCCTTTGTTCATCAGTCCTCCTCCTCTGCATCTGGATTTCAGTTCAGTTCAAGGTTTAGCTGGTGTCATCTTTGTAGCTCTCCAGATATTTCCCTAGTGCTTGATTTCTCTTTGAACTTATAATGTCTCCCTCTATTATATTGTCTCTTATCTTGCTCTCTTCTGTTCTTCCCCCAACTCAACCTGCCTGTCCCATCATGTCTTCCTCACCCCTCCTCTTCTCCCCTCTCATTCTCCTAGTTCCCCCTCCCCTCTCTCCATGCTCCCAATTTGCTCAGGAGATCTTGTTCCTTTCCCCATTCTCCAGGGTACCTGACTTTTTTTACAATAAAAACAGCGTGCATTTGAGGTTACATATAGGAGTGTGGAGAGGCAGCTACGTCATGGAAAAGTTAGCCCAGCATAGGTGATGACTCGTAGAAGCTTATCTCTGAGTTCCCTGTACACTTAGCAGGTAGCTATGCCAGAGTGTTATCTCTGCAACAATGTTTGCTGCTTATGTAACTGTGGGAAGGAACTGCATCTTGTGATTTTCTGAGTCTTGTGCATTTCATTAGCTGCTCGAATCCTTTGAGCCTCCTTCTCTCATCTAGGAAGGAATGTTTCATTCAGAGGAAATAGATGTAGGCCAGAGTGTTCCAAACACTGAAGAATAGCAATAATTCTGATATTTTACCTGGACACTAATGATGTTTATGGTGTTCATAACCTTAAGATTCATAACTGTGATTTCTTTTTTTCATCCCATTCTTAAATTTTTACTTTATTTAACAGTATTTCTCAAACTGTACAAGCCTTATACCCACAAAACCTAGGCTTTTTGCTGATCACTAGATTCACCCCATCCCTTTTAAAAACAAAGGGTGTCTTGTGTTGATTGCCTTGTAATGCTTGCAGTTTTCAAAATTAAGTTTTTGTGAGTTGGACTAGTTTCTCCTACCCATAATCACTCTTAACTGGCCTGCTTAGGAAGTACTTTTGTTTGGGTCTTATTAACATCCTACACCGACGAGCTTTTTAAAGTCATTTAGAGTAATATGGTAAATAAATGCTAAAATAGTTTGGTCAATAGGGCTTTGGAAAGCACAACATTTTAAATAACCTTACAGGCAAGCTGTAGCTTTCTTTTTTTACTTTGTAGAAAATTTCAAAGTAAATGTATAAAGAATTAAGCAAAAGTCTTCAAAATATTTTCACTTGGAGACTACTATTATATGAAGGCTTGGATATTGTAAACACATGTTTGTAGCACTATACTTTTGAGTTGGGAGACAGGTGTTCTCTGAGTTCTGAACTTACAAGTGACTTGCTGCTGTATATCTTTGTATGAGTTGTTTCTTCCCTAAGGCTGTCTCTTTATCTGGAAAGTGAAGTAATAATATATTGTACCATTGTATAATGAATGATGTGTTTGAAATTTCTTACTACTTAGTAGCTGTAGATCACTAATTGTCATAAAAATGAAAAAATTCATCAGTTGTTCCTAGATAAAAAGACAGAATTATGTTTTTCTTTTACAGCTACAGAAGTGACAACAGAAATACCAGCTTGAGAACCTGGGATAAAAATGACTTCCGACCTCAGCGTAAAACAGCAAGCCCAGCCCTAAACAGTGAATTCAATTCTTGTGCAGTGAATTTGGGAGCTCAACGACAGAAACAGTCAGGAACACCTGAATTTCCTAACTTACATGGACACAAAGAAAATGAAGTAATCAGACAAACATGTTTATCAAAACTGTCTGGCTCTACAGTGAAAGGCCCAGAGAGAGCCAGTGCACTGCAGGCATTTAAGCCCAGTTTTCAACAAAATCAATTTAAGAAAACAGTGTTGGGTGACACTCCAAGAGAAAATGCTCTGAAGGTAAACATTTAAATATTAATGAATGGCTTATTTACATGTTTGTACATGTGTAGTAAGTATTTAGAAATATACATGGTATATGCAGATTCATACAAATATCCAGATTCCCTTTGGAGTAGATGAATGCTAGTTTCTAAAATGTCAGATTTTTTTTTTTTATAGTGGCTTTAGAATTTCTTACTGGGTTCTTGTTTTTACTCTTTTAAGAAATTTTAAGGTAACAATAGTTCATCCATTTCTTGTAGAAACAATCCATACTTTTTATTGTCATTTTCTCCAAAATATATCAGAAACATTTTTCCTGCAAAGTGCCAGATAACAATATGTTTGGTTTTATGAATCATACTGTCTTTGTTGCAGTTATTTCAGTTCATGACTAAACTCTGCCATTATAACTTGAAGCAGCCATAGACAACACATTAATGAATGAGCATGGCTGTGGTCCAATAAATGTTGAAACAAAGAGATGGTTGGATTTGGAATGTAGACCATAGTTCACTGACTTCTGCTGTGTAATCTGGTCCTGTCCTTCTACACCATATTGCAAAGTGCCATTCATCCTGGAGTTTTTACATTGGGATGAATATGGTGTATACTATGATACTTCTCAGCTTTGAATTCTGTTCTAGAGAACATGTTCCTTTTCCTCAGCTGCATTTCTAATTGCTCTTTGAAATGTTTTTTTTTTTTGTTGTTGCATATGTGCAGGTTATTTTCTCTCTCTCTCCTCATCTCAGGGCCCAATAGATTGTCCCTCTGTGCATCTTTGAGTTCTGGAGGGATGCATTGTTTTACCTGGTGCCTCACCCTGGGAACCTTTGTTTTCTGGCTTCTACTAGAGGTCACCCAGATGGGGGGGTCACTGGGAGGATGTGGATGTTCAGAGAGAGGTGGAGGTTTTGTTTTCTACCTACTTCAGAATCATAACAGTAGCAATGTCTGTGTCCCTCCTTGAGCCTAGTTTTCATGGTTTTGGTCATTTCCTTTTCTCCCTCAGCTCTTTCAGCTTGTTACTGCTATTAGTGTTTGGTTGCTTAACTGCTCTGTATTTGTTCTGACCATAATCTGAACATCATTGTGGTTAACAAGCAATTAGGGTCAATTCTGTATTTTTTTATTTTCTAGAAATATGACTAAGGTAGCATGTTTTATAGTGATTCTCAAGGTCATGCTACCCATATACAGAATGATATGATGCTGTTACCCTAGTAACAGTGGCTCATTTAAATCTTGCTCAGGAGGGTCAAGATTGGGAGACTTTGAAAAAAAAGTTTCTTCAGTGTTCTTTACAGCCCTCACCCCCAGAAATGAAATCGTGCCCCTTTTCTTGAAAGTATCTGTTCTGCTTGAGTTTTGTTTGCTTTAAGACAGAGTCTCACTATGTTACCCTGAACTCACTACGTAGACTAGCTGGCCTCAAACTCACAGAAATCGGCCTGCCTTTGCCTGCCAAGAGCTCAAATTAAAAGCTGTATTTTCAGATCTTCAAACAAACAAACAAACAAACAAACAAACAAACAAAAATCCAATAAAGTATGGTGCCGAAGTGATGACTCATTGGTTAAGAGCACTGGCCACACTTCTGAAGGACTTGGGTTCTGTTTCCAGCACCCATTAGATGGCTCACAACCTTCCGAAATTCCAGTTCGAGGGGATATGATACCATTATCTAACTTCTGTGGGCACCAGGCATATCCTTATGTACACATAAATACAGACAAGCGAAACATATGTGTGGAGGTCTGAGGGCATTTGTGTGGAGGTCAGAGGACAACTTCGTGGAGTTGTTTTTCTCTTTCCATCTTTTCATGCATTTTGGGGATCAAACTCAGGTTATTAGTTTCTATGACAAGTGCTTCACCCACTGAGCCATCTCTTTAGCCACATAGTTCTCTTCTTATTGTAAATACATTCTCATTTTCACTCTATAGTGCAATGCAGTGTAATGCTGGCTTTAATTTGGGGGATTTAGTTGCATTGAAACTTTTAGTAGCTTTTTTCACACATTGTGCATGTTTACTTATTATAAAGACCTAGACTCTACATAGTTCCAAAAGTATAATGAATATAATGAAACACTTTTCTATACTATGCTTTTTCCCCCCAAAGGAAGCCCCCTTCCATCAGTTAAAGGCCAAAGATAATTCTTTAAGAATCATTTCTGCAGTCATTGAAAGCATGAGGTACTGGCGTGCACAAGTGCAGAAAACCGTACTTCTTTTTGAAATATTGGGTAGGTAAATATTTCAGGAATACTTCAGTAATATATTTGGATGTTTTTAGTGGCATTAGGAATACCTAGGGTATCATGAAGAATAACTCAAATTGGAAAAGAAGATTATGTTAATTCAGGGAAATGTAGGCTGTCTTCAAAATAACAGATGTCTACTTCCAGTACTCAGGAAATGGTTATTAAGTGATTGAATAACACCATTTGATAAAAATGTATGGTGTTAAACATGAATTAGGACTTGTACTTATTGATGAAGATACAGCTTTGAGAGATGTTGAATAATTTGCTCTAAGGGGAAGATGTAAAAATGTAGAATAAAAAAATACAAACTTGTAGTTATGTAGGATGAATCATCCTAGAGAGCTAGTGTGTTTAATGAAACTATAGTTAATATTGAAAATTAGCCCAAAAGGTAGATCTTAGGTGCTTTTACTCTACCCCAAAATGTAACAGTGGAAGGGGACAGGCATGTTAATTTGATTTCCTGATGTAATGAAAACATTTGTGATCTATTTGTTCTCTTTTTCTCTGTTCTTGTACATCTTACATGAATATATTTTGTTTTAGAAAATGAAATAAATCAAGTTTGAACAATGTCATCAAATAGTATGAAGCTGAAGACCTGACACTAGAATTCTACTTCAGTGGTGTTTTCACTAAGCTATAAGGCTTATTGTTGATATAGCGCATTTTATTGTTATAACAGCTTTGGAATTCAGCCAGCCTATAGAATACACTGAAATGATATAATTTCTCTGTGAAATACCACTGTATAAGTAGAACTGGGAGAGGCTGTTAATGGGATGACACTTAAATATCAACTTTCTTTTGCTAAATTATATTTATATTTATCAATATTCATTTTCCCACTTCAATGTTGCTTAGCTGTCCTGGATTCAGCTGTCACACCTGGCCCACAGTATTCAAAGACTTTTCTCATGAGAGATGGGAAAAATACTCTTCCATGTGTATTTTATGAAATTGTGAGTATTTTAAAGTGTTCATTTTCAATGTCTGTGGCTACCACCACCACCACCATAAAACCACAGGACAATTTAGGCCACAGTCCCATTGCAGTAGAAATTCTTTTATGAAAAAGAGTATATAATTCACGAGCTATTATGGGGGATTAATAAATTTTCCAGGAAGCAACTTCTTGCTAGTTTGTAAGAAGCCCTGTCAGGGTTAGTGCCATTCCTCTGTGACAAGTTATCTGTGTATGCCTAGATACCTTGTAAGCAACACAGAGACTCATATCATTTGGAGTGATTCATGTTCAATTGGTCATATTACAAGAGACATTGAACTGTAGATGAAGCAATAAATGATTTTTTACTTTTATGCTTTGAAAAACAGGATCGTGAACTTCCAAGACTGATCAGAGGCCGAGTTCACAGGTGTGTTGGACACTATGATCCAGACAAGAACATTTTCAAGTGTGTTTCTGTTAGACCAGCATCTGCTTCTGAACAAAAGACTTTCCAGGCATTTGTTACAATTGTGGATGCTGAGATGAAGTATCATACTAAAGCAATGAATGAAATGTAAATAGTGACAAAGGGAGTTGTACAGTATAAACTGAAGAATTTGCTGTTATTAATTTACCACTTGCATTGTTTTATCACGCCCTATTTTCCACATCTCACTTCATTTTGTAAAAATAAACCTTTTCTTATAGATTTGACCTAAGCAGCAAAACTAGATGTTTTTAATTTTGCAGTTTTATTGAGCTATGCTTTACATTTGCTAAATTTGAAGAACCACTTCAAGTAAAAATGCTCACTGCAACAGACAGAAATGCATATTGTATACTTGATTTTAGCCAAAGGGCTGAAAACTCTATCTTAGGTGTAGGTGATTCATTAACATGGGTAATATGTTTGCGATAGCCCCCAAACCATCGACCTCAAAGGACAATGCTGGAAGCACTCATACTATCAATAGCAAGATGGGTGTGAATATTGTTTTAGGTGTTATTCTGCACTTGTTAGTTTAATGAAGGCCATTTAGTTACTTCATTTATTTAGAAAGTATTTTTATTTGTTGAGAATTTTATACATTGTATTTTGATCATATTCATTCCATTCCCCAATTCCTCTGAGATCACCAATTCCATATCTATCCAACTTGATGTCCTTCTCTTTTAAAAACCCATCAACTCCAATTTGTGCTGTCCATGTAGTCTTGGGTTGACTTAAAGAATTAAACCTATTGTATTCCACTCCATTTTTTGGTCAAAATTTAGGAAAATTTTAAGTAGGATTTAAAAGATGTCTGCCCACTATAGCTTTAAGTCATAATTACCATTCAACAGTGATGCCTCAAACCACTCTGAGCTTCTCACTTTTGGTTCTTTGCATTCCCTTCTCATCTATGTTATGACACTCCATTTTTCTTTTCTGTCCTTGCTTTTTGAATGGACTCTTACAGTCATATTTCAGCTGATCTCTTTCTTGGTTTACAGGATGGAAAAATGTCCAAACTTTAAGCAGTTTTATTTTCTCCATGAATGCCATAGCAACACATGAGGCACTTCACAGTCTGCAATGCTTCATTCTGTCTTGCCTGTGAAACCTAAAAGCAGATACTAAGAAAAGTCTCATTTCCAGTTGCATTATCTGAGAGCTTTATCCCATTGGGAGAAGTTCATTAAACAGGGAAAAGGGAAACCAATTTATAGGGTAACTTATTTGAGCACCACCAGGAGTGTCTTAGACATTAGCATCTAGCACCCACATTTAAGGATAGACCAATAGGCATTAATTCTCTTACAGTTTCATGTTCTGAATGTGTGACTTTCAGGTTATGGAACCAGAGGAACCCAATGCTAGGGCACAGGAAGCAGGGAAAACAGGCCAGAGGTAACCCTGCCACAATCTACATCAGTGGTTCTCAACTTGTGGATTGCCACCCCATTGTCAAACCTCTATCTCCAAAAATAGGTACATTATAAATCATAATAGAAGCAACATTACAGTTATGAAGTAGCAATGAAAATAATTTTATGGTTGTGGGTCACCACAACATGATGAACTGTATTAAGGGGTCACAGCATTAGGGCACTGTAAGGTGCATTCTTCCTGTCAGGTTCCACAGCCACCTCTGAGCCCCCAAATAAATACACAAGACTTATATTGATTATGAAACTGTTGGCCATTGGCTATGGTTTCTTATAGGCTAGCTCTGACTTAATTATTAACCATTTTTTGTAAGTCCAAGTATTTACTCGTAGTCTTCTTTTAACGGGAGAAAGGGTCTGGACTTGTTACTCCTCTTGTGTCCTATATGGTGACTGCTCCTAAATGTCTCCCAGAGAAGAGACAAGAGTGATTTCCTGTTTGTCCCTGCTTATATTCAAATTCTGCTCAGCTATGTCACTTCTTGTCTATCTGTACAGACTCTGTGGTTAGTCAGTGGCAGTTTCTGTCCAGCTACGTCACTTCCTGGGATCACATGATGACTCCTCTCTGCCTATACTTCCAAGAATCCTCCTTGTCTCCTAGTCCTACCTATCATCCTGCCTGGCCAATCAGAGTTTTATTCACCAACCAATAAGACAAACATATACACAGAAGAACATTCCCCATCAGGGCACAGAATTAGGATGGGTAGGAACTTCTGTTCTGTGTGGAACAGGTTGAAATCTGCAGAACTTCTTGCTATAACTGTGTATGGATTAAGAGAGGACAGATGAGAATGTGACACTCCATAAGAAGTGTTTGATAACATTTCAAAGAAAAGAACATTTCTAAACAGATGGCTTACTGGCTCTACTCTAGTGGACAGTGAGACTGCTAGTCAACAAGTTTTGGGATCCTTATATCTCTGAACCAAAAGAAAAGAAAGAATTGCTATACTGCTTGAGGTAATTTAATCATAGCTAACAAGGGAAAATTCCTTTCTGTACACAATGAAGAAAAAGATGATGTCTAATTTTCAGGAATTTTATTTATATCAGCTTCATCTATAATTGCCCCAAATTGGGAGCAACTGAGATGTTCTTTGTCAGGTTAATGGGTAAACTATGGTAATACAGACAATGGAATGTCAATTCACAACTAAAACAATCAGAAAATGTAAGTGTATATTATTAAGAGAATAAAGACAACCGTAGGGTCTTTTATGTCAACAAATCAAAGGCAGCTATTCTAGTAATCAATGAAGGCAATACCATTGAAGTTCATATTCATGAAGAATGAAGGGCAATTCTAGTTGAAATGATAAAAAGTGAACACAGGATAAGTACAGAATAGGACATTAACAAATATCTACTATAGTCTCATGATTGTCTTAGTTAGGGTTTTTGTTGCTGTGAAGAGACATCACGATTACGGCAACTCCTGTAAGAAAACATTTAATTGAGGGTGCTCATTTTTCACTTCAGAGCTTTAGTCTATTATGGTGGGTAGCATGGCAGCATGCAGACAGACATGGTGCTGGAGCTAAGAGTCCTACATCTTGACTCAGAGGCAACAGGAAGTCCACTGACTGTCACACTAAGTGAAGCTTCAGAAAAAGACCTCAAAGCATGCTCTCCCCCACCACCACAGTAACACACTTCAACAGAAGGTGTGGCCCAGATTAAAGGTGTGCCCTTCAGCCTCAAGGTCTGTATTAAAGGTATGTGTCATCCAAGCTTCCTCAACCAAGACAACACCTCCAACAAGGCCACTCCTAATTGTGCTACTCCTTAGGTGTTTATGGGGCCAAATGCATTCAAACAACCACAATGATCCAAATGGAAAAGCTGACACTGGGAAATATATAACATCTAAAAAGACTGGTTAGGATGATGGGTGGGGGACATTATTAAGATTTTCCTAGGGGAGTTAGAAGCTAGAAGTAACTGAATAAGATACAAATTCATTTCCCTTCTCTGTTTTGGCTGGAGGAAGAATTGAACGCGATATGGTAGAGTCTCTCTTTTCTCTCATTTCTGTCCTTCCTGTGTGTCTTCATATGCTTGGGTCCTTGTAGTTAAGGTTTCTCTATTATCTGGAGTATGTTTATGGGGAGATTGGTTGTAGTGCTATCCTTGAAATATTTCTGAAATGTGAGTCTCTCACAGTGGCATTCAAAGACCACCTGTAGTTTTTTGTTCACAGTATAGAGACTAAGCTGTAATACTCCTAAGATGCTTTATAGTCTTCACAATAAGGTCCCAGTTTATCTTAAGGTCTCTCAAACTACTCACCCCAAATAACAAGACCCAGCACACAGGACTACTGCTGATTCCTTAGACACATAATGAGTAAGCATCTCTCAGTCAGCTGCTCACTATCCTCATGGCCCCCAAAGTACAATAACACATGAGAGACTAATCAGTCACTGCTACAGAACTCCAAGATAATTTGTCCTAGAGAAGTCTTGCATAATTATTTTGTCCTGTTTAATGAGTTCTTCTAGGATCTAGAGTCCTCTGGGATGCAGAGCCCCTTAGGCCCAGGGATGAGCAGAATGAGAAATGAGCAGGAATGGTAGAGAGACAGGTGATGACTACAGAGGTTGTTCTTCCTATGCCTGTACTGAATAAATGGGAACAGGATCTTGGACCAGAGCCCTGAAGTCATCCTGAGACATTCTGTGTAAGTTGACAAAAAGGTGAATGAGTAGGGTCCTTCATGTCCCTAATTGGAAGGTCTTAATCTCCCAGGCCTCTTGATATTCTGCAAGACATTTTTTCAGATATACTTCCATCTCTGTGCCTCCCAAGGCATTTTGCACATTGTAGAAATGTTCTGGTTATACTTTGCCACCTATAATTTTAGTATAGCATTCATTAGTATTACTATGCAATGTGTTATCACAAGATTATATCATTTCAACATAAGTGATATCCCTGTCAGGCATTTTATACAGAAGTCCTAGTTATATAGTGGATTATTCAAGAGCCAGTGGCCATGTCAGAGGAGCAGCAAGTGACAATGGACTTCAGGGGATTGGTTCACCAGCCTGCAAGGCATTGATGGGTAAATCTTGGAGAGTCTTGCCCCCAGAATGTCTCTTGCTATTGATGTCTTTGCATGTTTGCTGCTGCCATTTTTTCTCGTGTCTTGTATGAACGGGTGTGGGGAGATTCCCATTGCCTTTAATGTAGTGTGATTACCTCATGGAAACAACCCATTCTACTCAGTACTTTTATCTGCACATTTTGATGAAGATGATTTCCTCCTAAGCTGTACTGTTTAACTGAAGCAATGACTTTATAAATACATAGTGTTAGTTCAAATAGGATTTTGATGATTGAGGGTCTTTAGTAAATACAGTAAGGGGTTATGATAGAGGTTAGCTTATCTACTAATGTAGGTAAAAGCAAGATGATGCTTCCCTGACGCCCAGATAAAGCAGGGGCTGCAGAGGATAGAAAATAAGAACAATGAAATGTCACACAGCTAGTTTCTCTTGAGGATCTGTAGAGACTGTGTCTGTGGTTAATGATTAAGAGAAACAATTGAGTTCCAGAAGCTAAGTTAGCTCAAGTTCTTTTAATCTTAACATTGAGAGATGTGCATCATAGCCAAAAAAAAAAAAGCTTTAAATATGACTTATGGTTAGGTTAAGATGTTTTTGTTAGTGTCTTTGAGGTATAAATATTGGAAAAAAACTTAAAGTTTAGAAGGCCATACTTTTAATAGCTGAGTGAGGGACTCGTTGAGGTCAGGGAGCAGGAACAATGGTAGCCTCACTTTTGCTGGCTGAGTGCCTTTCGTGCTAGGATGGATGATGATCAAGGGTGATGATTCATTTCTTGTGCCCATTTATGCCCTCAGTTTCCTGGTATGTATGTATGTATGTATGTATGTATGTATGTATGTATGTATGTATGTGTGTATGTACTGTTGATGACTAGCTATGCACCCTGTGAATTTAAAGTAGAGATGATTGATTCTTCCATATATAAAATTCTAGATTTGTGATTCTTTTAAGATTTCTCATACATTTACCTCTTGAGATAAATAATAAAATGATTAGTCCTTTCTTTCTTTCTTTCTTTCTTTTTTTAAAAATTTATTTATTAGTTCTAGTTAGGGAACAAGCTTGTTTCACATGTAAGTCCCTTCTCCCTCTCCCTTCCCTCACCCCCATCCCTCCTCCCCCACCCCCAGCCTACCCCCACCCATCCACCCACCACTCCCCAGGCAGGGTAGGGCCCTCAATGGGGGCTCTGCAAAGTCCACCAAATCTTCCTGTGCTGGTCCTGGGCCCTTCCCCATGTGTCCAGGGCCAGAGTGTAACCCTTCACATGGGATGGGCTCTCAAAGTCCCTTCTTGCACCAGGGAAAAATACTAATCCACCACCAGAGGCTCCTTGGAGTGCAGAGGCCTCCTTATTGACATTCACGTTCAGGGGTCTGGATCAGTCTTGTCCTGGCCTCCCCAACAGCATCTGGGGTCCATGTGCTCTTCCTTGTTCAGGCCAACTGTTCCTGTGGGTTTCTCCAACCTGGTACAGACCCCTTCCCTCTTCATTCCTCCCTCTCTTCAACTAAATTCCAGATTTCAGCTCAGTGTATATCTGTGGATGTCTGTCTCTGCTTCCATCAGCCACTGGATGAGGGCTCTAGGATGGCATAAAGAGAAGTCATCAGTCTCATTTTAGGGGAAGGGCTTTTAGGTTATCCTCTTCACCATTGCCTGGATTGTCAGATCGTGTCATCCTTGTAGGTCTCTGGAGATCTCCCTGGTTCCAGATGTCTTCTCAGACCTATAGTGGCTCTCTCTGATATGGTATCTCTCATCCTGCTCGCTCTCCTCTATTCTTCCCCCAATTCAATGTTTCTGCCCCTCCATTTCCTCTCCTCTACTCCTCTTCTCTTGCTCTTATTGTAGCAGCTCCCTCCCCCCCCTACCCTCATGCTCCCAATTAGTTCAGGAGTTCATGCCACTTCCATTCCTGGGGACCAGTTATCCCTTAGAGTCCTTCATGTTTCCTAGTTTCTTTGGTGAAGAGGATTATAGACTAGTAATCCTTTGCTCTATGTCTAAAATTCATATATGAGTGAGTACATACATGTCTGTCTTTTTGTGACTGGGTTACCTCACTCAGGATGGTTTCTTCTAGTTCAATCCATTTTCCTGCGAATTTCAAGATTCCATTGCTTTTTTCTGCTGAGTAGTACTCCATTGTATAAATGTACCACATTTTCTCAATCCATTCTTCATTTGAGGGGCATCTAGGTTGCTTCCAGGTTCTGGCTATTACAAACAATGCTTCTATGAACATGGTCGAACATATGTTCTTGTTGTATGAACATGCAGTATTTGGGTATATACCCAAGAGAGGAATGGCTGGATCTTGAGGTAGACTGATTCCCATTTTTCTGAGCAACCGCCATACTGATTTCCAGAGTGGTCTTACAAGTTCTCACTCCCACCAGCAATGGAGGAGTGTTCCTTTTTCTCCACATCCTCTCTAGCATAGATTGTCATTGGTATTTTTGATTTTAGCCATTCTGACAGGTGTGAGGTGGTATCTCAGAGTTGTTTTGAGTTGCATTTCTCTGATGGCCAATGATTTTGAGCACTTTCTTAAGTGTCTTTCAGCCATTTCAGATTCCTCTGTTGAGAATTCTCTATTTAGTTCTGCACCCCACTTTTTAATTTCATTGTTTGGTGTTTTGGTGGCTAGCTTCTTGAGCTCCTTATATATTTTGGAAATCAGTCCTCTGTCAGATGTGGGATCGGAGAAGATCTTTTCCCATTATGTGGGTGGTTGTTTTGTCCTACTGACTGTTTTCTTTGCCTTGCAGAAGCTTCTCAGTTTCAGGAGGTCCCATTTATTAATTGCAGACCTCACTGTCTGTGCTACTGGCGTAATGTTCAGGAAGCAGTCTCCTGTGCCAATTTGTTCAAGGGTAATTCCCACTTTCTCTTCTAGAAGATTCAGTGTGGCTGGATTTATGGTGAGATCTTTGATCCATTTGCACTTAAGTTTTGTGCATGGTGACAGGTATAGATCTATCTGCAATTTTCTGCATGTCAGAATCCAATTGTACCAGCACCATTTGTTGAAGGTGCTATCTTTTTTCCATTGTATAGATTTAGCATCTTTGTCAAAAATAAGGTATTCGTAGGTACATGGGTCAATATCAGGGTTTTCAATTCGATTCCATTGGTCTATCTGTCTATTTTTTGTGCCAATGCCAAGCTGTTTTCATAACTATGGCTCTATAGTAGAGCTTGAAGTTGGGGATGGTGATGCCTCCAGAAGATCCTTTATTGTAAAGAGTTGTTTTGGCTATCCTGGTTTTTTATTTTTCCATATAAAGTTGAGTATTGTTCTTTCAATGTCTGTGAAAAACTGTGTTGGGATTTTGATGGGGATTGCATTGAATCTGTAGATTGCTTTTGGCAGGATTGCCATTTTTACTATGTTAATTCTACCTATCCAAGAGCATGGGAGATCTTTCCATTTTCTGGTATCTTCTTTAATTTCTTTCTTTAAAGTCTCAAAGTTCTTATTGTACAGGTCTTTCACTTTTTTGGTTAGTGTTACCCCAAGATATTTTATGTTGCTTGTGGATATTGTGAAAGGTGATGTTTCCCTGATTTTTTTCTCATTGGATTTATCATCTGTATATAGTAGGGCTACTGATTTTTTGAGTTAAATTTGTATCCTGCTACCTTGCTGAAGGTGTTTATCAGCCGTAGGAGTTCCCTGGTAGGGTTTTTCGGGTCACTAATGTAGACTATCATGTTGCCTGCAAATAGTGAAAGTTTGATTTTTTCCTTTCCAATTTGTATCCCTTTGATCCCCTTTTCTTGTCTTATTGCTCTAGCCAGAACTTCAAGTACAATATTGAAGAGATATGGAGAGAGTGGACAGCCTTGTCTTGTTCCTGATTTTAGTGGAAACGCTTTGAGTTTCTCTCCATTTAGTTTGATGTTGGCTATTGGTTTGGTGTATATTGCGTTTATCATTTGTTCCTGTTATTCCTGTTTTCTCCAAGATCTGTATCATGAAGAGATGTTGGATTTTGTCAAAGGCTTTTTCAGCATCTGGTGAGATGATCATGTGGTTTTTCTTTTTCAGTTTGTTTATATGGTGGATTACATTGATGGATTTTCATATGTTGAACCATCCTTGCATCCCTGGAATGAAGCCTACTTGATCGTGGTGGATGATTTTTCTGATATGTTCTTGGATTCAGTTTGCCATTATTTTATTGAGTATTTTAGCATTGATGTTCATGAGGGATATCGGTCTGTAGTTCTCTTTCTTAGTCATATCTTTGTGTGGCTTGGGTATCAAAGTGATTGTAGCCTTGTAGAAAGAGTTTGGCAATATCCCATCTGCTTCTATTGTGCGGAACAGTTTGAGGAGTACTGGAATTAGCTCTTGTTTGAATTTCTGGTAGAATTCTGCAGTGAAGCCATCTGGCCCTGGGCTTTTTTTGGTTGGGAGGCTTTTGATGACTGCTTCTATTTCATTAGGGGTTATAGGTAGATTTAAACTGTTTATCTGATCTTGATTTAATTTTGGTAAGTGATATTTATCCAGAAAGCTGTCCATTTCCTTTAGATTTTCCAATTTTGTGGAGTACAGGTTTTCAAAGTATGACCTGAAGATTCTCTGGATTTCCTCAGTGTCTGTTGTCATATCCCCCTTTTCATTTCTGATTTTGTTAATTAGCATGCTCTCTCTCTGCCTTTTGGTTAGTTTGGACAGAGGTTTGTCTATCTTATTGATCTTCTCAAAGAACCAACTCTTTGTTTCATTGATTCTTTGTACTGTTTTCCTAGTTTCTACTTTGTTGATTTCGGCTCTCAGGTTGATTATTTCCTGGCGTCTACTCCTCCTTGGTGTGTTTGCTTCTTTTTGCTCTAAAGCTTTCAGTTTTTCTGTCAATTCTCTAATGTGACTTTCCTCCAGTTTCTTCATGTGGGCACTTAGTGCTATGAACTTCCTTCTTTCAAAGTGCTTTCAAAGTGTTTCATAAGTTTGGGTATGTTGTGTCTACATTCTCATTAAATTCTAGGAAGTCTTTAATTTCTTTTTTTATTTCTTTCTCAACCCAGGAATGGTGCAATTGGGTGTTATTCATTTTCCACGAGTATGTAGGTTTTCTGCAATTCGTATTGCTGTTGAATTCTAGCTTTAATGCATGGTGATCTGATAACATACAGGGAGGTTATTTCAATTCTTTTGTAACTGTGGAGGTTTGCTTTGCTGCCAACTATGTGGTCAATTTTTGAGAAGGTTCCATGTGGCGCTGAGAAGAAGGTATATTCTTTTGTGTTTGGATGGAATGTTCTATAGATATCTGTTAAACCCAGTTGGGTCATAACTTCTGTCAGATCCTTTGTTTCTTTGTTAGTTTCTGTCTGGTGGTCCTGTCTAGTGGCGTAAGGGGGGTGTTGAAGTCTCCTACTATAAGTGTGTGTGGTTTTATGTGTGGTTTGAGCTTTAGTAATGTTTCTTTTACAAATGTGGGTGCTTTTTATTTGGGGCATAGATGTTCAGGATTGAGACTTCATCTTGATGGACTTTTCCTGTGATGAGTATGAAATGCCCTTCTTCATCTCTTTTGATTGCTTTTAGTTTAAAGTCTAATTTGTTAGATATTAGGATTGCTACACCAGCTTGTTTCTTGAGCCCATTTGATTGGAAAATCTTTTCCCATCCTTTTACTCTGAGGTATCGCCTGTCTTTGAAATTGAGGTGTGTTTCTTGTAAACAGCAGAAGGATGGATTCTGTCTTTGTATCCATTCTGTTAGCCTATATCTTTTTATGGGTAAGTTAAGACCATTGACATTTAGGGATATTAATGTCCATTGTTCATTGGTTCTTCTTTGTTTTGGATTTATTATTGGTGGTGTCATTGTGTGTGGATTTCGCCCTCCCTGTTTCTTTTTGCGTTTGGTGAAATTAGATTATCTATTGCCAGTGTTTTTGTGAGTGTAGTTATGTTCGTTGGGTTGGAGTTTTCCTTCCAGAACCTTCTGTAGTGTTGGATTTGTGGATATGTATTGTTTAAATCTGTTTTTGTCATGGAATATCTTGTTTTCTCCATCTATAGTGATTGAAAGTTTTGCTGGGTACAGTAGTCTGGGTTGACATCCATGTTCCCTTATTGCTTGTAGGGTATCTATTCAAGACCTTCTGGCTTTCAGAGTTTCCATTGAGAATTTGGGTGTGATTCTGATTGGTTTGCCTTTATATGTTACTTGGCCTTTTTCCTTTGCTGCTCTTAATATTTTCTCTTTATTCTGTAGATTTGGTGTTTTGATTATTATGTGTCAGGGGGACTTCTTTTTGTGGTCCAGTCTGTTTGGTGTTCTGTAAGCTTCTTGTACTTTCATAGGCATATCCTTCTGTAGGTTGGGGAAGTTTTGGTCTATGATTTTGTTGAATATGTGTTCTGTACCTTTGAGCAGTGTTTCTTCACCTTCTTCTACACCTATTATTCTTAGGTTTGGTCTTTTTACGGTGTTCCATATTTCCTGGATATTTTGTGTTAGGGATTTGTTGGACTTGATGTTTTCTTTGGTTGATGAATGTATATCCTCTAGCGAGTCTTTAATAGCTGAGATTCTCTCTTCCATCTCTTGAATTCTATTGGTTATGCTCACATCTTTAGTTCCTGATCGTTTATCCAGCTTTCCATCTCCAGCATCACCTCATTCTGTGTTTTCTTTATTGTGTCTATTTCAGTTTTCATCCTTTGAACTGTTTCAAGAACTTCCTTTACTTGTTTGGATGTTTTTTCTTGGGTTTCTTTAGATTCTTTAAGAGATTTGTTTATTTCTTGAATTTTTTGGCTTGTCTTTTCCTCCATTTCGTGTAATTTTTTTGTTTGCTTTTTCTTCTATTTCTTTAAGGGGTTTTCTTGTTTCCTCTTTAAAAGTCTCTATCATCTTGCTGAGATAATTTTTGAGGTCCATCTCTTCTTCATGCTCTGTGTTGGGCTTTTCAGATCTTGCAGGAGTGGAGTCCCTAGATTCTGGTGGCATCATATTGGTCTTTCTGTTGTTGAGTGAAATCTTATTCTGTCTTCTTCCCATATCTTCTTTTAGTGGGTGCAGGTGGGGTCTCTCTATCTTCTCTTGTGACCCAGTGGTGTGTGGGGGCCAGGAATTCAATGTCTACAACTCTGGATGGTCTTGCCTTTCCTGGTAGTCTCCTCACTTGTTGTGGATCGGTTGGTGGAAAGAGATGGAAGAGTGGGGTGTTTCCAGATTCAGGGAGCTCCTCCTTGTCTGTGCCTGTCTACCCCAAGCAGGCAGGCCCGGGGTGGTAGGGGTGAGTGATGGTTTGGGTGGGGGTTGGGTAAGGGCAGAGGCTCACTCACTTCATTCCTGGGTCGGTCAGCGGAAAGGGATGGAAGAGAGGGGTGCTACCAGATTCAGGGAGCAGGGAGCTCCTCCCTGCCTGGGTGTGTCTATCCCAAGCCAGCAGGTGCAGGTTGCGGCGGGGGGGGGGGCTGGTGGTGGGGTGGTGGTGGTGGTAGGGGTGAGTGATGTTTTGGGCGGGAGTTGGGTAAGGGCAGAGACTCACTCACCTAGTTCCTGGGACGGCCAGCGGAAAGGATTGAAGAGTGGGGTGCTACCAGATTCAGGGAGTAGGGAGCTCCTCCTTGCCTGGTTGTGTCTACCCCAAGCCAGCAGGCACAGGTGGGGGTAGGTGGTAGGGGTGAGTGATGTTTTGGGCGGGAGTTGGGTAAGGGCAGAGACTCACTCACCTAGTTCCTGGGTCGGTTGGCGGAATCTATTCCTTTCTTTGTAACCAAAAAATGCAGCCTGTGATCAATAGCACTGACTTTGAAAAATACTTTGCTTGCTTACCCTCGGTTAATCTATAAACATTGCTTGTGTGTGAATGTATGTGAGTTCTTGGAACAACTTGCTTTTCACGTGTAATATATAAAATGTTTACTCATATAAGGGATATGGGAAACATGCCATTTTTAACTTGTATTCATTGTAATCATTCACTTAAAATAGATTGTAAAAACATTGCAATTTTTATACTGCTTGAAAGATACTTCTGGTATATATAAGCTGTAAGGGAAAAAATAAAGCTAGAAGGAAGACACTGAAAGAAGGGAAACACCAGGGTAGAAAAACAGACTAAAAAGAGTAGAATAAGCAATAGTAAGAATAATAAAATGTAAAACTAATCTTTGACCCTCATAAAAGTCCTCATGTGTCTGTTTGTCCAGATGCCTGCTCTGCATCTCCTCGTCAGCTTTTCTGACCAGCTGAAGGTTTGCCATTCATTGGCACTCTAGGTGACATCCTGACAAGTTGGAGATTGGAGTGTGTGTGTGTGTGTGTGTGTGTGTGTGTGTGTGTGTGTGTGTTTCCTGTTTTTGCTGGCCCCAGAGAGTTAATTTTAGCCACCCTTGCCTGCCCCAGAGATTTAAGTTTTACTCCCTCAGATAGAAAAGTCAGTCGAGTGATTATTCGACTGACTCCTTGGATCTCCCTCAATTCCTGAGCTGCTGGAGGCTGGTTCTAACAACAGCAATATTCAAGGAACTTAAAAAAGATGCAGATAATCCCTTTGAAGATAGTATAATCACAATTATTGGGAGATAGTGTGAAAATCTGTAGTTTTAAACGTGATCTCTATGGTTAACCTAGCAGAGTGTGTTCCAAGGCCAGCAGAATTAGGAACACCAAATGTAAAGTTGCAACATTTAATGTAGAATTCTGAGCCCACACAAGACTTACTGTTCAGAATCAGAACTTACAGGGATAAACAGGTATTTTTATTTTCAAGTTTGATAAACAGATGTTTTAATAGGAGAGTACTCACACGACGGAGTCAGTCCCCTACAACCAGGCAAACCATGGAACAAAGAGAGCTGCCTGCGAGCGACCCTCATATTTAAAGGTCTTGCTATGTCACTCTGACCACGCCCTGGTGTGCATGGTCTGCGTCACCTGTGCCAGCCCCCAAGAGGGCATGGCTAACATTTCCCCTACATGTGCCTGAGTTCTCTTGTCTGATGCCAGTTACAGCTTCATCTCTGGTGTTATACAGTGTTCTTTCCATGGGCTTTTCTGGGACTGTGGCTCAGAGAAGGCCTGTCCCCTTAGCCCTCATACTTCCCCTTGTCACTTGATGGACTCTTTTTAGCCATGCATGATAAACAGCTATTTCACATCTAAATTTTATGCTATGATGAAATCTAAGCCTTTTGTCATTCATTATTATGTGCAGTTCAGACTGAGAAGTGAACAGGTACCATATGAGTAAAATGAGAGACACCATTACTGAATCCCTGGGACTCAGTGGTACCATTTGCAAGCAGTGTCCTTGTGCTTTGCGATTCTTCAGAACTGCCTCAATATCAGAGGTGTATCCTCCTCATTTCTCAGGGAAGCTCCATTCTGAGATAGATACAAAATTTATCAATGCTTTCCCAACTGCAACACTGGAAGGTCACGTCTAAATGCAAACATTGTCAGTATGACTAGATTAAAATGCATTGGTAAGTTTAAAATTCCAGCAACTGCACTCAGTTGTGTCTCTTCAAGGGAGGCACTTTTCATGTGCTTTAAAAGCCTTCTTAAATTTCTCCTCGTATCTCTGATGCACATGACATGGATATGTGGAGACAAACTGAAATGAAGTTTCAAAATTTCCTTTATTCATTCCTTTCTCACCAAATCACCTATCACATTAGTAGTTCCCATCTCAATATCAATGAGTAATATGGATATTATTACCAAAGAAACAAAATGTCAATGTAGTCCCACATACCATGTTGTCTGGTTGTCTGTTTAGAGTACATCATAGTGTGTTGGGTAACCTAATGTTTTCCATGTGTCTGAAGTTATACTGGTAATTTTGTAACACAGTGTCAAAAGCTATATGGTTCCAGGCTATTGATTCTGAGAAGATATACCGATTTCTACCCATGTCTTAGCTCCAAGCACAGACAACAAATATTGAGAAATTCTGCTCACATCCTGGCAGCATGCTAGGCAGCCCTAATTTCAGGTGAAGACAGACACAGCCTTCCTGTATGGTGAGAAGTCATCTCAAACCAGTGATCAGGGAATTGATGGCCGTGGAACGGAAAGAGGGTGCAGTGAGAACATGATATCTGTCCTCACCTCAAAAGAAACCAAAGATTTAGTAGATCAAGCCACATATACTGTAAAGAGTAAGCCGAGTGAAATGGGAGCATAGAGATGATACTAGGCAGCAGGAACAACAACTGTAGTGGGTTGGGCATGACCTTCCAGTCCCGTGTTGAAAGTAGAATATGAGAGTTACTGTGGGAGTAGAGGAGACCTTGGAGGCAGGAAAGGATCAGTTGTGATGATCTGGTTTCTTTAGTGTCTTTAAAAGTATTTCTGTCTTTATATTGTAAAGGAGGAGAAACCCCAAAAGTTTTAATAGATTGATGATAAATTTCATCTCAGACTGCCTCAATGTGAAAAGATTGAAATAGAAAGTATGGCAGAAGAGAGGTGAAATACTCCAATAGGGAACTCAAACCGTCTAGGAGAGAAACAATGGCAGCATCAGGGTGGCAATCGAAATGAGCATGGATGGCTTAGAAAGAAATGAACTGACAGACTCTATGGGGTTTGCTAGATTAGATGGTGATGGTGGTGTGAATGAATGGGTGGATGAAAATTCTAACATTCTTATGTGAGCCTAGATTTCTTCCCCTGAGATATGAGAAGCTTACTGAGAAGACTGGGAAAAGATCAAGGTGAGTTGTACATTGCATGTGAGATTTGTTGAGCTGAAGATGGTCTTGTTATACCTATGGGGAGAGAATCCGTGAGCAGTTGGTGGTGGAGTACCACAGGTAACAGAGTGCTTTAGCTGAGAATTTTATGTGATAATTGATGCTATAACAAATGGATGGAGTGAGGTAACCCAGACCCAGAAAGACAAATATGTTAGGGACTCACTCATAAGTGGATATTAACAGTAAAATAAAGGATAACTATACTACAAAACACAGACCCAGAGAGATTAGGTAGCAAGGAGGGTTCAAGTGGGGGTGTTTATGTCTCCCAGTGAAGGGGAAATAGAGATTTTTTGAGTTTACAGCAGGTAGGTGGGGATGGGAACATGAGAGATCAGGTTGTGGCAGGGCTGAGCAGGAGAGTATTGAAAGGGACTACTGGAATGGGGGTGCATTTCAGGGTCAGGTAAAAACCCGGTAAAAAGGAGTCTCCCAGTCATCTACAGGGATGACCACAGCTAAGACTCCTAGCAATAGAGGATACATAGTGTGAACTGGCCATCTGCTGTGATCAGACTGGTGCCTAGCCCAACTGTCATCACTGAGGCTTCTGATGGGAACAGATTCAGACCCACAGCCAAACATTAGGTGGAGCTCAGGGAATCCTACAGAAGAGGAGGAAGAAAAAATTGTAGGAGCCAGAGGGGTCAAGGACACCAATGAAAACCCAGAGAATCTACTTGGACTCATAGGGGCTCACAGAGACTGAACCTGAAACCAGTGAACCTGCATGGGAGTGGCCTAGGCATTCTGAGTATATGTTATAGTTGTGGAGCTTGGTATTCTTGTGGGACTCCTAACAGCAGGGGTTATCTCTGACTCTTTTACTTGCTTTTGGGACACTACTCATCCTGGATAATCTTGTCTGGCCTTAATACATGGGGAGCTGCTTTGTCTTATGGCAATTTGATATGTTATGTTTTATTGATATCCCTGGGAGACCTTCTCTTTCCTGAACAGAAATAGAGGAGGAGTGGATTGGGGACAGGTGTTGGATTAGAGGAGTGGGGTCAGAGGAGGTACTTAAAGAAGAGGAGGGAGGGGAAACTGTAGAAGGCATGTGAACAATAAATAAATGAATAAATAAATAATTGATGTTGTGGAAATAGGCAAAGTTTTGCAAGGAAAAAGCCATAGAATTATAAGGGAGGGGTGCTTAGTATAAAGTCCCAGGAAACAGTGACTATTGTTAGAAAAAGCTGCAACTATTCAGAAAAAATGGCCATTGAATTAGCATGAAAGTGGCTCACCTGTGACTCTGTTTTAGCTAGGAAATAATAGTCAGTCTCACTGTATCTAATTACCAGTGAAAATATCTGACAAGTAGACTTAGACATGGGTCTATATTGAAGAGATTTAATCTAGGCATGGTAGTGCATGTCTTAAGTTTCAGCACTCAGAAGTCAGAGGCGGGAAGATCTCTGGGAATTCCGGTTCCATCTGGTCTACACAGGGAGTTCCAGGCCAGCCAAGGCTAAGTAGAGTGGCTCTGTGTCAAAAACACACAAACAAATGAAATGAATTTATCTATATCTTTCAGTTTTTGAGGATGCAATCAATTATTGAAGAACACTTATCAGATTGCATATTATAGAAATGTGTTCAGTCTTATTTGTATTTAAGGGATTTTTAAAATTTTTTTTTTAAGATTCTGGTGACACAGCATGACAGAAGGGAACCAAACTGTCATCTCCTGGTTTCTTCTCTTGGGCCTGCCCATTCCCCCAGAACACCAGTACCTATTCTATTTCCTGTTCCTGGCCATGTACCTCACCACCATCCTGGGGAACCTTATCATCATCATCCTCATTCAACTGGACTCCCATCTCCATACACCTATGTATTCTTTACTCAGCAACTTGTCCTTCTCTGATCTCTGCTTTTCCTCTGTCACAATGCCCAAATTGCTGAAGAACATGCAGAGCCAAGTGTCATCCATCCCCTATGCAGGCTGCCTGGCACAAATGTACTTTTTCTTGCTGTTTGGAGACCTGGAGAGCTTCCTCCTTGTGGCCATGGCCTATGACCGCTATGTGGCCATCTGCTTCCCCCTTCGTTACACCAGCATCATGAGTCCTAAGCTCTGTGTGAGTCTGGTGGTGCTTTCCTGGGTGCTGACCACATTCCATGCCATGCTGCACACCCTGCTCATGGCCAGATTGTCATTCTGTGAGGACAACGTGATCCCCCACTTTTTCTGTGACATGTCTGCTCTGCTGAAGCTGTCGTGCTCTGATACCCATGTTAATGAGTTGGTGATATTTGTCACTGGAGGCCTTATTCTTGTCATTCCATTTGTGCTCATCATTGTGTCCTATGCAAGAATTGTCTCCTCTATTCTCAAGGTTCCTTCTGCTCGAGGCATCCGGAAAGCCTTCTCCACCTGTGGTTCCCATCTGTCTGTGGTGTCACTGTTCTATGGAACACTCATTGGTCTGTACTTATGCCCATCTGCTAATAATTCTACTGTGAAGGACACTGTCATGGCTATGATGTACACAGTGGTGACTCCCATGCTGAACCCCTTCATCTACAGCCTGAGGAACAGAGACATGAAGGGGGCTCTGGGTAGAGTATTTTGTAAGAAGAAAATTATGGTATGATTGCACATGATGACAATTATTGAGATTATTTATGTAGTACATAATTGATATCAATATTATTTTTGGCCACTTTTTTCACTAGGGAAATTTTTGTTAAAATGAAACATTATACAACTGCCCAGTAATTAAGGTAGTGGAAGTGGAAATGTGTAGTTGGTTAAGAATGAAATCATATAATTTTCCTGTTTCTACTCCATATGGTGTGGAGCTACAGGCACATGGCCACACCGTTTTTTTTATGTGAGTGTTGGGCATCTAAACTTTGGTCTGATTCACATTCACCAAGCACTTCTACCAATAGAGCATTATTCCCAATTCTGTGTTTCCTATTTCCTCACACCAAAATACTGAAAAGCATCTGATTTTGGAAATTGTGGTAGTGTGAATGTAATTGATCCCTATAATTTCATAGGATGTTGCACAACTAGGAAACTATGAGGTGTGGCTTTGCTGGAATAGTTATGGTCTTGTTGGTGGAAGTGTGTCACTGCAGGGGCAGACTTTGAGGTTTTCCATGCTGAGGATACCACCTAGTATGTCAGTTGACTTCCTCTTGTCTGCAAGATGTAGGACTCATAGCTGTCTCTCTAGTACCATGACTGCTTGCGTGCTTCCCTGATACCCACCGTGATGATAGTGGACTGAACCTCTGAAAGTGTATGAAAGCCACCTCAGTTAAATGTATTCTTTATTTAAGAGTTGCCATGTTCACAGTGTCTCTTCACAGCAATAGAAAGCCCAACTGAGACAGAGATATATATTTCATTCTGTTTATAGGCACTTGATGACTGAACAGAAAACTGATGTTACTCCTATCTAGTTACAGTATAAGGCCATCAATCAACTTTTCCCCACTCCTCCTTTCCCCTACTCCCTTTGGCCTCTACCAACAAATAAGTTTTTACATATTTGTAGACTACAATGGGATGTTTGGTGTATATTATATTATGCAGATGGCCATGAGGATCTAGGGATTAGACAGGTTCCCTGATAGGAAGACAGGGAGAGGGTAATGACTAGGTTTTATTACTGTGAATTTCCAAGACTTCTGGCTTCTTCCTTATCCCCCTGATTTGAGATTAAAGTCTGGCAATTGAAAACACAGGCCTTATGGGATTTTCCTCGTTTTTTTTTTTTTTTTTTCGAGACAAGGCTTTTCTGTGGCTTTGGAGGCTGTCCTGGAACAAGCTCTTGTAGACCAGGATGGTCTGGAACTCACAGAGATCCACCTGCCTCTGTCTTCTGAGTGCTGGGATTAAAGGTGTGTGCCACCAATGCCCGGTGGACTTCTCCTCTTCTGAGGAGGCCTCCTGCTGATGGATTGGCTTACCAAATTTAAGGTATAATCAGGGCCTTTTTGCACAACAGTTGTTTCTCTCTTCAAACTGACTAACCCTAAATTGGGGGAGGAAATCCTTCAGATACTTAAAAACCCGAGTCCTAGAAAAATGACTGGATTTTTCCTTAAGAGTACTCCTCTGGTTTGTGGTGGAGGGTTCTTTTTTTCTATGGATCTGCTGTATGTGTGTGCTTCCTCACTCCCAATAAAAGTCTGCTGCTTCTGTCTGCTGCTGTCTCTGGTAGTTGAGGGTTCTCTGCTGTTCCCTGGAGAGCTTGAAGTTTTTCCCCTGTCTTTTAAGTCTTCAGTTGGCAGAGAAAAGAAACACCTTCAAGACCCCCAGACAGTAACGGTTTCAGAGAGTTGATGAGGCCAGGCAGCATGTGGCAGAGGAGTCACTGTGTGAAGG